>NC_053023.1:244031537-244384945 GCF_003073215.2 Triticum urartu | reverse complement strand
AAGCCCTGCGACAGTAGTACATCAAGATCGTCACCACGCCGTCGTGCTGACGGAACTCTTCCCCGACACTTTGCTGGATCGGAGTCCGGGGATCGTCATCGAGCTGAACGTGTGCTAGAACTCGGAGGTGCCGTAGTTTCGGTGCTTGATCGGTCGGGCCGTGAAGACGTACGACTACATCAACCAAATGCTTCCGTTGTCGATCTACAAGGGTACGTAGATCATACTCTCCCCTCTCGTTGCTATGCATCACCATGATCTTGCGTGAGTGTAGGAATTTTTTTGAAATTACTACGAAACCTATCACGGTAAACGGCGGGTTTTCGGCTTGCTCCTCTCCGGCTTCATCGTCCATACCTTTGATGTCTTCGAAGCCGTAATCGATCATGTCAGTTAAGTCCTCGACTGTGGCGATGAAGTGGGTGGTGGGTGGGACGTAAAATTCCCTGCTCTCGGCCCCTAGTCAGGGTTGGGCATAGTTCAGACGTTGCTCCTCTGTAATCATGAGGGATCGCATCAAGTCCAGAGTCTCGCTTAAAGGCGAGGTTTGTCGAGGGAGAAAAGAATCCGTGGAGTATGGCAGGAAGGGAATTCCTCAGCCGAGCTCACACGATGCTGACTCCGATAGTTTGGAGCCATCGTCCGGGGAAGAGTCCGGCTTTGTGACAGTTGCTGGTGACACTGCTTCCTCCGGCTCTCCAGTACTGGGCCTAGTGGCCACAGATAGTCCGGCGCGTTTAGAAATCCCGTCTTCAGTCCTGGCGAGGCGCTCTGGCTCTAAGGCCAGGGCAGAGGTTGGGGTCGTGAATCCTTGGAAGATCAAGTCTCCTTGGATATCAGCGACATAATCCAAGTTTCCCAAACTAATCTGGTGACCTGGGGCGTAGCTGTCGATCTGCTCTAGATGGCCAAGCGAGTTGGCCCGCAGTGCGAAGCCGCCGAATACGAAGGTCTGGCCGGGGAGAAAACCTCCCCTAGGGCAACATCATTGCAGATGATGGATGGAGCCATCGAACCTTCTGACGGCGACACAATGGAACTCTCAATGAAAGCACCAATGTCAGTGTCAAAACCGGTGGATCTCGGGTAGGGGGTCCCGAACTATGCGTCTAAGGTTGATGGTAACAGGAGGCAGGGGACAGAATGTTTTACCCAGGTTCAGGCCCTCTTAATGGAGGCAATACCCTATGTCCTGCTTGATTGATATTGATGAGTATGAGGACTACAAGAGTCGATCTACCACAAGATTGCGATGGCTAAAACCCTAGAAGTCTAGCCTGTATGATTGATATTGCCTCTACGGACTAAACCCTCCGGTTTATATAGACACCGGAGGGGACTAGGGTTATACAAAGTCGATTACAGAGAAAGGAATCTCCATATCCGAACGTCAGGCTTGCCATCCACGCCAAGGAGAGTCCCATCCGGACACGGGAGAGAGTCTTCTGTCTTGTATCTTCATAGCCCATTAGTCCGGCCCATGTCACACAAGCCGGACGCCCGAGGACCCCTTAATCCAGGACTCCCTCACACCCCCTCTAGACATACTTCCGATCCTACAATAGAAGATAGACCCGGGGCCATAGTTTTCATAAGAGGCTTCTCTCTTGAAAATAGCATAAGGTGGGTAAACAAATTATTGTTGGGAAATTGATAGAAAAGCAAATGATTATGACGATATCCAAGGCAATGATCATATGTAGGCATCACTTCTGAGACAAGTAGACCTAAACAATTCTGCATCTACTACTATTACTCCACGTATCGACCGCTATCCATCATGCATCTAGTGTATTAAGTTCATGGAAAAATGGAGTAACGCCTTAAGCAAGATGACTTGATGTAGACAAAGTAAAATCACGTATGAACAAACCCCATCATTTTACCCTTAATAGCAACGATATATACGTGTCATGTCCCCTTCTATCACTGGGGTTAAGCACCATAAGATTGAACCCATTAAAAAGCACCTCTTCCCATGGCAAGATAAATCAATCTAGTTGGCCAAACCAAACCAATAAATCGGAGAAGAAATATGAGGCTATAGTAATCATGCATACAAGAGTTCGGAGAAAACTCAAATAATATTCATGGATAGATCTGATCATAAAATCACAATTCAATGTATTCCAACAAACACACTGCAAAAATTCATTACGTCGAATAGATCTCGAAGAACACCGAGGAGATCATTGTATTGAAGATCAAATAGAGAGAAGAAGACATCTAGCTACTAACTATGGGCCTGTAGGTCTGTGGTAAACTACTCACACATCATCGGAAGGGCAGCAAGGTTGATGTAGAGCCCCTCCATGATTGATTCCCTCTCCGACAATGTAACGAAGAAGTCCTCCAGATGGGATCTCGTGGTTCTGGAACCTGCGGCGGCAGAAAAAAGTATTTCATATGTCTCTCTAATGTGAGGGGAATTTTTGTAGAGGTGGAATTAGGGTTTGATGTGCCACGAGGGGCTCACAAGCCTGAGGGGCGCCCCCCCTGGGGCGCACCCCTAGGGCTTGTCGCTCCCTCGTGGCTCTTCTGTCATCCTTCCAAACCTTCTAGGGGTCTCTTCTGGTCCAAACAAAATTAATCGAAAGTTTTTGTATCCCTTTGGACTTCATTTGATATTGCTTTTCTAAAAATCCAAAAACATGGAAAAGAAACAACAACTGACACTACGCACTAAGTCAATGATATATAATTGTATCTAATGACATATAAAACATCCAAAATCAATACTATAATAGCATGGAACAATCAAAATTATAGATACGTTGGAGACGTATCACACACCATTATGGATACTAGTCGTGTGGTCCTTTTTATCAAAAGTGATTGAGCAAGCCGACCACAGGTTGTATTTCAGGGCTACAAGCTCTAAGGCGTAGATGTCCCGAAGTGCATGTTTTCGCTCCTTCTTAGGAATGTGTGTAACATAAATCATGGTCACATCCTTGACATCGGAAGGAAACTGACTTTGGCCACCTCTATTTGGCCTGCGAGGTTCATCCTCATCGTCGCTCCCAGAGTGACCCTTGCCCTGTCTATCGGCCACCGCTTTGCCGGCCTGCTTGAATACCCACCAGTTCCTATTAGTGTGGTTTGCGGTTTTGTCCGAAGTGCCATGAATCTGACAAGGCCTGTCAAGAATTCTATTGAGAGTGCTTGAGCCATCTTTGTTCCCTTTAAAGGGCTTCTTCTTGCGACTGACCCGTAAGCTGCTGAACCCTGCATTAACTATTGGGTCCTCAACATTGCTACCGCTATTCTTATTCCGACGCTTATTTCTATTGCGTCTGGAATTGTCATTCCCATCGCGTGCTTCCGAGGTGCCAGCGTCGCTCTTGTGAGTGCTGCAGTGTGACGCCCGGATAATTAAGCTACAATAACCCTCTACTAATGTTGCCACGTCACCACAATTACTATTGATAGTCTCGCAATGATTCAAATCTTGTTCAAATTCAAATTTAAAATAAAGTCAAACTATAATTTTTTTCAAAAGTCTAAACTAAAATGTTCTAGATATGACAAATAATTCATAATATTGGTTAAGAAACCAAGTTTTAATAAAATAATTAAATGCACTAAGATAAGTAAACACAATGGCTTAATCAATTAATTATTGCCTTTAATAATTAATAAAATGTTAGGCTATTTTATTGGGTTGCCATTATTAAATGTCGCAGTAGTATATTTAGCTATACTAATGTAGGAGCTATTTTTTATTTTTAAAGTTAAAGGTAAATTGAAACTATAGAGAAAAGTAAATAAACATAAAAGAAAAATGTAAAAGAAAATAAACACCACCAACCGGGACTCGGCCCAGCAGGCCACCAGGCCGGCTCAGCAGCCCTCTTTTAAACCCCCACCCCAACTGAAACCCTAACTACTAGCCCCACTCGACCCCACCACGTTCTCCTCTCCCTCGTTCCTCCTCTGCCCGCACGATCTGGATCAGGGGGGAGGGGCGATCGACCCCATTGCCATCGCATTGCCACCCCGGCGAGCGCCGCATCGTGCCCGAGGACCGCCGCCTCAGCCTGCCAGCTCCTCCGGCGTCGCCGCACCGAGCCCCTCCGTCGGATCCCCCTCGTCCCGATCTAGTTCGGCACCCGAGCCGATCTCTGACGCCGCCGCCCGGAGTTCTCCCCCTCGTCAGACCGCCTCCGTCGCCCGTCCTTGTCCTCCTCCCCGACCGGCTTCCCCAAGCCTTGCCGTTTGTTCCCCTGCAACCTGGGGTGAGGAAACCCTCCTCCCCTCTCACTTTACTGTCGCCGCTCAGCTTCCGCTCTGGCTCGCCCGTCGCGCCGCGTCTCCTCATCCCGCGCCGGCTCCCCCTCCCCTCTGTCCCTGTGCGAGCACCACCGCGCCAGCTCGCCTGTCGCCTCCCTGCTGCACGCGCCAACTTCGCCGCCTCGCACCCGCGCACCGCGCACCGCGCACCGCGCCGCCGTGGCCGCGACCTGCGCCCCTCGCCGCACGCACTCCGGCGCCCGCCCGTGGCCGCCGCCGCCCTGCACCGTCCCGCTGCTCCCTTGACCGCACAGACGGTGCCTCCCTGCTACGCCATGGCCGCCTCCCCCAACCGCTCCGTCCGTGGCCGTTCCACCCTGCTGCCTCCTGCCCGGCGCACCTCGCTGCAGCCGCCGGCGCCCCGACGCCTCCACTGGCTTGGACAGGCGCCCAAGCGGGCTGACGCCCGCAGCGCCAATTCGCTCTATGCCTGCTAGCCCAGTGCCAGTTAAGGCTCCCCAGAGCCACTGGCATTGGGGCCCCACGCCCCTTTTAGATAGAAACAAAAAAATTGAAAAGGTTTTTTAAAAATAGGAAAAATAAATAAATAAATAATTCTGTTTGAATAATCTAATCACTTAGTTAAACTGATTAATAATGTTTAGTTAATCTGTGACAATAACAATTGGGACCCATGCATGAGTTGACCCAGTCAATGGTCAATTTTGACTGCTGACGTCATGAGGATGTCAGGATGATGCAACAAATTCATTTATCAAATTAAAATAATTTCAAGAAATAAATTAAAATAATTTTAGGAAATGACTTAAAACTTTGAAAATTGATATAAAATAAACCGTTTATCAGATGAAAATACTTCATACATGAAAGATGCTCAGAACTACGAGACGGATCTGAATACACAGTCTGTTCCCGCCACACGTCTCTAGCATAGCGAACATGCAACCGCCCCCCTCTGGTCCGTTTGTCCAAAAATGCCAAACATCGGGGATACTTTACTGGATGTTTCCCCCCTTCGCGAGTAGCACCTAGTACTGCGTTAGCTCACCCTAGCACCGTGTATTGCCATGTTATGCTTTGTGATGCTTCGATTGCTCTGTTATTTATTGTGTTCCCCCTCCGTTACTTCTTTCCAGTAGACCCTGAGACCGCTGCCGATACCCCTGTGATCAACTACATCGACGATGACCCCTGCTTCTTGCCAGAGCAACCAGGCAAGCAAACCCCCCTTGACCACCCAATTATCGCCTACTCTTTCCCTCTACTGCTTGCATTAGAGTTGTGTAGCTGTTACTGCTTTTTGATGAACCTATTCTACTGCATAGCTTGTCATGGTTGCTACAATTGTTGATACCTTTACCTGCTATCCCAAATGCTTAGTGTAGGATGCTAGTATTCCATCAGTGGCCCTACATTCTTGCCTGTCTGCTATGCTATACTATCGGTCCGTGGTCACTTCGGGAGGTGATCACGGGTACATACATACATACATACATACATACATACATACTTTACATGATACAAGATGTGACTAAAGTCGGATTGGCTCGTAGAGTATCCGCAAGTGATTCTGATGTGGGGCCTGAAAGGAAAGGTGGTTCCATCTAGGTAGTGGTGGGCCTGGGTTCCTGACGGCCCCCGAGTATTACTTTGTGGCAGAGCGACAGGGAATTGTGACCACCTAGGAGACAGGTAGGCCTGGTCCTAGTTGGCGGCCGCGGTTAATTCAAATAACTCGCTTAACAAGATTGGGTATTTGATCTGAGTTGGCCACTGGCCTATACGCACTAATCACCATGCGGGAATAGTTATGGGCACTCGACGTCGTAGTATCAGCCGAAGCCTCCTAGATGTCAGTGACTGAGTGGCGTGCGCCGGGTTGGGCCGCGTAAAGCACCCTCATTTGTAATGGAGGCTGCCAGGTCTGCTCAATGGCCACCCATGCAACATGCAAGAGTGCAAAGGTGATGTCCCAAGACCCCTGCGCGCTTAGGATTTAGACATGCGTGTTGACCTCTCTGTTAGGCCTAGGTAGGGCTGCGACGTGTTGATCTTCCGAGGCCAGGCATGACCCATGAAAGTGTGTCCGACCAAAGGGATCGAGCGTGTTGGGTAATGTGGTGCACCCCTGCAGGGAAGATTGATCTATTCGAATAGCCGTGTCCATGGTAACAGGATGACCCAGAGTTGTATTCCGACCTCATGACAACTAGAACCAGATGCTTAACAAAACACACCCTTTCAAGTGACAGATACAACCCGGTGATCGCTCTCTCACATGGTGATGAGGAGAGGATCGTCGGGTAGGATTATGCTATACATTGTTACTTGGTGAACTTATCAGCTACTCTCTTCTATATGCTTCAAGATGGAGGCTGCTAGAAGCATAGTCTTCGATAGGACTAGCTTCTCCCCCTCTTATTCTGGCATTCTGCAGTTCAATCCACTGATACTACCCATTTCATTGATACCGATGCATATGTAGTGTAGATCCTTGCTTGCGAGTACTTTGGATTTGTACTCACGGTTGCTTTGCTCCCTCTTTTCCCCCCTTTTCCATTCTTCTCGGATGTTGCAACTTGTTTAACTTATGTGAGTACTAAGGTATTGTTGCTTCTGCTGACTCGTTTGTTTTCGAGCTTTTGTATTCGAGCCCTCGAGGTCCCTGGCTTGTAATATAAAGCTTGTATTATTTCAATTTGTGTCTACAGTTGTGTTGTGATATCTTCCCGTGAGTCCCTGATCTTGATCGTGCACATTTACGTGTATGATTAGTGTACGGTAAAATCGGGGGGTGTCACAAGTTGGTATCAGAGCCGACTGCCTGTCGGAACCCCCTTCCACACTCCTTGGCCAAAGTTGAGTCTAGTCATTGCAAAACTTTTAGTAACATGGTTGTGTGGCTTACGGGCCCATGTCGCCATTGGATGGTATTAGGATATTTTATTCCTCGTCTATACTCTGGTATACTGATCTCTTCTATTTGGTTGAATGATTTTTCTAATTCTAACTCTAAATTCTCGTACCCACTTCCTGCCGGAGAGCCCTTCATGCCAGATGATCGACTACTTCACCAGACGATTCTCATGATACTTTTCGATGTTCTCCCCAGACTTGCGCCATCACTTTTGAAATTCCCTTCCATCGATAAACCCCTATGGATAACCACTAAGGATGGCAATGGGTCGGGTTTGGATCGGGTTGAACAATATCAATTCCATATCCATATCCATGAAGACTGTCTTTGCCCGCCCATGAAAAAATCCATGGGTGAAAAATTGTGTCCATGTCCAGACCCGATGGATATCCATACCCTCTGGATATCCACTGGGTCCTCTCAAGACATATAAATAAGAAATAACACAATGTTAACACGAGGTCCTCCATTCTTCACCTCGTGGTAGGCAAGGCTTCACTTATGGTAAACATCAACTTGTGGCAAATCAACGTCCACTGAAAACCTAATATCATTTAGTATTTTTCTAAAAGATGAGAATGACGAGTCATTTAACGAGGAGATAAAAATAAGGGAAGGTACCCTATAGTATGTTACGACGGGGATTGAATGACAACTAATAGAAGTTACAGCGGGGATTATGCAATTTCTTTTGCATGTTTTAGATAACAAAGTGGAAAATTGCAGTGGGACATGTGACTGTGGGGTAGGGATAGCATATTTTGGCCCATTAAATCAGACTATCGGGTCGAGTTTGGGTATACCCATGGGCACAAGATTAGATCCATGCCCTATATATCCACGAGCAATCGGGTCGGGTTTGGGCACTGCCCATGGGCACAAAAGCATATCCAAACCCTATCCATTCGGGTCGGATATCCATGGGTATCCATGTCCATGGATAAAATTGCCATCCTTCATAACCACATACACTTGCCATTCTTACATTCAATCCCATTGATCTTGCTATTACAAGATGCCCCAAACTGCTCTCTGTTTTCCCGAGAATTCTTTGAGCTTACTGTCGTGCAATTCTTTGCCACATGAATACCCCCTACAGATAATTCCTCACACTTACCGAGTATCCGTTCTTCCCCTGTTGTTCATATGATTCACAAGATACATTGAAAAACTATCTGATCTTCCGGTAATCCTCTGCCTGCTATCGCTCTGCAAATACTTGTTTGCTTGCATTATGGTTGCGTGCCATATGACTAGCAATATTCATTAGTATCCTTTGTCATTATCATTTTGAGTCCCTTGATTCAAAATGTTGCAAATACTCTCAATCCTCAATCAGATCCTAGAATTCATCCTTCCTGCTCAGACGTCATTTTAAACATGAGTTGGTTCTCGACCAATCAAATTGCCATCGATTGTACCCCTATGGCTATTCAAACTATCCATCCTTAATCAGAGCGTTGGCTTCTGATCCCTTGATTTTGAAATCATAATTCCTTTGCATCTGATTTTTGAATTAGTCAGTTGTTTCCATAATACTATGTCTTTGCGTTGTTTTCTTCCTCTAGTTGTGTGTTGATGCTCACATCAGCTCTGTTATGGACCGTCAAATCCTTTATTGAATTATCATTTGACAGTGTCCTTCGTATACAAAAACCTTGAGAAGTTCTTTCCCTGATACATAATGCCATTGGTAAATCCTATTCTCTGATTTGGCTAACCATGCTTTGCTTTCGAGCTGGTGATAATTACTATTGAAGCTTGTGGTGTATGTTTCGACGATGCCCTGATGGGTTGAACCTATGCCTCCCTTAATCTATGCCAACCCGAAAGTTTTCATGGGTCATACTCCTCTCGTAATTCACCAAGTAGGTTTTCACACTGGAATCATTTTTTTATTAGAGCAGTGAATGAATGGTCATGCATTGGAGAAGTGGGAGTCGACCTTGAACTTGGTGTTCATGCCCATGGACACGATGTAGATCATATCATGGAAGCTTCTCTTATATTAATTATTCCCTTGTTATAGGTTCATTTGATATCTATGTTTGGTCCTTTGCACCCGTGGTTCCAACCATGATTGTTCTCCTTTGAATCTATTTCTCGGACGAGTTAAAGCACTTGCCTTTTGCAGATCAATACACCTGCCTAACCTCTACTCTGCTCTACCTTCAAGTTTTACCCTCTGGTATCTCGAGAAATATCACAGAACTACATAACTCCTTATGAGTTCTTCATCTACTATTATTCCTCACCAATTCCAATTTTTCCCTGGGTTCTGAGTCGTTAGACACTCGAGGACACTGATAACAGAGTCGAGTCCGCGCGACGATTCAACAAGTGTTAGAAATCTTCATTGCTTACAAGTTTAATACTCCATCATGCCATTCCTAGCCCGATCGGCTCCATCATTATCGTGCTAATTTAAACTGTGGTACCTGGTCTCTCGGAGCACAAATTTCGACGGTGAGCTAATCTTACATCGATCTTCCTCGTCATATCATTTCTCCTTGAACAACAAACTTGATTTCGAGTTTGTGTCGTACCCTTGGTTCCCATAACCTTTGGCTTCATCATCATTTGACTTGATGTCATCGCCGACCGATTACATCTTCATGAAATCTCTCGACAAATGTGTCGTGATCATCATCAACATCCTGAGCTCTTCCAAGATATATATCGAATTCTTGATGAGAAATACCATCCTTTCCCCTCGATGGTTCGTGTTATCATCGACCACTTTATTGCCTTCCGTTCAACACAAACTTATTCGTGTTTTGTGTTATACCATGAGATCCTTGCTATCCAGCATTTGTTCTTCTTTACCTTGGAGTATTACCATCTTTTATGTCAAGAATGTTGTGGGAATTTCACCACGTCTTCAAAATTCTTGATACAAGTGATACTTATCACCATCACCATTCTTTCCTTGGTCCCCATGTTGTTTCTAACCGGAACACCGACAAATGGACTGAGAGGTGTAAATTTCAAAACTTATAGCAACCCTATTGCTTGGAGTTAATGGTCGATTGCTTGGGTCTTAGTCTATTGGTTATTGAATCACCACTCTAACCTCGATCGTGCTACTTAGTCCATCTTCTAGGTGCTCGTTTTGATCAATGTTCACTCGAGTATGTTCTCCTCGAACATACTTCGTTATATACTTCGACATGTCCAATATGTTACCTTGTTCACAAAAATTGTGGAAATCCACCCTTTGGAAATCTTGATGAATTGTCGCTGAGTCCATCAGCCACCTCCTCATCCTCTCCTTGGTTTACTAATGAAATCTTATTTTGAAACTCGCTTCCATAGTTCATTTCTGGTGAATCTTACAATGTCTTATCGTCAATTTCTGTTGCACCTTTTCTTCTCAGGCATCCTAAGTCTGAGGTATCCTGACCCCAATCAGATTTGAAACTCGGTCAGATATGATGGTTGGAACATTTTCCAAGAGTTATAACATTGGTCTATATATGGCCCAGTAAGGTGATGTCATGCCTAGAACACCTGGCCGGAGGACCTATTATTATAGTTTCCCTTTTTAGCAAGGTTAGCCATTATTCCATGAGGAAATTGTAAGACTTATTCTATAAGTTCTTCCTGATGGACCCTTTGTGTATCCAAAGTCTGTCCTTTACATGATAAACATGTCAATGCTATCCCGAAGCATGGCTGTGATCATCAATCGTCAACAAGAACATTGGAAGCATTATGCTAAATTTTCCTTATCAATTATCCAAACACCGTTGTGTGGGTAATGTCATGAAACTTCTCTTCCCTTCCCTAAAAGGATTTTCTACTTTATATCCTATCATGGATAACATGCTCTGGTTGTCCCGGGGAAGGATATTCCCTTGATATATGTGTTTAAACACATTTTCCTTTCCATTGTTCCGATTAAATGTGATAAACACTTTTTCCTTTCCATTGGTTTGTTTAACCCTTCTTGTGATCTGTATGATATAAGCAGTAATAATTCCCTGCTTGTGTGAACACCTCGGTGTACAACTCTGTTAGTAAGACACTGTTACTATTGTTGATGACATTCCTGTAACCACCGATGGACAAGAACTTTGCCTACTAGTCCGCCTCGCCTTGCAAGCAGGAAAATGGTTCTCTTTGTCCCTCGCCCTTGGTACCAATGTTGTTGCCAACATAACTAATAGGCTATGCTCCAACCTGCCTTGCTATCATGGCCATGCAAGATGTCAACGCCCTTCTTAATTTTAACCCACATGGTGGGCTTATAACCCACAGTTCCACATGATCGAAATCTGACTCTCCTGTACACCCCTATTCCCAAGTTTGTTCCTCGACGTGGCCTCATATGTAATTCACGAGCCACCTTTCTAGAGATCATCAATTTTGGTATTAGACACAATACTTATTCTCGTTGCTTTGAATCCCTTCCATGCCCTGTTTCAGGCATCGAACGATTGCCTGCCCACTAGAAAATTCCCATGATACCTCCTTACTTTGCTCTCGATATTTTCTTAAGTTTCAATTCGGGAGTTACTTTCTGCCACCTTCCCTGATGTTATCGACCAGATATTCAACCTTGCAAAGGTACGTTCTCCCGAAGATACCCGTACTCAGTACGATGGAGATTCCGAAGGAAGGATGGTGACTTCATCATGATGCCTTGATGTGGCAAATTGAAGACATCAACATAGTGGATCAACCTCTTCGATGAGATCAACAAGAACACAAAGATCCGTTAGAATTTCGTAACCATAACTTTTCCCCTTAACTCTACCTCTTAAATCTCGGGATGAGATTTCTTGTAGTGGAGGAGAATTGTGACGCCCGGATAATTAAGCTACGGTAACCCTCTACTAATGTTGCCACATCACCACGATTATTGTTGATAGTCTCACAATGATTCAAATGTGGTTCAAATTCAAATTTAAAATAAATTCAAACTGTAAAAGTTTTCAAAAGTCTAAACTAAAATATTCTGGATGTGGCAAATAATTCATAAGTAATATTGGTTAAGAAACCAAGTTTTTGTAAAATAGTTAAATGCACTAAGATAAACAAAACAGTGGCTTAATCAATTAATTATTGCCTTTTATAATTAATAAAATGTTAGGCTATTTTATTGGGCTACCATAATTAAATGTGGTAGTAGTATATTTAGCTATACTGATGTAGGAGCTATTTTTTATTTTTAAAGTTAAAGGTAAATTGAAACTATAGAGAAAAGTAAATAAACAGAAAATAAAAATGTAAAAGAAAATAAACACAACCCCCCCCAACAGGGCCTTGGCCTAGTAGGCCACCAGGCCGGCTTAGCAGCCCCCTGTATAACCCCCACCCCGATTGAAACCCTAACTATTACCCCCACTCGACCCCCACCATGTTCCCCTCTCCCTCCTTCCTCCTCTGCCCTCTCCCCACGATCTGGATCAAGGGAGGGGGGGTCGACCCCCATCGCCATCGCAACGCCACCCCCGGCGAGCGCCGCATCGCGCCCGAGGACCGCCGCCTTCGCCCGCCAGCTCCTCCAGCATCGCCGCACCAAGCCCCTCTGCCGGATTCCCCTCGTCCTGATCTGGATCAACATCTGAGCCGACCCCTGAAGCTGTCGCCCGGAGTTCTCCCCCTTGCTGGACCGCCTCCCTGGCCTGTCCTCGTCCTCCTCCCCGACTGGCTTCCCAAAGCCTCGCCGTTTGTTCCCCTGCAACATGGGGTGAGGAAACCCTTCTCCTCTCTCACTTTCCTGTCGCTGCTCGGCTTCCGCTCCGGCTCGCCCGTCGCGCCACGTCTCCTCGTTCTGCGCCGACTCCCTCCCCCCTCTGTCCCTGCGCGAGCACCACCGCGCCGGCTCGCCTGTGGCCTTGCCGTTGCACGAACTGCCTGCTGCCTCCCTAGTCCGCCATGCCCACCGCCCCCAACCGCTCCGCCCGTGGCCGTTCCCACTGCCGCCTCCTGCCCAACGGACCTCGCCGCAGCCCTGGGCGCCCTGGCGCCTCTACTGGCTTGGGCAGGCACCCGAACGGGCTGGCGCTCGCAGCGCCCATTTGCCCAATGGCCGCTAGCCCAGTGCCCGTTAAGGCTTCCTAGAGCCACTAACGTTGGGGCCCCACGCCCCTTTTGGATAGAAACAAACAACAACAACAACAACAACAAAGCCTTTAGTCCCAAACAAGTTGGGGTAGGCTAGAGGTGAAACCCATAAGACAAAGGTTTTAGAAAAATAGGAAAATAAATAATAATAATAATAATTAATTCTGTATAATTAACCTAATCAGTTAGTTAAACTAATTAATTATGTTTAGTTAATCTGTGACAATGACAACTGAGACCCACGCATCAGCTGACCCAGTTAACGGTCCAGTTTGACAGCTGACGTCATGAGGACGTCAGGCTGATGCAATAAATTCATTTATCGAATTAAAATAATTTCTGGAAATGAATTAAAACTTTGAAAATTGATATACAATAAACCGCTTATCACATGAAAATACTTCGTACATGAAAGTTGCTCAAAACGACGAGACGGGTCCGAATACGTAGTCCGTTCGTCCGCCACATGTCCCTAGCATAGCGAACATGCAACCATCCCCTCCGGTCCGTCTATCTGAAAATGCCAAACATCGGGGATACTTTCCTGGATGTTTCCCCCCTTCGCCAGTAGCACCTAGTACTGCGTTAGCTCACCCTAGCACCGCGTATTGCCATGTTATGCTTTGTGATGCTTCGATTGCTTGTTATTTATTGTGTTCCCCCTCCGTTACTTCTTTCCGGTAGATCCTGAGACCGCTGCCGATACCCCTGTGATTGACTACATCAACGACGACCCCTCCTTCTTGCCAGAACAACCAGGCAAGCAAACCCCCCTTGATCACCCCGATATCGCCTACTCTTTCCATCTACTGCTTGCATAGGGTAGTGTAGCTATTACTACTTTCGGATGAAGCTATTCTACTGCATAGCCTGTCATTGTTGCTACAATTGTTGATACCTTTACCTATTATCATAAATGCTTAGTATAGGATGCTAGTATTCCATCAGTGGCCCTACATTCTTGTCCGTCTGCTATGCTATACTATCAGGCCTTGGTCACTTCGAGAGGTGATCACCAGTATATATACACATACATACATACATACATACATACATGCATACATACATACATACATACATACATACATACATACTTTATAGGATACATGATGTGACTAAAGTCAGGTCAGCTCGTAGAGTACCCGCAAGTGATTCTGATGTGAGGGCTGAAAGGATAGGTGGTTCCATCCATGTAGTGGTGGGCCTAGGTTCCCGACGGCCCCCGAGTGTTACTTTGTGGTGGAGCGACAAGGAAGGTTGTGACCACCTAGGAGACAGGTGGGCCTGGTCCTGGTTGGCGTCTGCAGTTACTTCAAATAACACGCTTAATGAGATTGGGTATTTGATCTGAGTTGGCCACTGGCCTATACTCACTAATCACCATGCGAGAATAGTTATGGGCACTCGACGTTCTAGTATCAGCCGAAGCCTCCTAGACGTCAGCGACTTAGTGGCGCGCGCCGGGTTGGGCCGCATAAAGCACCCTCCTTTGTAATGGAGGCTGCCAGGTCTGCTCACCGCCCGCCCATGCAACGTGCAAGAGTGCGAAGGGCGATGGGCCCAAGACCCCTGCGCGCTTATGATTTAGACTGGTGTGCTGACCTCTCTGTTAGGCCTAGGTAGGGCTGCGACGTGTTGATCTTCCAAGGCCGTGCGTGACCCAGGAAAGTGTTGGGTAATATGGTGCACCCATGTAGTGAAGATTGATCTATTCGAATAGCCGTGTCCACGGTAACATGACGACCCGACGTTATATTCCGACCTCATGAGAACTAGAACCAGATACTTAATAAAACACACCCTTCCAAGTGCCAGATACAACCCAGTGATCACTCTGTCATAGGGTGACGAGGAGAGGATCGTCGGGTAGGATTGTGCTATACATTGTTACTTGGTGAACTTACCGGTTACTCTATTCTATATGCTTCAAGATGGAGGCTGCTAGAAGTGTAGTCTTCGATAGGACTAGCTTCTCCCCCTCTTATTCTGGCATTCTGCAGTTCAGTCCACAGATACTACCCATTTCATTGATACCGATGAATATGTAGTGTAGATCCTTGCTTGCGAGTACTTTGGATGAGTACTCACGGTTGCTTTGCTCCCTCTTTTCCCCTTTTTCCATTCTTCTCAGATGTCCCTACCAGATGTTGGAGCCCAGGAGCCAGAGGATCCCGAGGATGGTTCTATGTGGAGTTCAGCTTCGAGGAGTAGTTAGGAGGTCCTAGGCAGGAGGCCTTGCCTTTTCGATCGTTGCTAATTTGTGCTAGCCTTCTGAAGGCAAACTTGTTTTACTTATGTATGTACTCCGATATTCTTGCTTCTGCTGACTCGTTTGTTTTCGAGCTTTTGTATTCGAGCCCTCGAGGCCCCTGGCTTGTAATATAAAGCTTGTATTATTTTAATTTGTGTCTAGAGTTGTGTTGTGATATCTTCCCGTGAGTCCCTAATCTTGATCGTACACATTTGTGTGTATGATTAGTGTACGGTCAAATCAGGGTGTCACATGCAAGCCAGCCAACTATCCTCGCCTACACAAAAGCGGGTCATTAGAGAGGTAAGAGCCAGCGTGGTTATCAGCTTATCCTGCTCGAGCTACCGGGCGAGCCATTCGCTGGTTCCAGAATTTTTGAGTTGATTCACCCTCCTGTTGGACGATGTGGCTGAGGCCATCGGCATTCGGGGGTCGAATGTAGGTGCCCTAGAAGTTTTCCCTAAAGGCCTCCTTGAGCTCCTCCCAAGTTCCAATATAATTTCTAGGGACGTTGTAGAGCCAATGCCTTGCCGGTCCTTCAAGCTTGAGCGACATGCATTTTATGGCATGAAGGTCATCACCTCGGCCCATGTGAATATGGAGAAGAAAGTCTTCGATCCAGATAGTCAGGTCAGTCATCCTATTGTATTCATCGATATTGATGGGTTTAAACCCCTCTGGAAACTGATTCTCAATGACCTCGTCTGTGAAACATACTGGGTGTGTGGGCCCTTGATATCGAGCTGCATCTTGTCGTTCGTTGGACGTCGTCCTAGCACGTGTCTGCTCCTGAGCTCTTTCATGTCTATCTAACCAGGCATCATAGCCCTCTAGGCCGGCGGAGGAGCACTCCCTTAGTCCGTAGATGGGCCAGGAAGGGGCTTCATTGTCCTATATCTTATCATGCAGATCGAAGGGCTCAGGATGTTCGACCACACTCTTGCCATGAGGGCGGGTTTTTGCAGGGGGTTCTTTATGTGCCCCTGCAGGCCGGTTTCGCCCTCTAGGGGGACGGTTAGCCTGACCTGCATTGGCCATGTGTGAGCAACTCATTATCTGCTGTTTCGCCATTGAAGTAGGGTAGCGACCGATGTCGTAGAAATGACTTGGCCGCCATGCATCGGGCTTCGAGGTTTTTGACATGGCCCAAGCGGCCAGTCGAATTAGCGTGCAACATGATGCTGCCAAAGGTGAAAAGCTAGCTGGGGATGAATGAGGGAGTCCTGGATTAGGGGGTCTCTGGACAGCCGGACTATATCCTTTGGCCGGACTATTGGACTATGAAGATACAAGATTGAAGACTTCGTCTCGTGTCCGGATGGGACCCTACTTGGTGTGGAAGGCAAGCTAGGCAATACGGATATGTACATCTCCTCCTTTGTAACCGACCTTGTGTAACCCTAGCCCTCTCCGGTGTCTATATAAACCGGAGGGTTTTAGTCCGTAGGACAAGATACAATCATACCATAGGCTAGCTTCTAGGGTTTAGCCTCTCTGATCTCGCGGTAGATCAACTCTTGTAATACTCATATCATCAAGAACAATCAAGCAGGAAGTAGGGTATTACCTCCATCAAGTGGGTCCGAACCTGGGCAAACATCGTGTCCCCTGCCTCCTGTTACCATCCGCCTTAGATGCACAGTTCGGGACCCCCTACCCGAGATCCACCGGTTTTGACACCGACATTGGTGCTTTCATTGAGAGTTCCACCATGTCATCACCATAAGGCTTGATGGCTCCTTCGATCATCGCTTGCGACGCGGTCCAGGGTGAGGCTTTACTCCCCGGACAGATCTTCGTATTCGGCGGCTTTTTCGCACTGCGGGCCAATTCGCTTGGCCATCTGGAGTAGATCGAGAGCTACGCCCCTGGCCATCAGGTCAGATTTGGAAACTTGAACTACATGGCCGACATCCGCGGAGACTTGATCTTCGACGGATTCGAGCCCATGTCGGACGCTCCGCACAGCCGCGACGAGCATGACGTAACTCTGCCGTCGGACAATGTTCGGGAGATCGCATCCGCAACTACTCCGGCCATCGATTTGGAGCAAGTCGCGCCATCCGAGAGCGGAGGGATGGACCCCGCCATGGAGGCCGCACTCTCAGTGGCGATAGAGCTGGATACTGACTTCACCCCTTATAAGAGCCGTGTCGCCGACCCACTGGATTCATCTCCGGCCACGGACTCCGAGCTGCTCACATCCGTGCCCGTCGAGTCTGACTGGGCGCCGATCATGGAGTTCACCTCCACGGATATCTTTCAGCACTCACCTTTCGGAGATGTGCTAAACTTATTAAGGTCTCTCTCCCTGTCGGGAGAACCTTGGCCGAACTATGTCCGGCTAGAATGGGATGCGGACAATGAAGAAATTCGCTGCCCACCCACCACCCACTTAGTAGCCACTATCGACGACTTAACCGACATGCTCGACTTCAGCTCCGAAGACTTCGACGGTATGGACGACGAAGCCGGAGATGAACAGGAACCACCGCCCTCAGGGCGCTGGACCGCCACCTCATCATATGATATATACATGGTGGACATCCCCAAGGAAGGCAATGGCGACGAGACAACGAAGGATGACCCCTCCAAGAAGAATCCCAAGCGTCGACATCAGCGGCGCCGCTCTAAGTCCCGCCACAGCAAGAGCAGTGATACCGGCACAGGAGATAATAACACTCCGGATAGCACCGAAGACAACAACAATCCCCTCCAGCACGGTGTAGAGCTAGAGGACGAACAATCTAGCCCTCCAGAGCAGGAAGCAGATGGAGAACCGGATGAGGACAATTACATGCCTCTCTTCGAAGACAAGGCGAGCCTCGGCGACGACGAGTTTATCATGCTTGAGGACCCCATCGAGCAAGAGTGTTTCAAGCGCCGGCTTATGGCCACGGCAAATGGCCTAAAGAAAAAACAGAAACAGCTTCAAGCTGATCAAGACTTGCTAGCAGACAGGTGGACCGAAGTCCTTGCGGCCAAGGAGCATGACCTCGAGCGCCCGTCCAAGAGTTAACCAAAACGCAGGTTGCTACCTCACCTCAAGGAGGAAGCATTGAAACCTCATTCCCCAGTGTACGATGCGGCCGACCGGCCACTATGCGGCCGAGCCAGAGAGGCGTTTCAGCCTACAGTTCAGACCGCACCCCGTCACCACTCAGTCAAAAATACCAAAGCCCGAGCCAACACAGAGGACATGCGAGACATCTTGGACAGTAAGGCAAAAACCGCAAGGTCAATATATGGGACACGGGCACGTGCGCCCACATGGGACGATGATCGTCGCGTCGGATACACCAAGAGTAAATCCGGCCGGGCCGAATACAGCAGACATGACTCATACGAACTACGTCGGGATATAGCCCGGCACAGAGGTGCCGCACACCCCCTATGCTTCACTGATGAAGTTATGAATCATGAATTCCCGGAGGGTTTCAAACCCGTAAATATCGAATCATACGATGGCACAACAGATCCCGCTGTATGGATTGAGGATTTCCTCCTTCACATCCACATGGCTCGCGGTGACGATCTACATGCCATCAAGTACCTCCCACTAAAACTCAAAGGACCAGCTCGGCATTGGCTGGATAGCTTGCCAGCATATTCCGTCGGCAGTTGGGAGGATCTGGAAGACGCATTTCTTGACAACTTGCATGGCACTTATGTGCGGCCACCGGATGTTGATGACTTGAGCCACATAACCCAACAGCCAGGGGAATCGGCCATACAATTCTGGACACGGTTCCTGACTAAGAAAAATCAAATTGTAGACTGTCCGGATGCAGAGGCCCTAGCGACATTTAAGCATAACATCCACGACGAGTGGCTTGCCCACCACCTCGCCCAGGAGAAGCCGAAATCTATGGCAGCCCTCACAACACTCATGACCCGCTTTTGTGCTGGCGAGGACAGCTGGCTGGCTTGCAGCAACAACACATCGAGGAATCCGGATACCTCGGATACCAAAGATGTTAACGGTAGGCAGCGTCGTAATAGACCAAAGCGTCGCAATAACAGCGATAACACCAAAGATACGGCAGTCAATGCCGAATTCAGAGGCTCTAGATCTAGTCAGTGGAAAAAGCCATTTAAAAGAAATACTCCGGCTCCGTCCAGTCTGGATCGCATACTGGATCGCTCGTATCAAATCCACGGCACCGCGACAAGCCAGCCAATCACACCAACAGAGAATGCTGGGTGTTCAAGCAGGCCGGCAAGTTAAATGCCGAGAACAAGGACAAGGGGCCGCATAGCGATGACGAGGAGTAGCCCCGGCCGCTGAACACAGAAGGACAAAAGGGGTTTCCCCCACAAGTGAAGACGGTGAACATGATATACGCAACCCACATTCTCAAGAGGGAGCGGAAGCGTGCACTAAGGGACGTCTATGCGATGGAGCCCGTTGCCCCGAAGTTCAACCCATGGTCTGCTTGTCCGATCACCTTCGATCGTAGGGACCACCCCACTAGCATTCGTCATGGTGGATCTGCCGCACTAGTCCTAGACCCCATCATTGATGGATTTCACCTCACTCGAGTCCTTATGGATGGCGGCAGCAGCCTGAACCTGCTTTATCAGGATACAATGCAAAAAATGGGTATTGATCCCTCAAGGATCAAACCCAGCAAAACCACCTTTAAAGGCGTCATCCTAGGTGTAGAGGCCCATTGCACAGGCTCAATCACATTGGAAGTGGTCTTCAGATCACCGGATAACTTCTGAAGCGAAGAGTTAATCTTCGACATCGTCCCATTTCGCAGTGGTTATCATGCACTGCTTGGACGGACGACATTTGCAAAATTCAATGCAGTGCCGCATCACGCATACCTCAAGCTCAAGATGCCAGGACCTCGTGGGGTCATAACAGTAAATGGAAACACAGAACGCTCGCTCCGTACGGAGGAGCACACTGCGGCCCTTGTAGCAGAAGCACAAAGCAGCCTATTCAGGCAGACCACTCATTCGGCGTCACGGCCCCCAGACACCTTCAAGCGAGTCCGGAACAAGCTGCAACAGGATCGCCTGGCACGATCAGAGCTCGCCTAGAAATTCGGCCCCCGTCCCAGTCCCAGTGAAGCGACAAAATCCGTGCCGCGCGTACATAACTACGCATTGAAAATACCATGGACATAGGTGGGGGCACGATCAGGGCACGCCCCGCATTGTGGCTTAACCACACTAGGGGCTGTATACCTTTGACATTCCTTTTCTCTTTCAGGGCCTAACTCTCTGGAAGCACTTTCCGGCAGTACGATTGCCGGACACATTCCGGAAGCAACAACCAAGGCGGCAAGAAGCTAAGATGAACACGGGAACCGCCAGGTGGTCTCTAGTAACAATCGATACACCCGTTTTCACTATTTATGCATAGCTTGCCCTGGGATAGGACATTTCGAATTGTCCCACTTTATGCTTATTGCACTACTTGTACCAAGTACGCTTCGACATATCATTTAAATAACAATGCTTATCATTAATCTGTCATTGCATTATTTAAGGTTTTCTCTCTCTCCCTATCTTATATGTCCGTTTACGACAATCCGCACCCGCACGTGCGGGTACGGTCAGTTCGCCAGGGGTCCTCGTTTACCCCATAATACGGTGCAAGAAGTCCGAACACTTTCGACAGTGCGGCACCCCGAACTTATAGCATTATATGCATCAGCTCCGAATCATGTCTTTGGTAAAATGTTGGGTCGCCCGGCTCCCATGCTTTGGTACCTTACGTTCCGCTATATCGGCTAAGGTAGCGGTGGGAGAACTATTGCGATTGTGCCCGGTTCTTCCGGACGAGCACCTTAGTAGAGAAAGCCAAAAACTGACTGTCATGATATGGTGAGAGATTGGTCGCTGTTCGAGAGGTCTCAAGTCCTTAAAGACTTTTTCCACTTCAGGCGAGGAGTCGGCCTTGTCCAGCTTAGGCGTGTATAGTGCCCCAAATTCGGCCTTCCGAATACCAGGGGCTTCGCCAAAAATTTAAAATCATAGACTTCTATGGCTAAGTGAGAGTGATAAAGCATTATAGTCCGATTGCCTGGTTCGTTGCCGAACACCTCCCTAGAAGGACCCAAAATTGGGGTAAAGAGTGTTCAGGTTTATCCCGAACACCCCAGTACTAGTTACATGGGCATAGAAGCCGACGACTGGCCAACTCTCAGATTTTATAAATGGCCGCACATAAGGTAATATTTTAAATTAAGAAAGCGTCGCATGGCGCAAAAGAACTCGTTTCATATTACAGGATCACATGGGCATGTTCATTCAAAAATTACATCCTTGGCACACTCATCTGCCACTAAGCGGGAACCCTACAGGACACTTTCATAGTAATTCTCGGGGCAGCGATGCTCCTTGCCCTTCGGTGGCCCCTCCATCACCAGCTTCATGGCGTCCAGCTTCGCCCAGTGCACCTTCGCTCGGGCAAAAGCCCTGCGTGCACCCTCGATGCAGACAGACCGCTTGATGACTTCAAGCCATGGGCAGGCTTCCACAAGCCGCCTCACCAGACCGAAGTAGCTGCCGGACAGGGGCTCGCCAGGCCACATCCGGACTATAAGGCCCCTCATGGTCTGTTCGGCCACCTTGTGAAGTTCGACCAACTGCTTCAGTTGGTCGCTCAAGGACACGGGGTGTTCGGTCCCAGTATACTGAGACCAGAACAACTTCTCCGTTGAGCTCCCCTCCTCAGCCCGGTAAAACTCCGTGGCATCTAGTACACTGCGGGGAAGATCTGCAAATGCTCCTGGAGAGCTCCGAACTCGGGTAAGAAAAAGGAAAGTCTCCATCACATGCTTGCTTTGCATATTGAATGCCTTACCCGCTGCTATCTTCTTCACCGCGTCAATCTCCTGGAGGGCCTTGTGGGCTTCGGCCTTGGTGCTCCGGACGCTTTGAAGCGCCTGCGCGAGCTCGGACTCTCGCGTCTTGAAGCTCCAAGGACTCATGCTTTTTGGCGAGAGCCTCAAGCTCTTGCTGCACCTCGCCTACTCGGGCTTCTTGTTTCTCCCGTTTAATGCGTTCTTTGGCCTCTTTGTCTTCGGCCTCGGACAACGCCTTCCTCAGGGTCTCCACCTCGGTCGTGGCCCCTGAAAAATTCATGATGATCCTATTACTTCACACCCGAACTTCTTTTTAACTATATAGACAGGGGTATATCTTACCTTTGCTCTCTTCGAGCTGCCTCTTAGTAAGGCCGAGCTCGTCCTCGGACCGCTTCAGGGCCTGCTTCAGCGCAAAGACCTCCGCAGTACATGCGGCAGCGGCTAGCAGTGAAGCCTGCACATACACATAGACATACTCTAATTAGACTCCTGAGTTATCATTTGATCCTCTTTTCGGCTTTTCTTCACGAACGCCGAATAGAGCATCAGGGGCTACTATCTATGCGGTAATATTTTCTTATATTTTGATTGCTTACCTCAAAGCCTATTAGGAGGCTGGCGCAAGCTTTGGTCAGTCCATTTTTGGCGGACTGAACCTTCTCGACCACCACACTGATAATAGTGCGGTGCTCTTCATCGATGGAAGCGCTGTGAAGCGCTTCCAGCAAGTTGTCTGGTGCCTCTGGTTGGACAGAGGACACCGGCACGGATGGTTTGCCCCCCTTAACGGGGGACCGCCTGCCGGAGTTCGGAACCATCGAAGGTTCCGGCACGGTGTCCGGCTGGGGACCGAACTTGAAGCCCGTAGGAACCTCGCTCCCTTGGTACCCAGGGTCCGGGAAGTCGTCGCGAGGCGCCCCCAGGACCACCTCCCCTTGGCTCGGTGCCTTTTGAGACAACACCTTGGCGTTGTCCGCATGGCAAGGGGTGGAAGCGGTCGGAAGAGAACCGCTGTTCATATCCGACGAGTCCAAAGAGCCGCTCGACGAGGGTACGCCGAGATGAGCTCGGGACGGACTGCATAATCATGTTCGGCATGAGGAGAGGCAATGCAATAAAACATACCATGAAGTACTATGGTGTCCGGACACTTACGACTTCGCCAGGGGCTTGTCCCTGGGTAGCCACTCGTCGCCGCTGTCGGCGGCCGTCGTGGCACAGTCCGGAGGGAGGGTCCTTCCCTTCTTGGACCCTCCGGCCTCCCCGGATGGGTAGGCCTTCCTTTTCTTGTCTCCCCCAACTGGGGAGGGGAGAACTTTTCTCCTCCTCCTCCTCGTTTCCGTGGGAGGAGTGTGCGTCGAAGTCATCGGACGATGAGTCCGATACAACCTTGCGCCGGAGACCCTTTCGGGTCCCCGTGGCCTTCTTCTTGGCCTTCTTTGCCGGCACCTCATAAGGTGCCGGAGTTAGCATCTTCGTTAGAAGAGCGTCTGCAGGATCATCGGGCAGGGGGGCTAGGCAATCAAGCTGCTCCATTGTCTCTATCCAGTCCTGTTAATGGCATGAAAGCTTAGATCTAGCACATAACTAAATCGGGGCAAATAAATACCTTGAGAGATATAAAAGCCTGCCGGATGGGCGTGGCGCTTTGCGCTGAGTCTGCGGTCCTCAGTAAGGGAGGGAGGCATCTCGGCGCTCTTGAACAACACCCTCCAGACATCCTCGTGTGTCGTGTCGTAGAGCTCTCGCAGCGTGTGGTGCTTGGCCGAGTCGAACTCCCACAAAACGAATGCCTGTCGTTGACACGGAAGGATCCGGCGGAAGAGCATACCTGGACCACGTTTACGAGCTTGATTTTCTTGTTCGTCATGTTCTGGATGCAGGTCTGGAGTCCGGTCAGCTCTATCGAAGAACCCCAGGACAGGCCCTTCTTTTTCCAGGAGGTGAGCCACGTGGGGATTTCGGATTGAAATTTGGGGGCCGCCACCCAGTTGGAGTCGCGCGGCTCGGTGATGTAGAACCACTCCGATTGCCACCTCTTTATGGTATCCACATAGGTGCCCTCAAGCCAGGTGACATTAGGCATCTTGCCCACCATGGCGCCTCCGCACTCTGCTTGATGGCCGCCCACCACCTTCGGTTTGACATTGAAGGTTTTCAGCCATAGGTCGAAGTGGGGCCTGATGCGGAGGAAGGTGTCGTACACGACGATAAACGCCGAGATGTTAAGGATGAAATTGGGGGCCAGATCATGAAAATCCAGCCCATAGTAGAACATGAGCCCGCGGACAAACGGGTGGAGAGGAAATCCCAGTCCGCGGACGAAATGGGTAAGAAAAACTACCCTCTCATGGGGTTCGGGCATCGGGACGATCTGCCCCGCATTTGGCAGCCGGTGCGCGATATCCGCGGCCAAGTATCCGGCTTCCCATAACTTCTTGATGTTCTCCTCCGTGATGGAGGAGACCATCCACTTGCCTCCTGCTCCGGACATGCTTGGAGTGGTTTGAGAAGAGGAACGCGAGCTTGGGCGCTAGAGCTCGAGTGTGCGGGAATGGGTAAGCGAGGAGGAAGAAGGCGTGGGTGAAAAAAGTAAATCTTTGTCCCTTTATAAGGGTGGAAGAGGCGATGTGTCTCCCCACTTGCCTGGCAAAACCGCTTATTCCCCAGGCACCATAATTGATGGTGCGGTTGGGTTACCCACGCCCGTATTGATGAGAATCCCGTGATAAGGGGAACACGATCTCTTCTTTGACAAGATGTGTCAAGAAAACCGCCTCGCGATATGTGCTGAGCTAGTTAAGAAAAGCGGTTCGAATAAAAACCGGGTCGTGACGTGATGTCATGCTATCAAAACATGTCAGTAGATTAGATTTGTGGAAATGTTATTCTCTCTACGGTGGTATGTGGAACCTATTTTGCAGCGTCAGACACTATCCTTGTATTCAAACTCTTCCATGGTGTATTCAGAGGAGGAACCCGCCTTGCAATGCCAAAGACAATACTGCGCGCCGGACTCATCGTCATTGAAGCCTGGTTCATGGGCTACTGAGGGAGTCCTGGATTAGGGGGTCTCCGGACAGCCAGACTATAAGCTTTGGCCGGACTGTTGGACTATGAAGATACAAGATTGAAGACTTCATCTCGTGTCCGGATGGGACCCTACTTGGTGTGGAAGGCAAGCTAGGCAATACTGATATGTACATCTCCTCCTTTGTAACCGACCTGGTGTAACCCTAGCCCTCTCCGGTGTCTATATAAACCAGAGGGGTTTAGTCCGTAGAACAAGATACAATCATACCATAGGCTAGCTTCTAGGGTTTAGCCTCTTTGATCTCGTGGTAGATCAACTCTTGTAATACTCATATCATCAAGAGCAATCAAGCAGGACGTAGGGTATTACCTCCATCAAGAGGGCCTGAACCTGGGTAAACATCGTGTCCCCTGCCTCCTGTTACCATCCGCCTAAGACACACAGTTCGGGACCCCCTACCCGAGATACACCGGTTTTGACACCGACAATGAAGATGTCACCACAACCTATGTTGCTATTGATATGCAGGTGGGCCATTAATCCTTGCCGATCCAACAACGAGCTCTCAATGAAAGCACCAATGTCGGTGTCAAAACCAGCAGACCCCGGGTCAGGGGCCCGAGCTGTGAGATTGGATCGATGGGTAACAGGAGACAAAGGACACAATGTTTACCCAGGTTCGGGCCCTCCCGATGAGGTAAAACCCTATGTCCCGCTCTTGTTTATATTGTGGATGTTTCAAAGTACATAGTTGATCTACCTCGAGATCATAAGTTATGGGCTAAACCCCAAGGCAAATGATGATGACCAACGTACCTCAACGGGCTAAACCCTTCGGTTTATAAAGGCACCGGGGGTATCTAGGCTTACACATGGTTGGTTGCCATCTAGGGGTTACATGCCAAACCTAATAGATATACTTGGAGTACACACCAAATCCTCGATGAAGCCCGATATGCTCATGCCACACGCTAGAGGCCTCTGGAGTCCTTTCTCATAAACGGGTTGTCGGTCCAGCCCATGGACTAGACCGGCTAGGCCAGGACCCCCTAGTCCAGGACACTAACACCCTTGTCTATTACTTAGTAGATAGATGACACTTAAGTATGTGATCCTGTTGGTTCGGTGAAGTATAGACATGACCAAAACTCTTTATGATCAATGATCAATGGCTTAACCATGGACATCCATATTGATCCCTATTCCCACATGAATGAATACTCAAGAGTACCTGTAATTACCGAATGTTGCTCCTATTGCTTCCCGATATGTTACGTAAGCCCGAGGTGAGATTTATTAGCATCCCCGTGAACCAATTTTTTTCACTATGCCAATTTCCTTGTTAACATTTTTTTCTCTTTTCTTGCTCCTGTGTTTTAGCGTCCCCGTGATCAAATCACGATGTGTCTGGCCATGCAATGATGGATACCGTAACACCAAGAGGGCCCAAAGAATATCTTTTCATTGTCGGAGGAGGAAATCCCAATTTGGAGCTATCAAGTCCCTTGTCATACTGTTCCATGAACCCTGTAATAGTCACCATGTTACAGACGCGTTTAACTAACCCCAAAGTTCATGAAGCAAGCATGAAGGAACTTGATACTCTCATGGTCTAAGGAATTATACAAATACAAACTTTATCTATGTTATAAAACCATTAACTTATGATGAATGTATCTCATAGCATAACATCAATATGGGTCAATTCAACACAAGTGTTATTCTAACATTATATCCTCAAAATTGCCGGCATAGTCATGCCCATGATCAGGAAAACGTGACCATCATGCAATGCTTGAGCCAGTCTTAGAGGCATGATTAGGAATATATATACCGTTTATTATTCCACACATGCACGTGGGTTTTCCTCTGATCCTTCATGGATATACGACTCAAGGACCATTACAGTTATATCACATAATGATAGAGGCAAAGGTATCCCGTCTTTCGATGAGATGGTGGCTATCGTTTTTGGTGGAGTAGACTTTGACGATTCGACTACGAACGTGCGAGGACGTCGCGCCTTAGCAATCGCTAAACCAACTCCGAGAGGTTATTGACCACGCCAGAGCACGATCAACCTGACCACGAGGGTCTATTTCCTGCAAGCAAACGAAGAACAAGCAGGAAACTGAAATTGCAATCTGGATATTGCTAATAAAAGAGGAAAGATTTATTGATCAAGCGGGGTTCTGTGACGTCTTGGTCTGGTCATTGAACAGAAACGAAGTACGCGAAGTTGCAGCTATGGTGAACTTTTAATCTAAACAAAAACCCAAAGTCTAAACGACGCCCTAAGGGCAGTATATATGGAGGAGTAGGGGGAATTTCGTGGCCCCTTGTAGGAGGGATCCGAAACCAACCCTAACTTTGTTTCCCCACACATACAGACTCTAAAAACAGCCTATACTTAAGTATTTTGAAATTACATGGGCCTGGCCCAAAAATGAGGTGGCGCAGCACCTAATTTAAGCTATGGACAAAAGTTATGAAGGGGCATCTTGTATATTTCGTCCATGTCCTCCTTGTAGGTCATCACAGAGGCTTCAAAGTGCTCAAATATGCACTAGAAACGTCATTCTGGATCCCTTCGCGCGCGCCTTCATCTCCATGCTTGATCATGCTCCAGTGTTCATCCCTATTGTCCATGATAGGCCCTTCATTAGTAATCAACACAGATGTATCCAATTTAGGCAGCATCATATTCTCATGAACATTATAATTGTCACCAAGAAATGAAAGTACCTAGTAATTCAATTGGCGTGCACAAGGTCTAGTAATTGGCCCAACATGTATAGCAGTAGGGGTTGTGGGTGTAATAATGGTATTGATGTCCTCATCATCCTCCCCTTCTTGAAATGAAGTCATCCTCGACGGAAGCTCATCTTCCTTACCCAAATAAGGCTTGAAATCTGCAATGTTAAAAGTGGGACTAACCCCAAAATCTGCAGGCAGCTCAAGTTTATATGCATTATCATTTATTTTCTCTAACACATTAAAAGGACCATCATCACGTGGCATTAGCTTTGATTTGCGCAAATCAGGAAATCTATCCTTACGCAAATGTAACCAAACAAGATCTCCAGGTGCAAACACGACACATTTTCTACCCTTATCTCCAGTAAGTTTATATTTAGCACTCATACGCTCAATGTTCTCCTTAGTTAACTCATGCATTTTTAAGATCAATTCAACACGTTGTTTAGCATCAAAATTAACCTTCTCCGAAGATGGAAGAGGCAACAAATCAATAGGTGCACGAGGTAGGAAACCATATACAATTTCAAAAGGGCACATCTTAGTAGTAGAATGCAGCGAATGATTATAAGAAATTCAGTATGAGGCAAGCATTCTTCCCATATTTTATTGTTATTCTTAAAAACAGACCTAAGCATAGTAGACAATGTTCTATTGACTACTTCAGTTTGTCCATCAGTTTGGGGTGATAAGTAGTACTAAAAAGCAGTTCAGTCCCCAACTTAGCCCATAAACATCTCCAAAAGTGGCTAAGAAATTTATTATCACGGCCTGGAACAATAGTATTTGGCACACCATGCAAGTGAATAGTTTCACGAATGAACAAATCAACAACATTAGCAACATCATCACTTTTATGACATGGTGTAAAGTGTGCCATTTTTGAGAACCTATGCATACACCAAATATGCTATCCCTCCCTTTATTTGTTCAAGGTAAACCCAAAACAAAGTCCATAGATATATCCTCCCATGGAACACTAGGTACATGCAAATGCATATATAAACCATGAGGATTGAGTTGTGACTTAGCTTTTTGACATGTAGCGCAGCGAGCAACAAAGTGCTCAACATAACGTCTCATCTTTGGCCAAAACAAATGTGTAGCGATTACATCCTCCGTCTTCTTCATGCCAAAGTGTCCCATTAATCCTCCTCCATGCGCTTCCTGCAACAACAAAAGACGAACATAGCTAGTTGGAATGCATAGCTTGTTAGCATGAAACACAAATCCATCATTAACGACGAACTTGTTCCATATTTTCCCTTCTTTACAATTCTGCAATACATCTTCAAATTCAGGATCATGCACATATTGATCTTTGATGGTCTCCAAACCAAATATTTTAAAGTCAAGTTGTGAAAGCATAATATAATGACGAGACAATGCATCGGCAATAACATTTTCTTTACCCTTCTTGTGTTTAATGACATAAGGGAAAGCCTCAATTATTTCAACCCATTTAGCATGTCTATGGTTCAGTTTTTCTTGACTTTTAATACGTTTCAAAGATTCATGATCAGAATGAATAACAAATTCTTTGGTCCATAAATAATGTTTCCATGTTTCCAAAGTCCGAACAAGAGCATATAATTCCTTATCATAAGTAGAGTAATTCAGACTAGGCCCACTCAATTTTTCAGAAAAGTATGCCACATGTTTGCCATCTTGTAATAACACACCTCCTAATACAATTCCACTAGCATCACATTCAAGGTCAAACGTCTTATTAAAATTAGGTAGTTGGAGTAAAGGAGAATGTGTCAACTTAACTTTCAGTACCGTGATGGCTTCTTCCAGTGCGGTACCCCCCAAAAAGGCACATCCTTCTTTGAGAGGTGCAACAATGGTGCTGAAATCTCTCACAAAACGCCTATAGAAACCAGCGTCCAAGAAAACTCCTCACTTGTGTGACCATTTTGGGCTGTGGCCAACTCTTAGTAGCTTAAATCTTGGATTTATCAACTTCAATTCCCTGTGGAGTAACAACATTGCCAAGAAAAGATACTTGATCAGTCCAAAATGTGCACTTTCCAAGGTTACCAAACAAACGTGCGTCACGTAGAGCAATAAAAACAACACGTAAATGTTCCAAATGTTCTTCCAAAGATTTGCTATAAATTAGTATATCATCAAAATAGACTACCACAAATCGTGCAATGAAAGCACGTAAAACTTCATTCATTAATCTCTTGAAAGTACTAGGTGCATTAGTTAACCCAAAAGGCATGACTAACCACTCATATAATCCAAACTTAGTTTTAAATGTTGTTTTCCATTCATCTCCCAATTTCATATGAATTTGATGGTATCCACTACGCAAATCAACTATGGAGAATATTGTACAACCACTCAATTCATCAAGCATATCATCTAGCCTAGGAATAGGATGACGATAACGAATAGTAATATTATTAATGCCTCTACAATCAACACACATACGCGACCTACCATCCTTTTTTGGCACTAGTATAATAGGAACAACACAAGGACTAAGAGATTCGCGCATATAACCTTTGTCGAGCAGCTCCTGTACTTGACGCATAATCTCCTTCGTATCCTCTGGATTGGTACGGTATGGCACACGGTTTGGCAGCGAAGCACCGGGAATTAAGTCAATCTGATGCTCAATCCCGCGAATAGGTGGTAATCCCGATGGCACGTCTTGTGGAAAGACGTCAGCGAACTCCTGCAAAATGTTAGTGACAACAGGAGGCAAGGAGAAAGACACGTCCTCGAATGAAAATAATGCATGTTTGCACACAAAAGCATAGCAATCAGATTTGCTGAAATCTAGATCATCAATATCATATTTGGTGGCAAGTAAACATGCACTTCTCAATTTAATTTCAGAAGCAACACTAGATGGTTTATTATTAGGATTTATTTATTGCTCAAATTCTTTTGCCACAATCTGATTTTCACTCTTATTTTTCTCCTGTTTTGCTTTATTAGCTCTATCAATATCATCTTTCAAAATGGAATCAGGAGTCATAGGAAGCAAAGTAACATGTTTATCCTTATGAACAAGAGTATACTGATTGTTTCTACCATGGTGTACATAATTTTTATCAAATTGCCATGGTCTACCAAGTAATAAGGAACATGCTTGCATGGGTATGACATAACAATCCACATAATCATCATATCCAGAGATACTAAAATGCACACGAACAATACGTGTTACCTTAACCTTACTGTTGTTGTTGAACCATTGGATGTAGTAAGGATGTGGATGTGGTCTTGTGGTGAGAGATCGCTTCTCCACCATCTCCATGCCAGCCAAGTTGTTGCAGCCCCCTCCATCTATGATGACGCGAATAGAACATTACTTCACAATTCCCTTTGTATGGAACAAATTATGCCTCTAATTTTGCTCAGCTTGTGTGACCCGCACACTCAAAACATGTTGATCAACTAAACTTTCATACCTGTCAGCATCTTCAGCAGCCATGTATTGCATCTCATGACCAGAATCATCTCCACCGTGTTCTTCACTTGTAATAAGAGCCAAATTCTCCTCATCATAGTCACTAGCAGACTCATACCCACCATCCTCAGTAGCAATCATAGAACGCGAAGATTGGCATTCTCTCGCCTAATGACCTCTTCCCTTACAACCACGACAAATAATGTCATGTGTGTGCCCTGTTGATGCCATTGACGAAGAAGAGCTCTTGGCATGCCCAGAAGGTGTACTCCTAGCGGATGGTGGTGGTGCCTATTTTATTGTATCTCGGTTGGAATTTGCGGCTGAAGTCAGTGGTGCTGCAGTAGGATGTGTGGGAGTAGAGGATGTACGTGGTGTCCATGATGAAGTTTGACCTGCAGAAAAATTAGTTCATACCAATGCATGTCGATCTTTCACTTCACGTTCAGCTTTGCAAGCAAGATGGAATAAAGGAGTGATATTATTATACTCCTTATACTCTAGAATGGTCCGAATCTCTTTATTTAATCCACCCATAAAACGTTCAAGCATAGCTTCATTATCCTCAACAATACCACATCTAATCATGAAGTTTGTAATTCTCGATAATATTCTTCTACATAATTTTTTCCTTGTCTTAAACGCTGCAATTTTTGAAGTAATTCATGTTGATAATATGGTGGAACCCAACGAGTATGCATAGCAGTTTTCAAAGCAGCCTAAGTAGCTGGAATAGGATATAATCTACAATGTTCAGACCACCAAACACTTGCAAAACTAGTGAAAGCACAAACAACAGCAGGAACATGGAGATATATTGTAAACATGTAAAATGTTGTTTAGTTTTTAACTCCCAAGTAAGATATATATCAGGAACATATCTACCCTCAAATGGAGGAATATTCAATTTTAGTTTAGGAAGATGGTCACGATCTCGTACCTCAGGTGGTGGTGCAGCCCTACCGTTGCAATGATATGCATTAGGACAACCTAGTGGTGGTGGTGATGGTGGTTGCACGTAGTTTTGATTTTGATCAACCTCATCCTCATAATGGTCCTCCACCTCTGCAGTAGCAGCAGGAGCTACAGAAGCATCAAAAACAGTAGTAGCGGCACCATAAATTTTTCCTGGCTCAAGAGGAACACGCTGCCTCGTCCTACTGGATCGCGATGTGGAGGTGGTTGTTGTTGTTGCAATGGTGCAGCAGATGCGAGTGGTGGTTGTGGTAGACGCGCGTGTACTTCATCGAACTTGGCGTCCAACTTGGTATCAATTGTCTTCTCAATATCATCAATCCTTTCCATTGCCTTTCCAAAGTTGGCCATCACGCCTTCCACCTGTTGACCCAAAATTTGCTGAAATTTACCATGAAGCTCCTTCTTTGTCATTTTCTCCCTGTCAATCTCATCGGCTTGTGGTCCTGCCATGGTTAGCAGCAATAGAAACACACAAAATTATGATCCTACAGACTACTAGAAAGTGGTGGCATGTAACGCCCCGAGACCGATGCACCAGATGTCTTCCAGTTATTCGCCATCATTGCCATGTCATTCACTTGCGTGTTGCACTTTTCCATGTCATCATGTGCATTTCATCTGCATGTTTTCAAAACTTGCATCCGTGCGGGTCTCCCAGTTCTCTCTGTTGTCCGTTCTGAGCCCATTCAGACTCTCACGCGCCCGCGACACCTCCGAAATATTATTTTATAAGTGGAATAAAAATGTTCTTGGAATGGGTTGAAAGTTAGCATGTAGTGTCGTTATGTTGTCGGTAGACCGCCTGCCAAATTTCATCGCATTTGGAGTCCGTTTGATAGGCCAACTATTAAACATATAGTGGCATTATAGCCGGTCAAATGTGGACATTTTCGGTATCCGGAAACCCGTCGCCGGGCCTCTCTATTCCTTCTCTTCTCAGCCCAATGCCTCTACACATCCCATCTATGGCCCAGCTACCCCCTCCTCTGCTCGGAGCTGCACGATCGAGATCGTACGGTCCGAAAACGGAGCAAAAACCCCAAACCTAGCCCATCCTACCTATAAATGGACACCCCCACCTCCAATTTTGGAAAACCCTAGTCCCCTCCCCAAATTCCGCACCGCTAGCCACCTCCCACCTGGTCTCCCCTCATTATCCGCACGCGGCTGAACCCTGCCCCACCACTTGGCACCGCCTCGGCCCGCCTTCCAGCCAACCAGGGGCGGCCACATCGCTGCAGCCACCCTGCCGCCGCGCGGCCCATGTAGCCCATCCGCGGCCCACCCAGGCCCGAGTGCCTCGCCAACCCCACTGCCCCATGCCGTCAGGACTTTGCCGAAGTCCGCCGCCACCGTCGGACCCTCGCGTCCTGCCTCCTCCTCGTCGGAGCACGTCGCACCACCCCGCTCCTCTCCGGTGACCTCGTCGGCCCTCTTCCGCTTCACCACCATGGGAGCTCGCCACCCCAACTCCCCACCACAGCCCCGCGCTGGATCCGGCTGAAGGAGGCCCCCGTGCCACCGGATCTGCTGCCCGTCGCCATTCCCGGTGCATCGCCGGCCTCTGCTGCCTTCCCTTCGCCGTCCCCGGCTTCCTCCGCTGCTCGCCGTCGACCCCGCTGCCTCACCACCGTGCCCCGGCCTCGCCTCCGGCCACTACCGTCAGACTGGCCCGAGCCGGCGACCGGAAGGACCGGCCTGAGCAGTCGCTCGGCCAAACCGGCCCGGACCGCCGGGTCACCCAAGCCCCCCTGAACCGCCCGGTCCAACCCAGATCGCGCCTGGTTCACCTCGTCACCGGCTGGACCAAGCCCGTGGTGAGAAGAATCTATCCCCCGCCCGAGCGTGATATAACTATCCCGTGCTCATGTTGCGTGTGATTTTGACTAAGTCCCTGTTTATAAAATTTCATATGTGCAAGGTGTGGTGCTTGTTAATTTGTGCATGATTATCTGATTGGCGTGTATGATATGTCAAAATGATCCGCTCTTTGTGCTCTTGATGATGGTTGTTGTTGCATTCATGTTATAGTTCATCTACATGTCCTAATCTTTGTTGCAAAAGTGCATGCTGATGTTAAGTGTTGATATTGATAAAACTTGCCCTTTTGTTATTTTCGTGTGATTTAATGCATACATCATATGAGCATCTTGTCAACATGTGTTTGGTGCATTATCGTGCCCTCTTGCTGATAGTATTTATTTTATGACATGATATGCCATGATGTGAGTGCCATGAGCTTGCAGAGTGGCCTACTCACTGTTTGCTATTTTCAGAGACTTGGTAAATTCTGCCGAGTCTGAATCTGTTATATTATGATGGCATGTTTGCTTGATGCTACCATCAAACCTATGCATAATCTGGAGATGTTCAGTAATCATGTTTTGATTACCATGGTATTCTCAATCCATCGATGCCCCCTTTTTCAATTAAGACCACTTTAGCTTGTTCCTTTTGTGCTCACAAATTTCTTAAAAATATAACTATCAGTCTGTTAACAAAATGTTCCATTTTGCAAAGCTCATTGTAGTTAATCTATGCATAATATGGAATTGTGCCCAGGGAGTAAGTTGGAGTATGCCATGTCTACTACATGCCCATGTCTTTTGCATAAATATTAAAATTGCTATGCTTGCTGTTATGTGCCTCCAAAGTCAGCATCATAATATTCCTGGTTGCATTCCCAAATTTTCTAAATATGAGAATCTGCTATATCATGTTTGCATCTTGTCTTGATGGTTCCCATGAGCATGTTGCTCCTATATATATATGCCATGTTGCGTGATTTGAGCTCCATGATATGTAATAGCATTATATACCTTTTGATGCCATGTTCATGCACTGTAGCATACTTGTTTCATGCTTCCAACATGTGACGCCCGGGTAATCAAGCTACAGTAACCCTCTGGTAATGGTGCCACGTCACCTCGATTATTGTTGATAATCTCGTGTTAGCTCGGAACCAAACCAAATTCAAATTTGAATTAAAGTCAAAACAATTAAATTTTTCAAAAGTCAAAACTAAATTGTTCCTAATGTGTCAAATAATCCATAATAAATGTTGGTGAAGAAATCATCATTTAATAAAATATTTAAATGCACTAAATAAACTAAAACAGTAGCAAACACAATTATTTAAATGCTTTTTAAAATGATAAACAATTACAAACTAATATATTTAGGTGCCAAGTTAATTGTGGCAGTGGTATAATTCCTATTACCAATTTAGGGATCATTTTTGTACTTCACAAAACTAAAATACAATGAGGAACAAAATAAAAAGAAAAAAATAAAATACATAAAAGGATAGAAAACTAAAATACAAAAAAGCCCCCTAGCCAACTGGGCAAACAGCCCAGCCGGCCAGCTCATTGGCCCAACCGGCCCCGCACCACTTAACCCCCCCAAGCCGACCGAAACCCTAACCCGACCGCACTACCCCACTCCTCCCCCCCACATCGCCCACTCCCCCCTCGATCTGGATCGAGATCGAGGGCTCGACCCCGACGCCGCTCGGTGCTTCCCCTCCATCGCCGCACATCCCCTTGCCGCCCTCCTCGCCGGCGGCCCGGTCGCTGCCCCGTCCTCACCTCCTCCTGACTGGTGCCCAATGCTCGGGGCCCCCACCCCGATCGCCGCTCGACGCCGCCACCACCGGATCGCCCGCTACCTCGCGGCGTCGCCTCCCCGCCAGACTGCGTCGTCCCCGTCTTCTTCCTCGACCCACTGCCCGGACCCTACATCCCCTCGTGAGATTCCTCTCCTCCGGTCCCCTTGCTCGCCGTGCCCGCCTGTGGCCTGCACCCGCTAGCTCCGCCGTGCTCCCCTGCTGTCCCGCGCTGCCGTGTGGCCCACTCGCCTCCCCCCCCGCGCCCGTGCGCGCCACGTAGCCACGGCTGCTACTGCCGCACCGCCACGGCGCCCTCACTGCGCCCGTGCCCAGCCTCTGTCCCGTGACCGCGCGCCCGCCGGAGCTCTGCCGCTCGGGCCGCCCCTGCAACCGCTCCCTCGCGCTCTCCAACGTCACCGCCACTGCACGCCATCGCCCCCGTCGATTCCAGTAGCCCCCGCATGAGCCGCGGTTAACAGTCGACGCGCGACGTCGAGCACGTGCCGTGGGAACCGTCCCCGGGCCAAACAGTGGCCGGAGTCCTCTGTATGGCCGCCGCCGGCGCATTCTGCCATCACCGCCGTTAGCCACTTACGTGGCTTCATTAAGCGATGAGCTAACACCTCTGACTCCCTGACACCGGCCCCCACCTCGCTAATTAATGTTTTTTTGGATAAATAAAATCTGTAAAAAACTGGTGACTCACTGACAGGGGCCCCGTCAAATAATTATCCCATTAAAACGATCTGTTAAAATATCAGCCAATGACAGGTGGACCCCTTGTCCAGATTGACCAAGTCAAACTGCTGACTGGACTAGCCTAGTCATTGACAGGGGGTCCCACTAGATCCCTTTGACTAGTCAAGCTGACCAATCAAACTGCTGACTGGAACCTAGTGACTGGGTAGTTGACTTAGTCAACTGTCCCCACCTGTCAGCCTCAGGTGCACACTTCTGGGTACACTTTCTGTGTACCCATAGCATTTAAATACTAATTTAGTTTCGAATTAAATTAAACCCAGAAATTAGAAAATCATTTAAAACTTTGAAAATTAATATAAATAATCCGTAACTCGGATGAAAATACTTTGTACATGAAAGTTGCTCAGAACGACGAGACGAATCCGGATACACAGCCCGTTCGTCCGCCACGCATCCCTAGCATAGCAAACACGCAATTTTCCCCCTCCGGTTCATCTGTCCGAAAACGCGAGACACCGGGAATACTTTCCCGGATGTTTTCCCCCCTTCGCCGGTATCACATAATACCGCGTTAGGGCATACCTAGCACCGCGTATTGCCACGTCTTGCTTTGTGTTACATTTGATTGCTCTGTTATTTATTGTGTTCCCCCTCCGTTACTTACTTCTTTCCGGTAGACCCTGAGGCCGATGCCGGTACCCCTGTGATCCGAACTACTTCGACGACCCCTCCCTTCTTGTCTAGAGCAACCAGGCAAGCCCCCCCCCCTTGATCACCAGATATCGCCTACTCTCTTCTATACTGCTTGCATTAGAGTAGTGTAGCATGATACTGCTTTCCGTTATTCCTATCCTGATGCATAGCTTGTCCTTGTTACTACTGTTGTTACCTTTACCTGCAATCCTACATGCCTAGTATAGGATGCTAGTGTTCCATCAGTGGCCCTACACTCTTGTCCGTCTGCCATGTTATACTACTGGGCCGTGATCACTTCGGGAGGTGATCACGGGCATATGCTATATACTTTACACTGTTACATTACCTATGGTACTGTTCGGAGATGGGGGCTGAAGGGGCAGGTGGTTCCACCCAGGTAGTGGTGGGCCTGGGTTCCCGACGGCCCCCGACTGTTACCTTGTGGCGAAGCGACAGGGCAGGTTGAGACCACCTAGGAGAGAGGTGACCTGGCCCTGGTCGGCGTTCGCGGACACTTAACACGCTTAACGAGATCTGGGTATTTGATCTGAGTTTGGCCATTTGGTCTATACGCACTAACCATCTACGCTGGAGTAGTTTTGGGTATCCCGGCGTCGTGGTATCAGCCGAAGCCTTCGTGACGTCAGCGACTGAGCGGCGCGCGCCGGATTGGAACGTAAGCCTGCTCTTGTATTAAGGGGGCTAGTTCTGCTTCCGGCCGCGTTCACAACGTGCAGGTGTGCTAAGGGCGATGGGCCCAGACCCCTGTGCGCTTAGGTTTAGACCGGCGTGCTGACCTCTCTGTTGTGCCTAGGTGGGGCTGCGACGTGTTGATCTTCCGAGTCCGGGCATGACCCAGGAAAGTGTGTCCGGCCAAATGGGATCGAGCGTGTTGGGGTATGTGGTGCACCCCTGCAGGGAAGTTAATCTATTCGAATAGCCGTGATCTTCGGTAACAGGACGACTTGGAGTTGTACCTTGACCTTATGACAACTAGAACCGGATACTTAATAAAACACCCCCTTCCAAGTGCCACATACAACCGGTGATCGCTCTCTCACAGGGCGACGAGGGGAAGATCATCGGTTAGGATTATGCTATGCGATGCTACTTGGAGGATTTCAGTCTATTCTCTTCTGCATGCTGCAAGACGGAGGCTGCCAGAAGCGTAGTCTTCGAAAGGACTAGCTATCCCCCTCTTATTCTGGCTTTCTGCAGTTCAGTCCACATATGATAGCCTTATTCCATTTGATACCAATGCATACATATGTAGTGTAGCTCCTTGCTTGCGAGTACTTTGGATGAGTACTCACGGTTGCTTTCTCCTTCTTTTCCCTCTATCCCTTCTACCTGATTGTCGCAACCAGATGTTGGAGCCCAGGAGCCAGACGCCACCGTCGATGACGACTCCTACTACACTGGAGGTGCCTACTACGTGCTGCCCGCTGACGACGACTAGGAGTAGTTTAGGAGGATCCCAGGCAGGAGGCCTGCGCCTCTTTCGATCTGTATCCCAGTTTGTGCTTGCCTTCTTAAGGAAAACTTGTTTAACTTATGTCTGTACTCAGATATTGTTGCTTCCGCTGACTCGTCTATGATCGAGCTCTTGTATTCAAGCCCTCGAGGCCCCCTGGCTTGTAATATGATGCTTGTATGACTTATTTATGTTTTAGAGTTGTGTTGTGATATCTTCCCGTGAGTCCCTGATCTTGATCATACACATTTGCGTGCATGATTAGTGTATGATTAAATCAGGGGCGTCACAAGTTGGTATCAGAGCCAGCTGCCTGTAGGAATCCCCCTTCCACACTCCTTGGCCGAAGTCGAGTCTAGTCTATGAAAACTGCTTTACTAACATGACTGTGCGGCCCATGGGCCCACGTCGCCATTGGGTGGTATTAGGATCTTTTATTCCTCGACCTATACTCTGGGACTCTGATCTCTCTTCTATTCGGGTTAAATGATTTTGCTAAAATCTAACTCTAGGTTCTCGTTACCACTTCCTGCCGGAGAGCCCCTTCATTACAGATGATCGACTGCTCCACTAGAAGATTCCAAAGATAATCTCCGTTGTTCTCTTGAGACACTTGTGCCCATCGCCTTTGCAAATTCCCTACCACTGTTATATTATTATGGATAACTACATACACTTGTCCTTTCAATCCCATTGATCTTGTTATTACAAGATACCTCGAAAATTCTCTCTATTGCTTCGAGAATACTTTGTGCCTACTGCCTTGCAATTCATTACCCACATGAATACCTCTACGGATAAATCCTCGCACTTATCGAGTATCCGCTCATTCCTAGTTGTTCATGTGTTCCGCAAAGGACTTTGAAATACCTTTCGATCTTCCAAAAATCCTCAGGAGCTTATTGCTCTTGAAATTCTTGCTTGCTTACATTTTGGTTAATCCAATAAGTCTAGTAATCCTATTGGCATCGTTTTTCACTATCATTTTAAGTCCGTTGATACTATATGTGTGTGAATGCACGCAATCATCAGTTGATCATTATAAATTACCTTCCGGCTCAGACGTCTTTCGAACATGAGCTGGTTCTTGGCCAATCAGATTGCCATCGATCTTACCCCTAAGTCTAGTTGACTTATCCATCCTTGATCAGAGCTTTTGCTCCTGATCCCTTGAATTGAAAATCATAATTACTATGCTATTTAGATGTTGAATTATTCAAATGTTCTATAAATCGATGCATTTGCATTCTTTCTTCCTCTGATTGGGTATTGATACTCACATCAGCTCCATTGTGGATCGCCATATCCACTGTTGGATTATTATCCGACAGTGTCCTTCATAATTAATCACCTTGTGAGTTCTTTCTCCGATACATAATGCCTTTGGTAAATTGTATCCTCTCCTTTTGCCAACCATGCTCTGCTTTCGAGCTGGTGATATCTACTCTTGAAGATTGTGTTATATTTTTCCACGATACCCTAACGGGTTGATCCAATGCCTTCCTTTATATGTGTGAACTCGGAAGTTTTCACGAGTCATAACTTCATCTGGTATTTCACCAGGTAAAACTTTCAACACTAAGGCCTTATCAAAGCGAAAAGTGAATGGAAGGCTATACATTGAAGAAGTGGGAGTCGACCTTGAACCTTGCGTTCATGCCCAGGGACACGATGTATAACTTATCATGGAAGCTGCTCGTAAAAATAATTACCCCTTGTTATAAGTTCATCTTGTATCCATGGTTCAATCCTTTATGATCGTGGATTCCGACCATGTTCTCCTTTAAATACCATTTCTCGTGCAAGTTTAAGCACTTGTCTTCTGCAGAGCAATACCCCAGTCCAACCTCTACTTTGGTCCGTCATCGAGTATTACCCCCCTCTGGTATCTAGAGATTATCGCGGAACTGCATAACTTCTTATGAGTTATTCTTCAAGTATTATTTCTCACTGATTCCAAAATTTTCCCCGGGTTCTGAGTTGTTAGACACTCAAGGACACCGACAGTGAATCGAGTCTGTACTCCGAATCAATAACTATAAGTAATTTTTATTGCTTATGAGTTTAATAATCCTTCAAGACATTCCTAGCCCGGTTGGCTATATCATTAATGTGCTAAATTTTAACTGTGCTACCTGGTCCTTCTTCCCGAAACACAACTTTCGACGATGAGCTAAGATTACGTCGATCTTTCTCGTCATATCTTTCACCTTGGACAACAAGCTTGATTTTGAGTTTGTGTTGTACCCATGGTTCCGATAACCTTTTGCTTCATAATTCCTTTGACTTGATGTCATCGCCGATAGATTACATCTTCATGAAATCTCTCGACAAATGTGTCGAGATCAGCACCAACATCTTGGGCTCTTCCAGGATACCCATCGAATTCATGATGAGAATTACCATATTTTCCCTCGGTGATTTATATTATCATCGACCACTTTATCGCCTTCCATTCAACATAAACTTGTTCGTGTTTTGTGTTACACGTTGAGATCCTTGCTACCCCGCAGTTGTTCTTCTTCACCTTGGAAGTATTACCATCTCTTTTGTCAAGAATGTGGTGAGAATTTCACCACCTCTTAAAAATTCTTGGTATGATGATACGTCTCACCATCACCATTCTTCCTTGGTCCCCATGTTGTTTTCAACCAGGATACCAATATGCTAACGATGCTGTTTGAGTTTTGTACTTCTAGCAACCCTATTGATTTGAAGTGAATGGGCGATAGTTTCATTCTAAGTCTTCCGATAATTGAATCACCATTCTAACATTGATCGTGCTACCTAAGCCCATATGTCGGGTGCACCTTTCAACCATTTTTTAATTGTGTATGATTTCCTCGAGCATACATCATAATATCATTTGATCTGACTAATGTTATCTCCTTGTTCACATAATTGTGGAAACCCCTCTTTTGGAAGTCTCGAGGAACTGTCGCTGAGTTCATCAGCCACCCCCTCATCCTCTCCTTGGTTTAATGATGAACTCTGGTTTCAGAACTCGCTCCCATAGTTCATTTCTTGAGAATCTTACATTGCCATCTCGTCAATTTGTGTTGCACCTTTTCTTCTCTGGCATCCTAAGTCAGAGGTATCCTGACACCAATCGGATCTGAACCTCGGTCAGATATGATGGTTGGGGCATATTTCCAAGAGTTATAACATTGGTCCTTATATGACTCGGTAAGGTGATGTCATGCCTAGCACACCTGACCGGAGGACCTATTGTTATAATTTCCTTTTTGGCAAGGAGAACCCTTCTTCCATGAGGGAATTGGATGATTTGATTTATAAATTTTTCCTGATGGATTCTTTGTGTATCCAAAGTCCGACCATCGCTTGAAGACCTTGTCAATACTATCTCGAAGCATGTCTGTGGTACTCCAATTTTCCACAAAGAACATTTGAAGCCCAATGCTAAATGTTTCTCGCTCAATTATCCAAACACCATTGTATGGGTAATATCATGAAATTTCTCTCCCCTTACCTAAAGAGATTTCTACTTTAAATCCTGTCATGGATATCATGCCCTACTTGTCCGTGGGAAGGATTTACCCCGGGAATATGTGTTTTAACACATTTTCCTTTCCATTGTTCTGTCAATGTGGTAATCATATTTTCCTTTCCATTGTTTGGTTTAACCTTTCTTGTGATCTATATGATCCAAGAAGAAATATTCTCCTGCTTATGTAAACACCTCAGTGTACAATTCTGTCAGCAAGACCCTGTTACTGTTGTTGATGACATTTCGGTAGCCACCGATGGATGGGAACCTTGCCTATTGGCCCGCCTCGTTCAACGAGCAGGAAAATGGTTCTCTTCGTCCCTCGCCCTTGGTACCAGCGTTGTTGCCGACATAGCTGACATGGTACTCCCTGACATGCCTTGCTATCATGAGCGTGCAAGATGTCACTGCTCCTATTAAAAAAAAGAACCACATGGTGGGCCCATAACCCACAGTTTCACAGGATCGAAATCTGACACTCCTGTACACCACCTGTTCCCAAGGTTGTTCCTCGCACTTGACTTCGTATGTAATTCACGGACCACCTGTCTAGTGATCTATTCTGGTATGTGGCGCAATACCTATTCTCGTTGCCCTGAAACCCTTTCACCTTCTGATTAGGCATCGAACGATTGCCTATCCGTTTGAAACTTCTCATGGTACCTTCTTACTTTGCTCTCGATATCTTCTTAAGTTTCAATTCGAGAGATACTTATGCTTCTTCCCTGAGTTAACCGTCTGATGCTCGATCTTGTTAGAATCCATCCATATAGAGTTTTCCCTTCTTACCCTTTTGTAAGTACGATGGAGTTCCCGAAGAAAGGACGACAACTTCATCATGATGCATTGATGTATAGGAATGAAGACATCGACGCTATGGATCGACCTGTTCGAGAAGAGTAACCAAGACCGAGAAGATCCGTTAGATTTTTTTTGTAACCCAATCCCTCCCCCTTACTCCCTCCTAAATCTCGGGACGAGATTTCTTGTAGTGGAGGAGAATTGTGACGCCCGGGTAATCAAGCTACAGTAACCCTCTGGTAATGGTGCCACGTCACCTCGATTATTGTTGATAATCTCGTGTTAGCTCGAAACCAAACCAAATTCAAATTTGAATTAAAGTCAAAACAATTAAATTTTTCAAAAGTCAAAACTAAATTGTTCCTAATGTGTCAAATAATCCATAATAAATGTTGGTGAAGAAATCATCATTTAATAAAATATTTAAATGCACTAAATAAACTAAAACAGTAGCAAACACAATTATTTAAATGCTTTTAAAATGAAAAACGATTACAAACTAATATATTTAGGTGCGAAATTAATTGTGGCAGTGGTATAATTTCTATTACCAATTTAGGGATTATTTTTGTACTTTACAAAACTAAAATACAATAAGGAACAAAATAAAACAAAAAAAAGAAATAAAATACATAAAAGGATAGAAAACTAAAATACAAAAAAAGGCCCCCTGGCCAACTGGGCCAACGGCCCAGCCGGCCAGCTCACTGGCCCAACCGGCCCCAGCACCACTTAACCCCCCAACCCGACCGAAACCCTAACCCGACCGCACTACCCCACTCCTCCCCCCCACATCGCCCACTCCCCCCTCGATCTGGATCGAGATCGAGGGCTCGACCCCGACGCCGCTCGGTGCTTCCCCGCCATCACCGCTCATCCCCTTGCCGCCCTCGTCGCCGGCGGCCCGGTCGCTGCCCCGTCCTCACCTCCTCCTGACTGGTGCCCAATGCTCGGGCCCCCCACCCCATCGCCGCTCGACGCCGCCACCACCGGATCGCCCGCTACCTCGCCGGCGTCGCCTCCCCGCCAGACTGCGTCGTCCCCGTCTTCTTCCTTCGACCCCCACTGCCCGGGCCCTACATCCCCTCGTGAGATTCCTCTCCTCCGGTCCCCTTGCTCGCCGTGCCCCGCCTATGGCCTGCACCCACTAGCTCCCGCCGTGCTCCCCTGCTGTCGCCCGCGCTGCCGTGTGGCCCGCTCGCCTCCCCCCCGCGCCCGTGCGCGCCACGTAGCCACGGCTGCTACTGCCGCACCGCCACGGCGCCCTCACTGCGCCCGTGCCCAGCCTCTGTCCCGTGACCGCGCGCCCGCCGGAGCTCTGCCGCTCGGGCCGCCCCTGCAACCGCCTCCCTCCGCGCTCTCTAACATCACCGCCACTGCACGCCGTCGCCCCCGTCGATTCCGGTAGCCCCCGCACGAGCCGCGGTTAACAGTCGACGCGTGACGTCGAGCACGTGCCGTGGGAACCGTCCCCGGGCCAAACAGTGGCCGGAGTCCTCTGTATGGCCGCTGCCGGCGCATTCTGCCATCACCGCCGTTAGCCACTTACGTGGCCTCATTAGCGATGAGCTAACCACCTCCTGACTCCCTGACACCGGCCCCCACCTCGCTAATTAATGTTTTTTTGGATAAATAAAATCTGTAAAAAAATGGTGACTCACTGACAGGGGCCCCGTCAAATAATTATCCCATTAAAAACGATCTGTTAAAATATCAGCCGATGACAGGTGGACCCCTTGTCCAGATTGACCAAGTCAAACTGCTGACTGGACTAGCCTAGTCATTGACAGGGGGTCCCACTAGACCCCTTTGACTAGTCAAGCTGACCAATCAACTGCTGACTGGACCTAGTGACTGGGTAGTTGACTTAGTCAACTGTCCCCACCTGTCAGCCTCAGGTGCACACTTCTGGGTACACTTTCTGTGTACCCATAGCATTTAAATACTAATTTAGTTTCGAATTAAATTAAACCCAGAAATTAGAAAATCAATTAGAAACTTTGAAAATTAATATTAAATAATCCGTAACTCGGATGAAAATACTTTGTACATGAAAGTTGCTCAGAACGACGAGACGAACCCGGATACACAGCCCGTTCGTCCGCCACGCATCCCTAGCATAGCAAACACGCAATTTTCCCCCTCCGGTTCATCTGTCCGAAAACGCGAGACACCGGGAATACTTTCCCGGATGTTTCCCCCCTTCGCCGGTATCACATAATACCGCGTTAGGGCATACCTAGCACCGCGTATTGCCACATCTTGCTTTGTGTTACATTTGATTGCTCTGTTATTTATTGTGTTCCCCCTCAGTTACTTCTTTCCGGTAGGCCCTGAGGCCGATGCCGGTACCCCTGTGATCGACTACTTCGACGACCCCTCCTTCTTGTCTGAGCAACCAAGCAAGCCCCCCCCTTGATCACCAGATATCGCCTACTCTCTTCTATACTGCTTGCATTAGAGTAGTGTAGCATGATACTGCTTTCCGTTATTCCTATCCTGATGCATAGCCTGTCCTTGTTACTACTGTTGTTACCTTTACCTGCAATCCTACATGCCTAGTATAGGATGCTAGTGTTCCATCAGTGGCCCTACACTCTTGTCCGTCTTCCATGCTATACTACTGGGCCGTGATCACTTCGGGAGGTGATCACGGGCATATGCTATATACTTTACACTGTTACATTACCTGTGGTACTGTTCGGAGATGGGGGCTGAAGGGGCAGGTGGTTCCACCTAGGTAGTGGTGGGCCTGGGTTCCCGACGGCCCCCGACTGTTACCTTGTGGCGGAGCGACAGGGCAGGTTGAGACCACCTAGGAGAGAGGTGACCTGGCCCTGGTCGGCGTTCGCGGACACTTTACACGCTTAACGAGATCTGGGTATTTGATCTGAGTCTGGCCATTTGGTCTATACGCACTAACCATCTACGCGGGAGTAGTTATGGGTATCCCGGCGTCGTGGTATCAGCCAAAGCCTTCGTGACGTCAGCGACTGAGCGGCGCGCGTCGGATTGGAACGTAAGCCTGCTCTTGTATTAAGGGGGCTAGTTCTGCTTCCGGCCGCGTTCGCAATGTGCAGGTGTGCTAAGGGCGATGGGCCCAGACCCCTGTGCGCTTAGGTTTAGACCGGCGTGCTGACCTCTCTATTGTGCCTAGGTGGGGCTGCGACGTGTTGATCTTCCGAGTCCGGGCATGACCCAGGAAAGTGTGTCCGGCCAAATGGGATCGAGCGTGTTGGGGTATGTGGTGCACCCCTGCAGGGAAGTTAATCTATTCGAATAGCCGTGATCTTCGGTAACAGGACGACTTGGAGTTGTACCTTGACCTTATGACAACTAGAACCGGATACTTAATAAAACACCCCCTTCCAAGTGCCAGATACAACCGGTGATCGCTCTCTCACAGGGCGACGAGGGGAAGATCATCGGTTAGGATTATGCTATGCGATGCTACTTGGAGGATTTCAGTCTATTCTCTTCTGCATGCTGCAAGACGGAGGCTGCCAGAAGCGTAGTCTTCGAAAGGACTAGCTATCCCCCTCTTATTCCGGCTTTCTGCAGTTCAGTCCACATATGATAGCCTTATTCCATTTGATACCAATGCATACATATGTAGTGTAGCTCCTTGCTTGCGAGTACTTTGGATGAGTACTCACGGTTGCTTTCTCCTTCTTTTCCCTCTATCCCTTCTACCTGATTGTCGCAACCAGATGTTGGAGCCCAGGAGCCAGACGCCACCGTCGATGACGACTCCTACTACACTGGAGGTGCCTACTACGTGCTGCCCGCTGACGACGACTAGGAGTAGTTTAGGAGGATCCCAGGCAGGAGGCCTGCGCCTCTTTCGATCTGTATCCCAGTTTGTGCTAGCCTTCTTAAGGCAAACTTGTTTAACTTATGTCTGTACTCAGATATTGTTGCTTCCGCTGACTCGTCTATGATCGAGCTCTTGTATTCGAGCCCTCGAGGCCCCCTGGCTTGTAATATGATGCTTGTATGACTTATTTATGTTTTAGAGTTGTGTTGTGATATCTTCCCGTGAGTCCCTGATCTTGATCGTACACATTTGCGTGCATGATTAGTGTACGATTAAATCGGGGGCGTCACACAACATGTCATCATATTAACTCTGCTCATGTATATGCCCAGTTTTTCACTAAGTCCTAATCTGTGTTTTAAAGTTGCCTTTTGAATTGATCATATTGGTTTAATCTTGAAGCCTATGAACCTAAACCTTAATGATATTTGAAGTATGTAATATTTACTTGGTGTGCATATCAAGTTTGTGCTCATGTGGTTCTTGTAGCATGTTGTTTTGATGCTTGCAATATGCACACTTGCTATTTTGGGCAGATTGTTGTTTAAACTTGCTTTCGGTGTATGCGTTGAACCGTTGCTCCGTTTTGATCATGTCCTATATGAAACTTGCTTGGTTTTGCATGTAGTTTCATCATGTTATGTTACATTCTTGATTTGAGTATGTGTGCTTATGTTCCAATGCATTTTGCATCAATGCCATGTTTAACTTGTTTTGCTCATATCTTCTAGGCCGTAGCCCCGAATTAAATGAACTTTACATGTAAGTTGATTAGAAAAACATGTAGATCATCATGGTGCATATTAACTTGTTATTTAACAACTTCAACATAATGTGTGGGCCAACTTTGAAATTTGCATATGGGGAGTTTCCGGAATTGTGATATGTTTTTTCCGGCCTCATTTAAACTTGCTTTGCTACGTTGTTCTTGTTTGCATCATCTCTTGCCATGAGTAGCATCATGTAGCCTTGCCATGCATCATACTTGGTTGAGCATCATGTCTTGTTTACGTGTTGTGTGTTTACCATGTTGTTTGCTTCTTTCTGGTTGTGCTTCTTCTCGATAGTTCCGGTTTCATTGCGATTGTGAGGATGCGTTTGACTATGTTGCTTCGTCTACTTCATGGACTCGATCTTCTTCCTAGCGGGATCTCAGGAAAGATGACCATTACCCTGGATACCACTACTATCTTCGCTTTGCTAGTTGTCTCGATGCTATCACTATATCGCACTACCTACCACTTGTTTATCAAGCCTCCCAAATTGCCATGACAGCCTCTAACCTTTTTCACCATCCTAGCAAACCATTGTTTGGCTATGTTACCGCTTTGCTCAACCCCCCTTATAGCGTTGCTAGTTGCATGTGCAGTTGCAGATTGTTCCATGTTGGGACATGTATATCATGGATATCTTGGGATATCACAATATCTCTCATTTAATTAATGCATCAATATACTTGGTAATAGGCGGAAGGCTCGGCCTTTTGCCTGGTGTTTTGTTCCACTCTTGCCGCCCTAGTTTCGGTCATACCAGTGTTATGGTCCTTGATTTTGCGTTCCTAACAGGGTCGGGGTTTATGCCCCCCCCTTGATAGTTCACTTTGAATAAAACTCTTCTAGCAGGGCCCAACATTGGTTTTAACTTTTGCCAACATAATAATATTGAACTAAATAACTAATTTGCATAGGGCGTCATGAACCCGAGGATTCTTAATTCCACATAATACAGGGGCCCAGTGCTACTGGTGCTGGTCCAAACTAGAGCCCCTTGCAGCGCCACCACGGGGAAACTCAAGGTCTGGTTTTAGTTGTACGGACTGCTCATCCGGTTGTGGCCTGAGACGAGATACGCGTGGCTACTATCAGGGTGTTGGCACGCCGGGAGGTCTTGCTGGACTTGTTTTACCATTGTTAGAATGTCTTGTGCACCGGGATCCCGAGTTTGATCGGGTTGTCCTGCGATGGAGGATTGTCTCCGCAGATCGTGAGCTTGTCATGGGCTAAGTTGGGACACCCCTGTAGGTTTTAAGCTTTCGAGAGCCATGTCCGTGGTTATGTGGCAGATGGGAATTTTTAATATCCGGTTATAGAGAACTTGACATCGGAGCCGAAATAAAATACACCAACCGCACGTGTAACCATGACCGTCTCTTTTTGAGTGAGTCGAGAACAGAACACGGTGGGGTTATTCTCTGTGTCAAAACCGACAGATCTCGGGTAGGGGGTCCTGAACTGTGCGTCTAAGGATCGATGGTAACAGGAGACAGGGGACACGATGTTTACCTAAGTTCAGGCCGTCTTGATGGAGGTAATACCCTACGTCCTGCTTGATTGACTTTGATGAGTATAGGGGTTACAAGAGTTGATCTACCACAAGATCGTGATGGATAAACCCTAGATATCTAGCCTATATGATTATGATTGTCTCTACGGACTAAACCCTCTGGTTTATATAGACACCGGAGGGGGCTAGGGTTGTACAGAGTCGGTTTACAGAGAAAGGAATATTCATATTCGCACGCCAAGCTTGCCTTCCATGCAAAGGAGAGTCACATCCGGACGCGGGGGAAAGTCTTCTATCTTGTATCTTCACGGCCCATTAGTCTGGCCCATGTTGCATAGCCCGGACGCCCGAGGACCCCATAATCCAGGACTCCCTCAGTAGCCCCCGAACCCGTCTTCAATGACGATGTGTTCGGCGTGCAAATTGTCTTCGGCATTGCAAGGCGGGTTCCTCCTCCATAGATCTCCAAGTATCCGAATCAAAGGAGTGTATTCGAATCTACATCTTCAGTCTTCGGCTTCACATTAAATGTTATATCATTCGGTTTCTGCGCCAACGCCGCTCCATCTCCCACGTGTCAGACGAATACAAAGGGTCCAATCATTTTTACACATAACACCCGGGCCATGTAAGGAAGGCGTCTACTTAAGGAGATTGAATCTCAGATGCCATTCCACACCAGGCGGAAAATCCTTAGAGCTTGTCACAAGAAACCACGCAAACATGGCCAGCGCTCCTAGTTCTTCTCCACGCCCCCATGGTCTGCAAAAAGGCGATTGGGATAGCTGTTCTGTATCCCACGCCTAGCTAACCAAGCTCCAGATGGAGGGATATCTCCCACCTGCGGATCTAGTCCCCATTCAGGCGGGATTAACCTCTTTTACTGGCGAAGCCCTGGCAAAAAATTTCCCAAACCCTTCAGAAGGGGAGAGGGTGTTCTTCGTTTCCTTTTTATTAAGAGGCGTTGGATTTCCAATCCATCCTTTCCTCCGAGGTCTCCTGGAGTACTATGGCCACCAACTACACAATCTTACGCCAGGCCCCATTCTGCACATCGCGGGCTTCATCGCTCTTTGCAAGCTGTTCCTAGGCTATGAGGCCCATTTGAATTATGGAGGAAACTTTTCTGCCTCGTTCCTCGCTCCCAAAAGGGATCCATATTTGAGGTGGGCGGTGCCGAAGTGTGGCGTATAGCCGGGACATGATACTATCCGGCACTCCAAAGAAGGCATCCGAAGAGTGGCCCTCGGAGTGGTTTTATATTGAAGACATTGTTCTATCTGACCCAATCAGATGAGGCCTACCCATGTTTTCCAATGCCTCGTTAAAGAAGCACCATAGCTGGCGCCCCCGAAGCCTCGAGGAAGAAGACAGTACAGAGGTTCAGATGCTAATGGACAAGATAAAGACACTCGCCCAATCCGGACTGTCCATAATTGAGGTAATGTCGATTTCCATAACGCGAGGCGTTCATCCACTCCAATCCAGAGGACTCCCCATGTGGCATTACAGCGGAGAAGACAACGCGTCATGATGCGGATGTAAGGGTCCGGATGACTTCGCCGCCTTGGCTGCCATGCTGGCTGATCATTTTAAGGGGGAGAAAGAGGAATTGACTCGCCTCAAGTGCTGAGATGGCTTTCCCATGTACAATCCTCCCAGTTGGGTAAGCCTTCGCTCAGTAATTTTACTTAATGCTCCTCCTGAGTCGTACCCAGCTGAACTTAACCCCACCATTTCTTGACATGAATGGAGGAAAGGTGTCGCTGAGATCTATAGCCCCGCCCCGCAGCTGGAGGACCATAATCGGGACCTGGATCCCAGATTCGAAGAGGATCCGGACATATCTGTAGAGCTCAAGGAGGGGGTTTTCTATCAAGCGAGTTATGATGGCACGGAAGTGGCCATTATAGCCGATTACCCCGGCCTTCTCCCTTCCTCCCATGTAAGTACCCTGAAGGTGTCACCTCAAAAAGAGTTTTGTCACTGCGCTTCATCCACTGCAATGTCTTGTGTTTTAAAAGGGGTGGCGCTCGTCTCGCCACGCCGCATCGGGATCATCCTTTAAGAAGGGTACGCTGACACAAGGCAGATCTTCAAAAATAAAGACAGACAGTGATTCTTCCAAGCTACGACCTTCATCAAGAAGGTATAGTTTTTGATACGCCCTGTGGCAAACATGCCGAACTGTGATGTTTTTTCTCCTTCCCCATATTCCAGGAAGAGCACTCACCGGACTATATCCGGAGACTGAGGGAGTCCTGGACTAAGGGGTCCTCGGGCGGCCGGCCTGTTATCTAGTGGGTCGGACTGATGGGCTGTGAAGACATGAAGGCCGGAGACTATACCTGAGTCCGGATTGGACTCTCCTTGGCGTGGAAGGAAAGCTTGGCGACCGACTATGAAGATTCCTTCTTATGTAACCGACTCTATGTAAACCCTAGATCCCCTCAGTGTCTATATAAACCGGAGGGGATAGTCCGGAAAGGACACATTCATTACCATAGTCATATAGGCTAGGCTTTTAGGGTTTAGCCATCACAATCTCGTGGTAGATCAACTCTTGTAAAACCCATATTCATCAATACCAATCAAGAAGGACGTAAGGTATTACCTCCATAGAGAGGGCCCGAACCTGGGTAAACATTGTGTCCCCTGTCTCCTGTTACCATCGATCCTAGACGCACAGTTCGGGACCCCCTACCTGAGATCCGCCGGTTTTGACACTGACATTGGTGCTTTCATTGAGAGTTCCACCGTGCCGTCGACTAAAGGCTCGATGGCTCGCCTTGTCCTTAAAGACAACATCACCCCTGGAGGAGCTTTGGCCCCGGGCCAAACCCTCCGGTTGGGCAGCTTTACTATGATCACCCGTTCGGCCGTTGAGCCGACGATGACCACTCGGGCCATCGAAAAACCCCTTCGCATCAACTCCAAGCACTCCAAGCAGGTGGATCCGGCAGAGCTTTCATCTTTGAACTAACTCCTAGATCGCATCGCCGCTTTGGGAATAGCCACAGACTACGACCGGATCGGGTTTAAAACTGACCAAGGAGAAATCGAGGCCCTACCGGTCACCCACCAAATTGGGGAAGTCGTGGAGCAGGACGACGAGTTTTCTCCTATACTGAAGACGGACTATGTCCGGGTCACCGACAAGGAAAAGCCGGATACCCACCCGCGAAAGGATCCGACCAGCCGTCCAAACAAAGCATCGGACGACGGTCCTAAACAATCAGAAGGTATTCCGGAACCCGGACTATTAAGCCCGGAAGATCATCAGACTCAGGATAATCGGTCGGGTCGGGGTTCGGATTTAATTCCACCCACCCACCCGAATTTAGACACTCTCGTAAGCATAAAATAGCAGTCTCAGGAAACAGTCCACCACTTCTGGGCCAGATTCCTCCTTGTCAAGGACAAGGTAAAAGATTGCGGTGACGAAGACGCAATATCAATGTTCTGCAACAATTGCACGGACGAGGAAATCCTCAACGCCATCAATCGCCACCGCATACTGGAATTCGCTGACTTAGCAACCATCGTACAAAAATACAGTGCGATGGAGAGCACCGGGAAAACTCAGGCAGCTCGCTGGGAACTGCCAGTCCCAACTCAACCCCCCCTACAGGCGAAAAGGGCACACCCTCGCGGCACGCCCAGTCCAACAGTCAAGAAACACAAAACCGCTATGCGGCACGGCACCATTCTGACCGGGTGGCTCTATGGCCCATGCAAAATACATACAACACCAGATACCGTGGCAACCCACAACCTTAGAGCATGTTGGATACTACGACAGGTACCAAAAGCGGCGAGGATATCCTTATCAAGGACGACTCAGAATGGCATCCCCCAGTGGACGATAACTCAAGAGTATTGACGGTCTTTGAGACATTCGCTTCAAATAACAAGCGCAAAAGGGCGCTCTGGGAGCTCGCCGAAGTCTGCCAAATTGCTACGATAAACCCCTGGAATGACACAGCTATAACATTCAATGCCGACGACGAACCAAAGTACATAATAGTGCAAGCGCTAGCTGCGTTAGTCCTCAGTCCCATCGTGGACGGGTTTCGACTTACTAAGCTCCTCATGGACGGCGGCAGCAGACTAAACCTCATTTATGAGGACACACTCCATAAAATGGAAATAGACAGGAGCCGCATCATGCAAAGCAACACAACCTTCTAAGGAATTATTCCTAGTCAAGAGGCGCGGTGCGCGGGCAAAAGCACACTTGACGTAGTATTCAGCACGCCGGAGAAGTACCAGTCTGAAGAAATAACTTTCCAAGTGGCCCCTTTCAGGGGTGGATATCACACCCTATTGGGGCGGGATGTTTTTACACACTTTCAGGCCATACCCCATTACGGGTATATGAAGCTCAAGATGCCCGGACCAAACGGTACAATCACTCTCGTCAGTGATCCGGACATAACACTCCGTGCCGAAAACAAAACCACATCCCTAGCCCTGGAGGAGCTATCCGAAGCCCTCGCAGCTGACGAATTAACTGCACTACACTCCACGGTGGACAGGGACGATATAATCCATGACAAACGCCCTAAATCCACATCATTTACACCAGCAGAGGAAATAGTCAAATTCCAGGTCCACCCAACGGACCCCAAGAAGACAACATCTATCGGAGCTCAACTGAACCCAACAGTTGACACCGCACTACGAGAATTCCTGCGCGAAAACTGGGACATATTCGCCTGGCACCCTTCAGATATGCCAGGGATCCCACGCGAGCTAGCCAAACATAGCCTCAATATATTAAAGGGGTTCAAACCGGTCAAGCAATCACCACGACGCTTTTCTGAACCTAAGCGACAAGCAATGGGGGAAGAGCTAGCCAAACTCATCGAGGCCAGATTCATTAGAGAAATCAAACACCCGGACTGGTTGGCAAACCTGGTGATGGTACCAAAGATGTACAAATCCTGGCGCCTATGCGTCGATTTCAAAGACCTCAATAAGGCTTGCCCTAAGGATCCCTTCCCCCTCCCCCGCATTGATCAAATCATCAACGCCACTGCAGGACACGACTCATTGTGTTTCCTCGATGCATATTTTGGATACCATCAAATCAAAATGAAGGAGTCCGATCAAGCCGCAACAGCATCTATCACCCCATACGGGCCATTCTACTTCAACACCATGCCCTTTGGGCTCAAGAACGGAGGCGCCATGTACCAACGCATGATTCAAACATGCCTGGAGAAACAGATCGGCAAAACAGTAGAAGCTTATGTTCATGACGTCGTCGTCAAAACCAGGCACGTCAAGACACTAATAGATGACTTACGTCTTACATTCGACAACCTCCGGGCATATGACATTAAACTCAACCCGGAAAAGTGTGTCTTCGGTGTCCCCGCTGGAAAACTACTGGGCTTCATTGTCTCCAATAGTGGAATCGAAGCAAACCCAGCCAAAATCCGAGCTCTATCACAACTGGCCAGGGCAATAGATCTTAAGCAAGTTCAAAAGCTTGCGGGCTGCGTAGCAGCTCTAAGCTGTTTTATCTCCAGACTGGAATAAAAGGCACTACCACTCTATCGCCTTCTACGGCGAACCGACCACTTCGAGTGGACGGACGCGGCAACAGCCGGATTGGAGGAAATAAAAACCCTTCTTGCGAGCAATCCAATACTGGCCGCACCAAACGCAGGCGAACCAATGTTATTATACATATCGGCAACACACCAGGTAGTGAGCGCCGTACTCGTCGTCGAACGAGAACAGGATGGACATAAATTCCCGCTTCATAAGCCAGTATACTACGTATCCACTGTCCTTACACCATACAAATCCCGGTACCCTCATTATCAAAAAATAGCATATGCGGTCTTCATGGCATTGCGAAAGCTCCGTCACAACTTCCAGGAGTGTTCGATCATGATGGCCTCCAAAGTACCCCTCAATGACATCATAAACAACCGCGATGCTATTGGCCGGATTGCCAAATGGGCCATCGAACTCCTGCCATTCGATATTACATATAAACCACGTCGAGTCATCAAGTCCCAAGTACTAGCCGACTTCGTCGCCGAATGGACAGAGGCTGAACTCCCTAAGGAGTACGACACATACTCCAATTGGGTCATGTACTTCAACATCTCCAAAATGCTGGCAGGATTAGGAGCGGGGGTCATCTTAACGTCCCCTACGGGAGACATCGTCCAGTACGTTCTCCAAATACTATACACAGACTCCAATATTGCAGCCGAATATGAGGCCTTATTACATGGTCTCCGTATGGCTGTCTCCATGGGCATACAACGCCTAGAGGTACGCGGGGACTCGAACCTCGCAATATCTCAAATAAACAGAGATTTCAACGCTAAAGATCCAAAGATTGCAGCATATTGTAATGCATTCATCAAAATGTCGGACCGGTTTGAAGGACTCGAGTTCCATCATGTGGCCCGAGAAAGTAATCAAGTGGTGAACGTTCTTGCTCGTATCGGCGCTAAGCGCGAACCCGTCCCACCTAATATTTTCCTGGAAAGGCTCTTTAAGCCATCCGTGGTATGGCAGGGGAAAACGGCAATACAAGTCTGGAATCAAACATAATCCAAGATCCCAGAAGCACCGATGTCGTCGGGGGCTCAGCCATCGAAATAACACCATCGACGCATCTCATCATGGCAGTCATTGCCCCATGGATCGAACCCTTCCTAGCCTACCTCAACAGGAAAGAGCTTCCCGAGGACTAGAATGAGGCCCGCTGCATTGTCTGGCGTTCAAAAGCCTACAAGGTTCATGATGGAGAGCTCTATAAGAAAAGCGCCACTGGAGTCCTACAACGATGTATATCCGAGGAAGAGGGGCCGCAGCTCTTGGCTGAAATCCATGCCGGACTCGGCGGTCACCATGCCGCAGCTCGGGCCCTTGTTAGCAAGGCCTTCCGTACATGATTTTATTGGCCTACGGCCTGTAACGCCCCGAACACACCCACCGATGGTCGTTACTCCTGGCAGGATCTAGACTGGCCCCACAGATCAATACTAGTCTTTTCTCTGCACTTTGTCCTCACTCATGCGCACCCGGGAGCAACTTCCCGGTCTGTCACCCATACTGAAACTACTCCAAGCTGAGCACACTTAACTTTGGAGTTCTTTCTGAATGGGCTCCCGGAAAAGAAGGAATTCCTTATTGATATGAGTAGCCTATCATCCCTAGTAAGCCAGGCTATCACATACACCCCCACTCAAAGGAACCGACGTCCTCGTCGGGCCACAGGAATGTTCCCTCTTGGCATATACGTCTGTGCATCTAGTCCGGTACATGTGTCATGCCGTGTGCCACGACGGGTCACAAACGTCATGAACAACATGACCACGCACCTGTCCGCAAACATCCGTGTAACCGCGAGAGTCGGCTTTGATACCAACTTGTAACGCCCCGGACACACCCACCGGTGGTCGTTACTCCTGGCGGTATCTAGACTGGCCCCACAGATCAATACTAGTCTTTTCTGCGCACTTTGTCCTCACTCATGTGCACCCGGGAGCAACTTCCTGGTCGGTCACTCATCCTGAAACTACTCCAAGCCGAGCATGCTTAACTTTGGAGTTCTTTCCGAATGGGCTCCCGGAAAAGAAGGAATTCCTTATTGATATGAGTAGTCTATCATCCCTAGTAAGCCAGGCTATCACACGGCCCGAGCAGATGCACATGACCTTGTCCAACGTTGCATCGGATGCCAACTCTTTGCCAATCAAAGCCACATGCCCCCACCGCCCTACAAACAATCCCCATTACTTGGCCTTCTGTGGTCTAGGGACTCGATATGGTCGGACCCCTTAAAGGGGGAAGCCATAAGAAAAAATATCTACTGGTTATGGTGGACAAATTCACTAAGTGGATAGAGGCTAAGCCGACAAAAATGGCCGAATCCGCCTCGGTGATAGACTTCATATATGGTGTTGTGCACCGTTATGGTGTCTCACACAGCATCATCACTGACGACAGCTCCAATTTCATAGCGGACGAGGTAAAAACTTGGTGTACTAATCTGGGTATTAAACTCGATTATGCCTCCGTCTACCACCCACAAACCAACGGTCAAGTTGAACGGGCCAACGGTCTCATTATGAGCGGCATCAAGCCCAGACTAGTGTGGTCCTTGAAAGAATCAGACAAGCACTGGGTTGAGGAGCTCGACTCCGTACTCTGGGGGCTGCGGACCACGCCCAACCGCACTACCGGATACACACCTTTCTTCATGGTGTATGGCGCAGAGGCCGTATTGCCTGCGATATTATTCACGACTCACTTCGAGTGCGTATGTACGAAGAGAGAGAAGCCGAGCTTGATCGGCAGGATGGCCTAGATTCCCTGGAGGAGGAACGCAATGTCGCAAAAGCCCGTTCAGCATTTTACCAACAGCAGGCTCGAAGATATCAAAGCAGAGAAGTACGGGCCAAGACTTACAACATTGGCGAAATCGTTCTACGCCTACCGGAGAATAAAAAGGACAAACTCAAGCCCAAATGGGAGGGTCCCTTCATAATTGACGAAGTCCTCACCGGAGGGGCATACCGTCTTCGCGATGCATCAGACAATTGCCTCGAGCCGAACCCATGGAACGCAACCAGACTCCGAAGATTCCATGCCTAGAGCCAAACCTCGTGTTCGTCTCCTCCTCCCCTGTAGCTTCCATTATTTTTCTCTCTCTTTGTCGATTATTTTCTTATTTCTTGCTTTAAAGCTTTGGTATGGCCAGGCCGCCCAACATCGACACATACATATTTAAACATGTATGTTACTTGTACCTGGGGGCTTCTCGGACAGAAGTTCTTGTCATTTCTTGAGCATTAAGCTCCTCACATATGAGTTTTTCCATATGTACCTTTTCTTCACCACTATATGCATCGATATGACTTAAGTATTGGCCAAGCTGGGTTGCCTGGCTCCTGTGTTAATGCCCTACGTTCCCGTTAGTTCGGCTAGGGCATAAAGGGAGCACCTCTGCGATTGTTACTGCCGGGTCATCCGGATGTGTACCTCAGACTGGGTGAAGCCAAAAGCTAGCGTTCTTAAGGGAATATTCGGTCGGTGAATTAAAGATGTTTTCTAAAGTCACTCCATTGTGCACCCCCAGAAGTTATGCAAGCTGTGGTGCTCGCATAACAATTCGGACATGTACATTAAATGCATGCACACCCAGGGAAAGGAACCCTGAACGGAACTATTCTCTCTGGAAGATTTTTCTTACGACCTTAATGTAATATAACATAGCTAGCCGGATACAACTTGTCTGTTCAAGCAACTATGACCCCTACGCCTAGTTTTCCAGGCATACCCCGGCCTATTCGGCCGCGACGGTATTCGGAAACACTCCGCACCATAGAGTCCGGAGGTTGAAGCGAAAAGGTCTTCCATGACAAATGATATACAATTCAGCTAGATGAGGAAAGTACACAGTCATTTGAACTCGAACACCTCTTCCTCTACACCTTCCAACAGGCAGTCTAACTTACAGTCCTGTTGGGAATATTTGGCGGCCACCTCTACTTGGCCATATACTATACTAACATGAATTCTTCCCCATTCGGCCCTACCGGCCCGACACGAGCCATGTGATTAGGATCCAGCTTGGTATAGCACGTCTTCACCATGGCCCAGGCCTCTCGCACACCCTCTCGGCAGGCAAATATCTTCCATAGCCGGATACGCCGCCGCGCTCCCTTGAACAACTCTACCAGATTTTCCATGCATCCTGGAGGGGAGTCGGATGGCCATAAAGCCTTGGCTACACTTTACATAGCCTGCCAAGCTTGCTCATGCAACTGCGACAGCTCCTGCAGAAGATCATTTGATGATCCGGACACTTCCTCTTTGGGGCGGTTCGTCAACACACCTACAATTACAGTTATATCAGCTACCGCTACCTCCAAACTGTTATAAGACAAAAGCGGCCACATACCGAATATGCTGCCTCGGAGCTTCTCGTTCTCCTTCACAGAGTCAGCTAGTTGCGCTCGAACATCTTTCAGTTCTTCGCGTAGGTTGATGTTCTAATCCCGGAGTTTCTTTTTCTCTTCAACAACCTTTGTCAATACACGCTCGCCCGCTGCTAGTAGCTTTTTGGCTCCGTGTTCTTCGCCTCGAGCAGCGTCAAGCTGCTCTCGAACTTGGTCTAAATGACCCAACACAAAGATTAGAACCAAGATTCACACTATCAGTGTAGCCTTATGAATTTTCGATGGAGGAAAACATTACCTGGAGATGCCTTGTATTTCTCCAGCTCGGCATTAGCAGCAAGTAGCTGGCGCTGACACTTTTCTAGTTCCTGAGCCAGCTGGTATTCTTCTCCGTAAGCACCTGGTTGCACATTGATCCTTAAATCAGTTGTTTGAACTCCTTTAAGTCTAGGGGGCTACTGGCATATGGTTATCATAGTCAAACAAAGCGAATTTACCTGCACATCTTTCAAATGTTGCTTTGCAGCCCTGCTAATCCCATCTCGAGCAGCCCGGATGTATGCGTCGGCTGCGTTGAAGGCGTTAAGCGACCCTTCTGAAAGCCAGGATCTTGTAAAATGGCCCGGCGATGCCAATGATTCATAGCACTCTCCACTTCCGAGTTGGTGAAAGATACATCGTCCGAGTCCTCGGCTGGAGGACAGTCCGGCGTCACCCCTGCATCAGCCCCCGTCTTCACGGCAGGATTTGAATCCTGGCTGTGGGAAGTACGGCCGCTCGGACCCCCGGATATAGTCCGGCGCGTCTTCCTCCTGGCAAATGGAAAACGGGAAGGTCACGGTTTCACGTGACTGCTCAGGGGCAGGTTGGCGAATTCATACCTCTTTGATGAAGGCATGGTCGTAGCACCATTTGCTTTCCTCCTGGAAGGATTGTCCGGCGCCCGAGCCGATCTCTTCGAAATCGCCGAACGTCTCCCCTGTGAAGCACGATATAGTGCGATGGGTGAGACGGAATAAGAGCACTCTTTCAGAGAGGGTGTTTCTTAATTATTTACATGAGAAGCAGGAAGAAGGCCAGGGTAGTCTGCAGTGATGGCCACTTCTGTGCCGTCATAGCTTGTCTGGAAGAACACTCCCCCTGTGAGCACCACGAATATATCCGGATCCTCTTCAAACCCAGGATCCAGTTCCTAGTTGTGGGTTTCCGGCTGTGGGGCAGGACTATGAAGTCCTTCGGTGACCTTCCACCAGTGCTGCCATAACAAACAGACTTGAAATTTATCAAAAGTAATCCAGAAGGGGAATGAGTAGAATCGAAGGATCAAAGCTTACCCAATTGGGAGGATTATACATAGAATATCCATCTCTGTGCTTAATGCGAAGAAACTCCTCTTCTTCCCCTTTAAAAAGCTCGACCAATATATTGGCCAGAGCAGCGGGAGTATCCGGACCCTTCCGGCCATAACGGGAAGCGTGATCCTCTCCATTGTAGTGCCACATGGGCAGCCCTCTGTATTGTAGCGGCTGAACCCCACGCACTATGGAGATCGCCATTACCTCGATTATTGTATGTCCGGACTGGGCGAACATCTTTATCTTGCTCATAAGATGGCGAACTTCTGCACTGTCCTCCTCTTCCAGACTCTAAGGACGCCAATGGGAAGGCCATTCGAAACGCTTGCAAATTTAGGAAGACCCTTTCGAACTGGGTTGGGAAGCGCGACGTCTTCAGTATAGAACCATTCGGAAGGCCATTCTTCGGATGCCTTCCCTGGTGTACCGGACAGATATCCGGTATCAGCAATGCGCCATACTTCGGCTCCGCCCACTTCAAATATGGACCCCTCGTGATTACGCGGGACAAGGTAGAAGAACTTTCTCCATATCTCGAAGTGAGCCTCGATACTTAGGAATAATTCACATAAAGCGACGTAACCCGCGATGTGCAGAACGGAGGCAGGGGTGAAGTTGTGCAACTGGAGGCCATAGTATTCTAGAAGCCCTCGGAGGAACGGATGAATGGGAAATCCAATGCCCCTCAGCAGGTAGGGGACGAAACATACTCGTTCTCCCCCGGTTGGATTGGGGAAGTCCTCTGCCTGAATCTCTCCGTTGAAGGAATCTAGCCCCGCTCGAACGGGAACTAGATCTGCAGGGGGAAGAAATCCCTGCGTCTGCAGCTCCGTCAATTGACTGTGGGACATCGAACACCTCTCCCACTGGCCTTTCTCTGGGCCGGAATGGGTGGAGGAGCTGGGGACGCTAGCCATGCTGGAATGGTTTCTCCCAAGCAGTTTCTAGGGATTTCCTCTATATGGTGCTGAATGGATCTAGGATCCGATCTCTTTAATAGGCGCTCCCCCTTGCATAGGCGGGGTGTTATTTGCAAAATTACCCTGACCTTCCGCCTTCGCTTGACGTGTGGGAGGTGAAGTTATTTAACACGCAAAAGCCGAGGGGAGTGACATGGACCAGATGGCCGAATACATTACTTGGAGACAAATAAAGGAGGAACCCGCCTTGCAATGCTGAAGAAAATTTGTGTGCCGAACACCTCGCTATTGAAGACTGGTTCGGGGGCTACTGAGGGAGTCCTGGACTAAGGGGTCCTCGGGCGTCTGACCTGTTATCTAGTGGGCCGGACTGATGGGTTGTGAAGACATGAAGGCCGGAGACTATACCTGAGTCCGGATTGGACTCTCCTTGGCGTGGAAGGCAAGCTTGGCGACCGACTATGAAGATTCCTTCTTAAGTAACCGACTCTATGTAAACCCTAGATCCCCTTGGTGTCTATATAAACCGGAGGGGATAGTCCGGAAAGGACACATTCTTTACCATAGTCATATAGGCTAGGCTTTTAGGGTTTAGCCATCACGATCTTGTGGCAGATCAACTCTTGTAACACCCATATTCATCAATATCAATCAAGCAGGACGTAGGGTATTACCTCCATAGAGAGGGCCCGAACCTGGGTAAACATTGTGTCCCCTGTCTCCTGTTACCATTGATCCTAGAGGCACAGTTTGGGATCCCCTACCCGAGATTCGCTGGTTTTGACACCGAAAGAGACCTCTCCGGACATACTTCGATCAATCCGAATCCGGGCCCTGCCTCTAGGGCGAGAGTCGATATGGGTGCCATGCCGGATTGTCCTCTCTCCGATGATTCAGATAATGTATCCGTTACCAATTCCGAGGTGGAGAGTGCCATGAACCATCGGCGCCGGAGGGCAGCTATGAGCGATCCTAATTTTATTGAAGAGGCATTCAATGCCTTCAGTTCGGCGGATGCATATATCCGGGCTGCTCGAGATGGGCTTCCCAGTGCCACTCGTGTAACACCCCAGATGTAACTTACCATATTTGTACTCCGACTCTTGCCATTTCCTACTCTAAGTTATGAGATTCCCTTGTGGTTGGGTTTTGTCTTTGTTTTGCATTTTGTGCATGTCGTGCATTTCATATCATGTCATCATGTGCATCGCATTTGCATACGTGTTCGTCTCATGCATCCGAGCATTTTCCCCGTTGTTCGTTTTGCTATCCAGCACTCCTACGCCCTCCGGCGCCCCCCTTTTGCCTCTTTTCGTGAACGGGTGTTAAAATTTATCGAAATGGACAGAGATTTGCCAAGCGGCCTTGGTACACCACCGGTAGACCGCCTGTCAAGTTTCGTGCCATCTGGAGTCCGTTTGATACTCCAACGGTTAAGCGAGGAACCGTAAAGGCCTCGTGTGTGTTGCAGCCCAACACCCCTCCAAAGTGGTCCAATAACACATCCAAACCCCCTCCATCCTCTCGGCCGTTCGATCACGATCGCGTGGCCGAAAACCGCTCTCCATTTGGACACTCCCACCTCCTTCTAGGTATAAATATGTGCACCCCTCCAAAATTCGGGCGAAACCCTAGCTCCCCCTCTCCTCGCACCGCCGGACACGTCCGGATCCATCCAGACGCATCCGCCGCCGTGCCCGTCCAACCACATAGCGACACGTCAGCGCTTGCCGCCCTCCGCGCCGCCGGCCCACCCGGGCCCGAGGCCGGCCCCTGCGGCCCGTCTCCCCGCCGCCGCCGCCCGCGGGCGACCGTGCCCGAGGTTGCCGCCTGTCCCGCGCTTCCTCCGCCCGACCACAGCCTCGCTCGCCACCGGCTGCCGCCTCGCTCGCCGCCCGTCGCCTGCGCCGCCTCCCCATGGCGCCCCACGTCAAGATCCGGCCGGATCCGGCGAGATCGGGTCCGGACCCGCCTCCTCCGGCCGTCCCCCGCTTCCTCGGCCATCGCAGCATCTTCTCCGGCGAGCCTTCTCTCGTGAACCTCGTTCCTCGTGCCCCGGAACCCTAGATCTGTTCCAGAGGTTGACCCGAAAATTCCTCTAAGTCATTTTATTTTTGCATTCTGAAGCCCTGTTCATGATGCCATAACTCCTCATCCGTAGATCCGTTTTGCATGCATGATATATCAAAATGTTAATCTTGATGTGCTCTTAATTTTGTTCCATTGTGACATGCTTGTTTGAGTCCATCATGATGCCCAAATCACTGATGCTAGAGTGCTATAAATTGTTAGGTGCTGATTCTTAGCAGAGTATGAGCATTTGTTATGTTTGCTACATTTGTTGTGTGCTGCATATGGGCATGAGCTCTACATGTGTTTTGGGCTATGCCATGCCATCTTTACATGGGTGTATGCCATGTATTTTTGTGATCTTTGTGGTGACTAGCACATGCATGCAAAGTAGCTCTCATGATATTGCTGATTTCAGGGACTTAGAATTTCACTTAGTCATTTCCCTGCTGTTTTTTTTATGCCATGTATCCATGATGCTACAGAGTGATCCATGCTTGTTTTGAGTATCTTCAGTAAGGATGATTTTGACATATGGTTATGCTCTATCCATCCATGCCCTATTTACAATTATGGAGTGCCCTATCATGACTTAATCTTGCTCTACTTTTGCTATAAAATGTTCCTGGCAGATTGTTTACGTGTTAATCAATTTTGCCATGGATGTTGTAGTTGATCCAAGCATGCTATAAACTTGTTCTTGCCATGGTTAGCCTTATGATCATGTCTTCTTGCCGGTAATATGCTTAGTTTGTCATGCAATGCCTTGTGGTGAGTGAACCGAGCTCGCAAAGAGGCCTTCATAATTCTGTTGATGCCATGCTCTGTTTTCTGCTAAGTCTGAATCTGTTAACGAAACTTGCTATGTTTACATGGGTGCCATCATATCTTATGATACTTTTTGGCTTATGGTCAGTAAGGGACTTTTGTTCTATGCTTTGAGTAGATTCATGCCATGCCTTTGTTTGCTTTGATCTGTTCCTGTAGCATGTTGTTTGCTTGCTCTAAACATTGCTTCCTGATGTAAATTCCTGGCATGTTAGTATTTTCACTAAGTCTGTGAAGCTGATATCTTTTGCACTTTTGCCATCCTTGTTTGAACCTGCTCTTGTGTGATTTAGCCGTAGTTTAGTGTTCATCTTTTGTCAAGCATCTTGAGTAGATCACTGCCATATGCTTTGTTTCTATTTTGGAGTGCTGTAGCTTAGTTTCTTGTTGCATTCTAGATGGCATCATGCTGTTAATCACAGAATTGTGCCATTATTGTTTTGCTTGCCTTTTGCAAACCGTGCATCCGATTGCGGTGATCTTTATATCGAATTCGACCTAAATCATTTCATATTTCCAGCGGCACACTTGGTTTGCCAAGTTGATGCCTGGTTCAATCTTTCCTTTCCGAAGCACGCATATGCATTGCATATCACATCCCGCATATCATGCCATGTTTTGCATCATGTTGCTTGCGCATTGCACCGTGGTTGATTGTTGGTTCCTTTGCTTGTGTTCTTGCTTTGGGTAGAGCCGGGAGACGAGTACGTGATCGAGGAACCCGTTGAGTACGCTTACGAGGATCAAGCTTTCGCCAACTCGGAGAACTTTGCAGGCAAGATAACCATACCCTCGAAATCACTTCTATCTTTGCTTGCTAGTTGTTTGCTCTATTGCTATGCCGCGATACCTACCACATGCTTTATCATGCCTCCCATATTGCCATGTCAAGCCTCTAACCCACCTTTCCTAGCAAACCGTTGTTTGGCTATGTTACCGCTTTGCTCAGCTCCTCTTATAGCGTTGCTAGTTGCAGGTGAAGATGAAGTTTGTTCCTTGTTGGAACATGGATATTGTAGGGATATCATTATTATATCTTGCTTACTTCAATGCATCTATATACTTGGTAAAGGGTGGAAGGCTCGGCCTTATGCCTGGTGTTTTGTTCCACTCTTGCCGCCCTAGTTTCCGTCATACCGGTGTTATGTTCCTTGATTTTGCGTTCCTTACGCGGTTGGGTGTTATGGGAACCCCTTGATAGTTCGCCTTGAATAAAATTCCTCCAGCAAGGCCCAACCTTGGTTTTACCATTTCCCACCTAAGCCTTTTTTCCATTGGGTTTCGTGGACTCAAGGGTCATATTTATTTTAAACCCCTGGGCCAGTGCTCCTCTGAGTGTTGGTCCAAACTGGGCGATGTCCGGCGCCCCCTGGGCAACCAGGGTTTATGCCAACCCGACGTCTTGCCCATCCGGTGTGCCCTGAGAACGAGATACGTGCAACTCCTATCAGGATTTGTCAGCACATCGGGTGGCTTTGCTGGTCTTGTTTTACCATTGTCGAAATGTCTTGTAACCAGGATTCTGAGTCTGATCGGGTCGTCCTGGGAGAAGGAATATCCTTCGTTGACCGTGAGAGCTTGTGATGGGCTAAGTTGGTACACCCTTGCAGGGTTTGAACTTTCGAAAGCCATGCCCGCGGTTATGGGCAGATGAGAATTTGTTAATGTCCGGTTGTAGAAAACTTGACACTTAATCTAATTAAAATGAATCAACCGCGTGTGTAGCCGTGATGGTCTCTTTTCGGCGGAGTCCGGGAAGAGAACACAGTCTCGTGTTATGCTTGAACGTAAGTAGTTTCAGGGTCACTTCTTGATCTTTATAGCTTCTCGACAGTGCTTTGCTTCTCTTCTCGCTCTCATTTGCATAAGTTAGCCACATATATGCTAGTGCTTGCTGGAGCTCCACCTCACTACCTTTTCCTACCCATAAGCTTAAATAGTCTTGATCACGAGGGTGTGAGATTGCTGAGTCCCCGTGACTCACAGATTACTTCCAAAAATAGATGCAGGTACCGATGATGCCAGTGCAGGGGACGCGACCGAACTCAAGTGGGAGTTCGACGAGGATTCGGGACGTTACTATGTGTCTTTTCCGGCCGATCAGTAGAGGAGCCTAGTTGGGGCGATCGGGGATCTAGCATTTGGGGTTGTCTTTATTTATGTTTGGTTCCGTAGTCGGACCTTGATTGTATTCTGGATGATGTAATGCTATATTTATGTATTGTGTGAAGTGGCGATTGTAAGCCAACTCTTTATCCCTTCCTTATTCAGTACATGGGATGTGTAAAGATTACCCCTCTTGCGACATGCCTACTATGCGGTTATGCCTCTAAGTCGTGCTCCGACACGTGGGAGATATAGCCGCATCGTGGGTGTTACAACTCGCCAACTTTCAAATGATATGTGGGTAAGATCATTTTGTGTAGATTTAATAGCCATATACAAGTAGCCCCCGAGACTTAAAAATAGTTGAAGCAACTGATTTTAAGGATCAATGTATAGTCAGATACTTACGGAAAAGAACAACATGCTATCTCGGGAGATGGAGCAGTGTTAGACCCAGCCGACTGCTAATACTGCCGAACTGGAGAAGTCCAAGGAGGCACCGACTGATAATGTTTCCTTTTGTTCAGAAAAATAATCATGTGCCCGTCATGTTTATGCAAATGAACACTATTGCATTTTATAATGACAGGATCGGTGGCACAACTGGAAGAGAAACTGAAGGCCGCGCGGGCGGACAAAGAACATGCCGAAAGGCAAGAGGCCACTGGTCATCGTGTAATGACACAGACCAGGGATGAGAAGAACAAGCTACAGGACGCCAACACCCAGCTCGGCGAAGAGCTAAAAGATGTGCGAGCCCAACTAGCGGACGCCTTGAAGGAGAACAAAAAGTGAGAGACGGTATATTCATTATGCCTTTCAACTTATTGTCCTTATAGTTTGCTAATGCGAATCCTAACAAGTTTATGCCTGTAGGTGTGTTGACTGGGCGGTCCGAAGAAGAGGTGTCCGGATTTCAAGGCGACCTGCTACAAGAGCTGTCCAAGGTGCATGAGAGAGCACGGAAGGCAATGAGAAGCATTGCTAAGGTTTTATGGCCAGCCGATTCTCCTCCAGGAAGTATGGAGGACCTTGTGAATTTATTCAAGGGAGCTCAGCGCTGTTTTGGGCTATGGAAGATATTTGCATTCCTAGAAGGTGCTCGGGAAGCCTAGGCCATGGAAAAAACACGGTACACCAGACTTGATCCCAATCATATGGCCCGGGTCGGACCTCGAGGATCCGACAGACAGGAAATTAAGGTCAGCCTCATGTATGACCAAGTGAAGGTGGCCGCCAAGTTCTCCCAACAAGATTGTAAACTAGACAGCCTGTTAGAGGGTCTAGAGGAAGAAGAAGTTTTTGAGTCGAAGTAGCAATGTACTTTTGTCAACAAACTTGTCTCCAGCCGAATTTGTAAAACGATTGTCATGGCAGAGTTTCTGCTTCGACCTCCGAAAACCCTAGGTTAGGAGTGTTTCCGAATACTACACCATAGGTAAACACCAAAGTATGTTCGGAAATTAGGCAGTCCGGTCATCATTGCTTGAACAAACAAGTTGTATTTGGGGAGTTATGTTATATTACATTTTATTGTAAGAAACATCTTCCAGAGAGAATAGTTCCATTAAAGGTTCCTTTCCCTGGGCTGGTATGCGGTTCTTCATGCATACAGAAGCTGTGATGCTGAAAAATAATAGTACACATTTATACGCTAGGGTTTTGTAGTGCCATGAGGGCAGTTCGTCTTTTACTCATCGACTAATTATTCCCTTAAGAATGCTAGCTTTTGGCTTCACCCGTCTGAGGTACATGTCCGGATGACCTGGCTGTAACAATCGTAGAGGTGCTCTCTTTATGCCCTAGCCGAATAAACGAGAACGTAGGGCATAAGCACAGGAGCCAGGCAACCCAGCTTGGCAAAAACTTAAGTCATAAAGGTGCATAGAATGGTGAATAAAAGACATATATGGATAGATGACACATATATATGGTGAGCTTGATGCTTGAAAAATAATAACAAGAATAAGCTTCTTGTGAAAAGAAGCCCCCGGGTATTATGGGGTAATTACATTTCAGGATGCTTACCCTTCAGGTGTACGGTTTATCAGAACACGAACTAGAAGTCGTATAGAAACGAGGCAACAAAGGGAAAACTATAAAAGGAGAAAAGACAGAATGAGGAAAAAAGGTATATGTGCGGACTTAGGCGTATAATCTTCGGAGCCTTGAGGCGTTCCATGGGTTTGGCTCCAAGCGATTGTCCAAAGCATTGCGAACACGATAGGCTCCTCCAGTGAGGACTTCATCTATAATGAAGGGACCCTCCCATTTGGGCTTGAGCTTGTCCTTTTTCTTTTCTGGTAGGCGTAAAACTAGTTCACCAACATTGTAGGTCTTTGCCCGTACTTCTCTGCTTTGGTATCACCGAGCCTGCTATTGATAGAATGCGGAACGGGCCTTCGCGACATCGCTCTCCTCCTCCAGGCCGTCCAGGTCATCCTGCTGATTGAGCTCGGCTTCTCTCTCTTCATACATGCGCACTCAAGGCGAGTCATGAATAATGTCGCAAGGTAAGACTGCCTCTGCACCGTACACCATGAAAAAGGGGGTTTATCCGGTCGTGCGATTGCGCGTGGTCCACAGCCCCCAGAGTACGGAATCGAGTTCCTCGACCCAGTGTTTGTCTGATTCTTGCAGAGATCACACCAGTCTGGGTTGGATGCCGCTCATTATCATGCCGTTAGCCCGTTCGACCTGACCGTTTGTCTGAGGGTGGTATATGGAGGCGTAATCAAGCTTGATGCCCAAGTTGGCGCACCAAGTTTTCACCTCGTCGGCTATAAAGTTAGAGCCGTTGTCAGTAATAATACTGTGCGGGACACCATAATGGTGTACGACGCCGGATATGAAGTCTATCACCGGTCTGACTTCAGCCGTTTAAACTGGTTTAGCTTCTATCCACTTAGTGAACTTTTCGACCATTACCAACAAGTATTTCTTCTTATGGCTTCCCCCTTTAAGAGGTCAGACCATATAGAGCCCCCAGACCGCAAAGGGCCAAGTAATGGGGATTGTTCAGAGGGCAATAGGTGGCATGTGGCTTTGGTTAGTGAAAAGTTGGCATCCAACGCAGCGCTGCACGAGGTCTTGTGCATCTGCCCGGGCTATGGGCCAAAAGAAACCCGTGCGGAAGGCTTTTCTTACAAGGGCCCGGGCTGCGGCATGATGGCTGCCAAGACCAGCGTGTATCTCAGCCAAGAGCTGCCGTCCCTCGTCTTCGGAGATACATCGTTGAAGGACCCCGGTAGTACTTTTCTTGTATATATCTCCTTCATGAACTTTGTAGGCTTTGGAACGTCGAACGACGCGACGGGCCTCCATCTGATCCTCAAGGAGCTCATTCCTAGTGAGGTAGGCAAGGAAAGGCTCGGTCCATGGGGCAATTACAGCCATAATTTCATGGGCCGATGGTGTTATTTCAGTGCCTGAGCCCCGATGATATTGGGACTGTGTTCGGAATCGGGGGGTATGATCGGCTCTGGGTCGGTGCTCCTGTTCTCGTCCTGCCACACCACGGATGGCTTGAAGAGCCTTTCCACAAAGGTGTTAGGTGGTACGGGGTCGCGTTTAGCGCCCATGCGAGCAAGGATGTCCGCGACTTGATTACTCTCTCGAGCCACGTGATGAAACTCGAGGCCCTTGAATCGACCTGATATTTGGAGTACGACATTGCGGTAAGCCGCCATCTTCGGATCTTTTGCGTTGAAGTCTCCATTTATTTGGGATATTGCGAGGTTGGAATCCCCGCGCTCCATGGAGACAGCCATCCGGAGACCATGCAATAGGGCCTCGTATTCGGCTGCATTGTTAGAGTATGTATACAGTATTTGGAGCACGTAATGAACTGTGTCTCCTATGGGGGATTTCAAGACGACACCAGCCCCCAGTCCGGCTAACATTTTAGAGCCATCAAAGTGCATCACCCAGTTGGAATACGTGCCATACTCTTTAGGGAGTTTGGCCTCAGTCCATTCGGCGATGAAGTCAGCCAACACCTGAGATTTAATGGCTCGGCGTGGTTTGTACGTTATTTCAAATGGTAGGAGCTCAATGGCCCATTTGGCAATCCTGCCAATGGCGTCTCGGTTGTTTATAATATCATTCAGTGGTACTTCGGAAGCCACCGTGATTGAGCATTCTTGGAAGTAGTGCCGTAGCTTGCGGGATGCCATAAAGACCGCATATGCTATCTTCTGATAACACGGGTATCGGGATTTGCATGTTGTGAGGACCGTCGATACGTAATATACTGGTTTTTGGAGTGGGAATTTATGTCCTTCCTCTTCTCCTTCGACGACGAGCACCGCACTCACCACCTGGTGAGTTACCGATATGTAAAGCAGCATTGGTCCATCGATGTTCGGTGTGGCCAGGATGGGGTCGCTTGCTAGAAAAGTTTTTACTTCCTCCAGCCCGGCTGTTGCAGCATCCGTCCACACAAAGTGGTCGCTGCGTCGGAGCAGACGATACAGTGGCAACGCCTTTTCTCCTAATCCGGAGATAAAGCGGCTCAAGGTTGCCACGCACCCGGCTAGTTTTTGGACCTACTTGAGGTCGGTTGGTGTTGCCAATTGTGACAAGGCTCGAATTTTGGCTGCGTTTGCTTCGATTCCCCTATTGGAGATAATAAACCCAAGTAGTTTGCCGGCGGGAACGCCAAAAACACACTTTTTCGGATTGAGCCTTATGTCATTTGTCCGGAGGTTGTCGAATGTGAGGCGTAAGTCATCCACCAATGATTCAACATGCTTGGTTTTGATGACTACGCTATCTACATATGCCTCCACGATCTTGCTGATTTGTTTTTCCAGGCACGTTTGAATCATGCGTTGGTACGTGGCGCCGGCGTTCTTGAGCCCGAAAGGCATAGTGTTGAAGCAAAAAGGCCCATACGGGGTGATGAATGCCGTTGCGGTTCGGTCGTATTCCTTCATCTTAATTTGATGGTATCCGGAGTATGCGTCGAGGAAACACAGTGAATCGTGCCCCACGGTTGCATCGATAATCTGGTCGATGCGAGGTAGTGGGAAGGGGTCCTTGGGGCAGGCCTTGTTAAGGTCTTTGAAATCGACACACAGGCTCCAGGATTTATCCTTCTTTGGTACCATGACCAGGTTTGCTAGCCAGTCCGGATGTTTGATCTCTTTGATAAACCTGACTTTGAGTAGTTTGGCCATCTCCTTCCCCATAGCCCGTCGTTTGGGTTTAGAAAATCGCTGGAGCATTTGCTTGACCGTCTTGTATCCTTTCAGTATATTGAGACTATGTTTGGCTAGGGCGCGTGGGATTCCTGGCATATCTGAGGGGTGCCAGGCGATGATGTCCCAATTCTCACGCAAGAATGCGCATAATGCGGCGTCGACCATCGGATCCAGCTGCTCCCCAATGGAAGCTGTTTTCTTGGGATCCATCGGGCGGACTTGAAATTTGACTATCTCGTCAGCTAGCTTGAAAGAGGTGGATTTGGGTCGTTTGTCAAGAATTACGTCGTCCCTATCCACCGTGGAACGCAGTGCGGTGAGTTCCTCGGCCGCTAGGGGTTCAGTCAATGCCTCAAGGGCCAGGGATGCGGTTTTATTTCCGGCGCGGAGTGCTATGTCCGGATCACTAGAGATAGTGACAACACCATTGGGCCCGGGCATTTTGAGTTTCATATACCCGTAATGAGGTATAGCTTGAAAGCGTGTGAATGCATCTCGCCCTAACAGGGCATGATATCCGCTGTTAAAAGGAGCCACCTGGAAGATTATCTCTTCAGACCTATAGTTTTCTAGTGTGCTGAATACCACATCCAGCTTAATTTTCCCCGTGCATCTTGCTTCCCTGCTGGGAATGATTCCCCTAAAGGATGTGTTTCTCTACTCAATGCGACTCCTGTCTATTTGCATTTTATTGAGCGTGTCCTAGGAGATGAGATTCAGTCCGCTGCTATCGTCCATTAGCACTTTAGTGAGTCGAAAACCGTCCATGATTGGGTTGAGGACCAGAGTAGCTGGTGCCCGGAGTGAGCAGGATCTTGGTTCGTCATTGACATTAAAAGTAATTGCCGTATCATTCCAAGGGTTTATTGCTGCTACATGGCAGACTTCGGCAAGGTCGTGAAGCGCCTGTTTGCACCGATTATTTGATGAGAAGGTCTCAAAGACTGTGAGTACTTTGGGATCGTGTTCCGAAGAGTACTTTCTGGTGTAGTATTGGTGAGGATACCCTCACCACTCTTGGCCAACTGCCGGAGTATCCAACATGCCCGTAGGCAGTGAGTTGGTTTGGTATTCGGCGTCGTATGTATTTGACAGGGCATGTCGAGCCATTCTTCAAAGACAGTTCCGTGTGCCGTAAAGGGCTTAAATTTCTTGTCCACGGGATGATGATTAGGTGCCTCGTGAGGGTGCACCCTTTTTGCCCATCCAGGAGATGGCTTAAAGGCCTGCAGTTCCCAGTGGGCTGTCTGAGTTTTCCATGCGCTTTCCATTGCGCAGTACTTCTGTACTATGCGTGCCAAATCTGCGAAGTGCAGGACACGACGGCGATTGAGGGCATTAAGGATTCCCTCGTCCGTACACTTGTTGTGAAATACTGAAATTGTGTCATCATCGTGGCAGTCCTTTATCTTGTTTTTAACAAGGAGGAATCTAGCCCAAAAGTGATGGACTATTTCCTGAGACTGTTGCTGCACATATATGAGGTCGCATATGTTCGGAGAGCCGGACTTGCTTGGAGAATATTGCTTGTGGTGGGTGGGGGGGGGTTCAATTTTGCACCTTGTCCCACCGTGGAGTTCGGAGTTTGAAGAATTTCCAAGGTTACCAGCCTAGGATCCGTAGTGTCCGGAGAATTATCAAGCCTAATGCCCGATTTTGTGTTCGGAGGACGGGGAGTGTCCTCTCGAGGGTGGGTATCCAGTTCCCCAGGTTCGGAAATCTGAACATAGTTGGTTCTCAAAGTAGGAGAGGAGTTATTGTCAGCCTGTTCCTCCACAACTGCTACCTGATGGGTGACCAGCGGAGATTTAATTTCTCTTTGATCGGGTTTAAGCCCGATCCGATCATAGTCAGTTGAGACTCCCAGGGCAGCGACGCGATCTAGCAGTTCGTTCAAAGACGATACATCTGACGGGTCCATCTTGTCGGAATATTTGGGGGTGATGCGAAGCAGATTTTTGGCGACTTGGGGGGTTGCCTTTGGCTTAATAGTCGGACGGGCACCCACAGTGAATTCACCGAGCCAGAGGGTTTGCCCTAGAATTAGGGTTCCTTCGGAAGTGATACTATCATTGATGACAAGGCGAGCCATCGGTCCTTCAGTTGACGCTACAGTGGAACTCTCAATGAAAGCACCAATGTCAGTGTCAAAACCGGCAGATCTCGGGTAGGGGGTCCCGAACTGTGCGTCTAAGGATCGATGGTAACAGGAGACAGGGGACACGATGTTCACCCAGGTTCGGACACTCTTGATGGAGGTAATACCCTACGTCCTGTTTGATTGACTTTGATGAGGATAGGGGTTACAAGAGTTGATCTACCACGAGATCGTGATGGCTAAACCGTAGATATCGAGCCTATATGATTATGATTGTCTCTACATACTAAACCCTCCGGTTTATATAGACACCGGAGGGGCTAGGGTTGTACAGAGTCGGTTTACAGAGAAAGGAATATTCATATCCGCACGCCAAGCTTGCCTTCCACGCAAAGGAGAGTCCCATCCGGACACGGGGGAAAGTCTTCTATCTTGTATCTTCACGACCCATTAGTCTGGCCCATGTTGCATAGCCCAAACGCCCGAGGATCCCGTAATCCCGGACTCCCTCAGTTATGTCTGAACATAAGTAGTTCAGGATCACTTGATCATTACTAGTTTGTGTCCATTTGCGTAGTTTCTCATCTTTCTCATGTATTCGTAAGTTAGCCACCATACAATGTTTAGTGCTGCTGCAACCTCACCACTTATCCTTTCCATACCCATTAAGCTTTGCTAGTCTTGATACCCATGCTAATGGGATTGCTGAGTCCTCTCACAGATTACTACAACCTCAGTTGAAGGTATAGGTAATGCGATGATCATGACATGAGATCAATGTTTACTTGTTTTGGAGTTCTTCTTCTGCTTCTTCTTTGTTTAGGGGATATGTTCTGGTCGGTAGCCTGGTCTAGCAGGGTGGATGTCGTTTGAGTTTCTGTTTGTGTTTCATCCGTAGTCGGATGTTGTTCTCATGTATGTTGTTCGATGTATTCTTGTGGCATTGGTATGCCTTTGCATGTATCCCAACTATTATGTAATAGTACGATGTAATGATATCCACCTTGCAAAAGTGTCTTCAATATGCAGCTCTATCCTGACCTTTGAGTTCCTCTCGGATAGGATCGCATACTGGGCGTGACATGGTGGTGGTGTGTCATAAAACTGTCAAGCAAATCTCAAATTCTTACCAGTTCTTACCCAGCAGCAGGTGTTGACCGGCAACCGGCGTAATCAAAACTTCCAAAGCATGGACAGAGTGATTGCCAGGTGGTGTCAAACGCACGATGTAGATGAATGTGGAACCCGGAAGGTTTATGATATGGTAGCAAAAATGTCAGCAATAGTCAATTCAGAGATGCAAAGTTGAATACACGCTCAACGATAGTATTGTGCTAGTCCTACACTAGACCGTGCTAGAGACGCAAGCCAAGAACACTAACAAAATCACGGCGCGACATGCAAACAAGGGAAAAGCACACTCTGGAAAAAAATGTGCTCTTTTTGTGCTCTTTTTTTTTGCCAAAAATCACTATAATGTCTAGTGTCTCAAAACTCTTCCAAGTCAAAATAACAGGATAGGCACAAAAAAATTGACTATTGTTTCTCGGAAATTAGGGCAGCGATGACCAAAAAGTGCGATAAAAAATCACTATGATGGCACGTGTCTCAAAAGACTCAAAAAGGACTAAAAACATGATAGGAAAAATATATTTTTGCGTGCTGAAATTTTGGCCTAAAAACCGCCCGGGGGTCTCGAGACTCTTTTTTTTTGTTCCGAAACCTACTCAGGCAAGCAAACACGGATCAAAAAATAGATGGATTTTGAAACCAAACATAATGTGAGAAGAACTCGGATTGGTGGTGGATATATGGTGGTAGGATATGACAGCGGTGGTGGTATATGGCAGCTGTGGTAGGATATGGCAGCGGTGGAGGTATATGGCAGCAGCGATGAAGATGGTGCGGCGGCGTCGTGACAAACTGTGACAGAACTTGAAACTCTAAAGGACTAGATAAGACCAACGACAAGACACGACGATGCAACCGCAAATTCAACAAAGCAAAACCCTAAAAGGATTATGCAAAGGCTCATATTGGTTTGGATAAGAGGAACTAACCCTAATTTTTTGGCTTTTTTCGTGGACTGTAGGTATGAAGAACAAACTCGATCTAAACTATGAAAAATTGGAAAGTCTCGCCGAGCAACCTAGAAATCTGATACCACTTGATAGAGGAAAAGGTGTTTTGTCTTTCGATGAGATGGTGGCTATAATTTTTGGTGGAGTAGACTTTGAGGATCTGACTACGAACGTGCGAGGACGTCACGCCTTAGAAATATCTAAACCAACTCTGAGAGGTTATTGACCACACCGGAGCACGATCAACCTGACCACGAGGGTCTATTTCCTGTAAGCAAACAAAGAACAAGCAAGAAACTGAAATTGCAATCTAGATATTGCTAATAAAACATGAAAGCTTTATTGATCTAGTGGGGTTCTGTGACGTCTTGGTCTGGTCGTTAAATGCAAACGAAGTACATGAAGTTGCAGCTATGGCGAACTTTTAATCAAAACAAAAGCTGAAAGTCTAAACGACGCCCTATGGGCAGTATATATGGAGTACGGGGGAATTTTGTGGCCCCTTGTAGGAGGCGTCCGAAACCAACCCTAACTTTGTTTCCCCACACATACGGACTCTAAAAACAACCTATACTAAGTATTTTGAAATTACATGGGCCTAGCCCAAAAATAAGGCGGCGCAACACCTAAAATAAGCTATTGATGAAAGTTATGAAGGGGCATCTTGTATATTTCATCCATGTCCTTGTAGGTCATGACAGAGGCTTCAAAGTGCTCAAATATGCACTAGAAATGTCATTCTGGATCCCTTCGCGCGTGCCTTCATCTCCATGGCTGATCCTGCTCCAGTGTTCATCCCTCTTGTCCACGCTTGGCCCTTCATTAGTAATCAGCACAAATGTATCCAATTTAGGCAGCATCATATTCTCATGAACATTAGAATTGTCACCAAGAAACAAAAGTAACTGGTAATTCAATTGGCGTGCGTGAGCTGTAGTAATTGGTCCAGTATGTTGATACATCCATTTTGCATCATGCTTTTATATTGATATTTATTGCATTATGGGTTGTTATTACACATTATGGTTCAATAATTATGCCCTTTCTCTCTTATTTTACAAGAATTACATGAAGAGGGAGAATGCCGTCAACTGGAATTCTGGACCAGAAAGGAGCAAATCTGAGAGATCTATTTTGCACAACTCCAAATGTCCCAAAAACTTACCGAGAATTATTTTGGAATATATCAAAAATATTGGGCAAAGAATATACCAGAGGGCACCCACTAGGTGGCTACAAGCCTAGGGGGCGTGCCCTACCCCATGGGCGCGCCCCCAGGGCTTGTGGGCCCCCTGGCAGGTCTCTGGTGCCCATTTTCTGCTATATGGAGGATTTTGACCTAAAAAATCAGAAGGAAGCTTTCGGGACGAAGCGACGCCGTCTCGAGGAAGAACCTGGGTAGAAGCAATCTAGGGCTCCGGTGGAGCTGTTCTGCCAGGGAAACTTCCCTCCTGGAGGGGAAATCGAAGCCATCGGCATCACCAACGATCCTCTCATCAAGAGGGGGTCAATCTCCATCAACATATTCACCAGCACTATCTCCTCTTAAACCCCAGTTCATCTCTTGTTTCCGATATTTGTCTCAAAACCTCAGATTGGTACCTGTGGGTTGCTAGTAGCATTACTAGGAAAAAGCTTATAGGTAGTGGCATACTAGTAGCACGGTATATTGACCCTGCGCTACTACTAATTACTAGTAGCGAGCTATATTGACCCATGCTACTAGTAACTGTTACCGATAGTGCTTGGCCCAAAAAACACGCTACTAGTAAATATTCTCAACCGTGTCCCCGCGAACGGACCATAGTAATAGCGTGGGTTATAAAACCTACGCTACTACTAAGTAATAGTTGTAGCATAGCTAAGATAGCCTGCACTACCGTTAAGTGTGTCACTTCAATCTCACACCTCCCACGCACCCACCCCCGCGATCCACTCCTACCACCATCTCAGTCGACGCCCACACCACCCACTAACAAGATCCCCCATCTTCTCCTCCTCCCCTTCTTCCCCCCTTCGATTCAGTCGCTGCGGTAGCAGATCCAGTCGACAGCAACGGCAGCCATGGAGATGCTCCGGCGGAACCTGAAGCACCAGACCTCATGCTCGCGCTCTCTCTCCTCGCTCTCTGTCGCCTACACCGCCAACAACCAGGAGAATCTCCACCCCAACCTCGCCGCCGCCCCGCCCTCCACAGGTAGCAAACCCCCCATGCCACCGTCGGGCATGTCCAAGCTCGCCGCCGGTGCCGCAGTGGCCGCCGTCCCCGTTCCACAGCCAGCGGCCGCACCCACCCAGCAGCGGCCAGTCGAGACAAGCCCGCCGTCAAGGAAACCATCCGCCCGTCCGCTCATGCGCATGACGATCCCACTACTTCTCCATGGGTCGGTCGGCCTTACACTTATAGATTTTTGCACGATGACGGGTGTGGCAGGTCGTGGTGCGGGTGCGGCCGGCGGTGAGCCCGCGGATGGACGGCAAGGACCTCTTCTTCGTGCGCAAGACCTCCGCCGACTCCATTGCCGTTGGCGATCGGGCCTTCGCCATGCATGGGTGAGGGAGTCCTGGATTATGAGGTCCTCGGGTGTCCGGGCTATGTGACATGGGCCGGACAGATGGGCCGTGAAGATAAAAGATAGAAGGCCTTCCCTCGTGTCCGGATGGGACTCTCCTTTGCGTGGATAGCAAGCTTGGCGTGCGGATCTGAAGATTCCTTTCTCTGTAAACCGACTCTGTACAACCCTAGCCCCCTTCGGTGTCTATATAAACCAGAGGGTTTAGTCCGTAGAGGCGAATATAATCATACATGCTAGACATCTAGGGTTTAGCGATTACGATCTCGTGGTAGATGAACTCTTATAACCTCTATACTCATCAAAGTCAATCAAGCAGGAAGTAGGGTATTACCTACATCAAGAGGGCCCGAACCTGGGTAAACATCGTGTCCCCTGTCTCCTGTTACCTTCAATCCTTAGACACACAGTTCGGGACCCCCTACCCGAGATCTGTCGGTTTTGACACCGACATTGGTGCTTTCATTGAGAGTTCCACTGTGCCGTCGTCAAAAGGCTCGATGGCTCCATCAATAATCTATGACAACGCTGCCGCGAAGGATATTTTCCTCCCCGGCCAGATCTTTGTATTCGGCGGCTTCGCACTGCAGGCCAACTTGGTTGGCCATCTGGAGCAGATCAACAGCTACGCCCTGGTCACCAGATCTGTTTTGAAAATCTTAACTATATCGCTGATATCCGAGGAGACTTGATCTTCCAAGGGTTCGCGGCCTCAACCACCGCTCCGGCCTTAGATCTGGAGCGCGTCACTAGGTCCGAAGACGGGAGTCTAGAGCCCGCCGGACTCTCTGTAGCTATAGAGCTTAATACGGGAGATCCGGAGAAAATAGCGCCATCGGCAGTCATCACAAAGCCAAGCTCTGCTCCGGACACTAGTTACGAACCCTTGAAGTCCGCACGCAAGTTCGGCCTGGGAACTTTGGTCCCCATTCAGACCTCGTTCTTAAATGATGCTTTGGACCTAATGCGATCCCTCATCATCACAGAGGAACCGCTTCTGAATCATGCCCAGCCCGGACTAGGGGCTGGAAATAGGGAATTTTACTTCCCACCCACCACCCACTTCATAGCCACTATCGAGGATTTAACCGACATGCTTGATTACGCCTCCGAAGACATCGACGGTATGGATGACGATGCCAGAGAGGAACCAGCCCAAAACCCGCCGGTCACCGAACGTTGGACGGCCACCTCCTCGTATGATGCATACATGGTGGATACATCTAAAGACGGCAACAACAAGGATGAGAAAAACCTAGTTGAGGACGAACCTCCTGAGATACCACCAAAACTTCAACATCAGCGGTGTCGCTCTAAATCACGTCGCGGTAAGAACAGCAATACCGACACCGGAGACAATGATACTCTGGAGAACGCCGAAGACCAAGAAGACCCCATCGAGCCAACATCCGAACAGGAAGATCGGGAGGACGGGCAAATTGATCCCGACAAGCAAGCAGGGAACGAAGACTCGGAGGGCAGCAACTATCTGCCACTCTCCGAGGACGACGTGAGCCTCGGCGACGAAGATTTTATCATGCCAGAGGAACCCCTCGAGCAAGAGCGCTTCAAGCGCTGGCTAATAGCAACGTCCAGAAGCCTAAAAAAGAAGCAGCAACAGCTTCAAGCTGACCAAGATCTGCTAAACAACATATGGACTAATGTCCTGGCAGCCAAAGAGTACGGCCTCGAACGCCCAACAAAGAGTTACCAGAAGTGTAAGATGCTACCCCAATTCGACGATGAGGCGCTAGAGCCCATACCTCCCTCACATAACGTGGCTGACGGACCCAACCGACCACCACGTGGCCAGGGCAGAACGATAACTCAAGCCGAACACCAGCCCGCTCCACCTTGTCGTAAAAGCAGAGAAACAACAGCTCGGGGATACACATATGACCTATGACAGGACCTACAAAATAGAGCAAGTCAGACCCGATCAATCTATGGATCGTGGGGGCATGCCCCAGTGCGAGAGGACGGTTTCCAATCCCGGTGCGGCAAGCATAACCACGCCCTGACCGAAAACCGCATACGGACTTTATCCAAACTGCGCTGTGACACGGCCCGATATAGGGGAGCCGCACACCCCCTATGCTTCACCGATGACGTGATGGAGCACCAGTACCTAGAAGGGTTCAAACCCATGAATATCGAATCATACGACAGCACAACAGATCCCGCAGTATGGATTGAGGACTTTCTTCTCCACATTCACATGGCTTGCGGTGACGATCTACACGCCATCAAATACCTTCCCCTCAAACTTAAGGGACCATCACGGCACTGGCTGAACAGTCTACCAAAAAATTCTATCGGTAGCTGGGAGGACCCGGAGGATGCATTCAGAGACAACTTCCAAGGTACCTATGTTCGGCCCCCAGATGCTGATGACCTTAGCCACATAATCCAGCAACTCGGGGAATCGGCCCGACAACTTTGGACAAGGTTCCTAATAAAAAAGAACCAGATTGTGGATTGTCCAGACGCAGAAGTCCTCGCGGCCTTCAAACATAGCGTCCGAGACGAGTGGCTTGCTCGACACCTCGGCCAAGAAAAGCCAAAGTTCATGGCATCCCTCACCGCACTTACGACCCATTTTTGTGCGGGAGAAGACAACTGGCTTGCTCGCAGAAGTAATAGCACCAGTGACCTTGGTACCTCCGAAACCAGGGATGGCAATGGCAAGCCACGACGCGACAAGCACAAGCGTCAAAACAATAATGAAGGAGCCCAAGACACGGCGGTCAACGCCGGATTCAGTGGCCCCAAACCCGATCAACGGAAAAAGCCATTCAAGGCAAACAGAGATGGCCCATCCAGTCTAGACAGAATACTGGATCGGCCTTACCAGATTCATGGCACCCCTGATAAACCTGCCAGTCATACCAACAGAAATTGTTGGGTCTTTAAGCAGGCCGGCAAACTTAGCGCCGAACACAAGGGAAATGGATCGCCAAGCGACGATGATGGCCAGGAGCCTCTTCAGCCGAACACAGGGGGATAGAAGCACTTCCCCCCGAGGCAAAAACGGTGAATATGATATGTCACATATCCCTAGGAGGGAGTGCAAACGTGCACTACGGGACGTCTATGCCATAGAGCCAGTCGCCCCCAAATTTAACCCATGGTCAACTTGTTCGATCACCTTCGATCGAAAGGACCACCCAACCAGTATCCATCACAGAAGTTCGGCAGCTCTGGTCCTTGATCCAATCGTCGGCGGATTCCACCTTACGCGAGTCCTTATGGATGGCGGCAGCAGTCTCAATCTACTTTATCAAGACACTGTCCGCAAAATGGGCATTGATCTGTCAAGAATCAAGCCCACTAGAACTACCTTCAAAGGAGTAATAACTAGCAAAGAGGCCCGCGGTACGGGCTCAATCATGTTGGAAGTAGTCTTCAGCTCGCCGGACAACTTCCGAAGCAAAGACTTGATCTTCAACATCGTCCCCTTCCGCAGTGGCTATCACGCACTGCTCGTACGAACCACTTTTGCCCGCTTCAATGTAGTACCACATTACGCCTATTTGAAGCTCAAGATGCCCGGTCCACATGGCGTCATTACAATCAACAGAAACATGGAGCGCTCCCTCCATACCGAGGAGCATACAGTGGCCATTGCGGCCGAAGTACAAAGCGGCCCTATCAAGCCGCACACCTCCTTGGCTATTAGGCCACCGGACTTCTCCACGCAAGACCGGTCAGTCCTACATGCCAACAGTCCGACAACTTCAGGGGTGGATTAGCAGCCTAGCCTCCGTCGACCGCCGCGTACATTAGTGGAATTTGTACCGCGCGTGCACAATTATGCACTCAAAATACCTTGGGCATCGGTGGAGGCAATATATGGACAGGCCTATAAAAAGGTTCGGCCTTATACGGCCTTCCCCTTTATTAAATCATCCTTTCTTTTTAACATAGGTGAATCAAAACCTACTCATTCTTCAGACCCACGAGGACTCTTTCCGAGCCCGGTACCGTATACATGGCCGAAGACCATTCCTTTAAAGGAATCTTTCTTATTTGGGCGAAAGCGGCACAGACGTGTGGCAGGAAGGTGCAAAGCATTTTGTAGACCACAACTTCGCTCAAGGATCTGTATAGAGCTTTTCCCTTAGCCCTAGATCCCCGACATGTAAAATGGCCTTAGTGATTATGGTACCTTCTGTAAGATTACGTTTTGACGTATCAATCATATCTCAGTGAACCAAAATTCTTATTCGGTATCATTTTTACTTATAGACATTATTCTGCCTATTAAGTGGTCTCACATACACACCTCGGCATAAAATTGCCAAGGGCTCTATAAGGCAACATATGTGTTTCCAAACAAAAGTCTGAATAGCTTTACAGCAACAATTCGGCATCCCGAGCTCGGCATTATATGCATCGGCTCCGAATCATGTCTTTGGTCAATAGTTCGGTTGCCCGGCTCCTGTGCTTTCTACCTTACATTCCATCTGATCGGCTAGGGTAGTAGAGGGAGAACTACTGCGATTGTGTTTCTGGTTCGTTCGGTTAAGCACCTCAGTAGAGAAAGCCAAAAACTGACTGTCAAGATGCGGCGAGAGCTGGTCAGCCACTCGGCGATTCATTACAATCCTTAGCATTTTTTCCGTATTACACAAAGGACCATTTCCCGGACACATATGTAACGCACCCGCATCAGGGTAGCTGCGTACATACCAGGGGCTACCTAATAGACCCATTGTCAAACTCCTATAGCTAAGTGAGAGCAATAAAACCGAATAGTCTGATTGCCTGGTTCGCCGCACTGACACCTCCTTCAAGGACCAAGACATTGGGTTAAGTGTAGTTATGGGCAATTCCGAACACCCTAGTAGCATCTACATGGGGGATGAAGCCGACGACTGGGAACTCTCATATATAATAAACGTCCACACAAGAGGATAAAAACTTTTCATCAAGGACTGAATATATTACAAAACACTTAGTTTATAACACAAATCCCCGAACAGTTCGGACTCTTTTATTCGAACACCACGTCCTTAGAGCATTGGCCCTCTATAAGGCGAGCACCTTTTAGCAAGTCCTCAAAATAGCGCTCTAGCGTGCGGTGGGCCTTGCTTTTGGGAGGACCCTCAACTGCTACCTTTTCGGCATTCGTTTTCACCCAGTGCATCTTGACACGGGCGAAAGCCATACCCGCTCTTTCCATATGGGACCACCTCTTGACGGCGTTAATCCGGGGCAGCGCAGCGATGAGACACCGCACGAGGCCGAAGTAGCTATCCGGAATGGCTTCAGCCGGCCACAACCGGACTATGACATCCTTCATGGCCACGTTGGACATGTTATGCAGCTCCTCCCATTGAGCCATCTGGTCATTTAGCAGTAGGGGATGCTCCTGCTCCACAAACTGCGACCAGAAGAGCTTCTCTGACTCATACCCCTCCAGGGCCTGGAAGAATCGGGCGGCGTCCGAAACAGTCGTCGGCAGATCCACATATGCGTCTGTAGAACTCCATAGTCGATTAAGCAAGGCATACTTCCGGTCCCCAAATTTAGCCTTTAAAAGAAAAGGCTTACCAGCTGCTATCTGACTGGCTTGACGGATTTCCTCGCGCGCTGCGCGAGATTCAGACCGTGCCTCTGAAGCATCTTGAAGGGCCTTGGAAAGTTCGGTCCCCTTCGCCTTATTTTCTGTTTCCAAGGACTCGCACTTGGCGGCGGTGTCCTTGTGTTTTTAATCCATCTCGGTCACCCTTTCCTAAAAACGGCGCCGATCGGCTTGTTCGGCCATCAAGTCCGTAGCCGCCATATCGGCGGCTGCCTTGCTCACCCTTGCCCGCTCCTTGGCTTGAGCAAGCTCTTGCCTGAGGGTTTCCACTGCGGCAACACCATCTATACAAACACGCACATTGCAGCTCCTGAATTTCCACAGAAAACACGGATCTAAAAGGCATACAGTAAGATGTATCTTCTACCCGGCGCCTGGTCAAGACAATGTGGTAACAAGGACTAGGTCCTCCTCGGCTCGCTCCACTTTCCGCTTGAGTTCGGAAACTTCTGCAGATTGGGCAGTCGCCGCTAACAACGAAGCCTGTTTTAATCCAACTAAAATAGTGTGTTACCACCTGATAATTGATTGATCCTATGCTCGCTTTTCTTTCAAAAACCGAACAGAGTCTCAGGGGATACTATATGTGTACAGGCATGTAGTTCACAAAAAATGATCAAAAACATTACATTGCGTACCTCGAAGCCTGCTAGCAGGCTGGAGAAGGCTTCATTCAGCCCTCTCTTGGCGGACTGAATCTTTTCAGACACCATGCCCATCAGGATGCGGTGCTCCTCTAGGACGAATGCACTTTGAAGGACACCCGCCATTGTATTCGGTGCCTCCGGATTAGTAGAGGTCGTCGCTCCCTCTTCGCCCGCAGGAGGTCATTCACTAGACCCCGGGGCCGTGTGGGTCTCCATAGTAGTCTGCGGCTTGGGGACGGATTGACCGGGGCCCTCATCGCCGGTCTTCATGAAGACCGTCCCCCAGCCCTCTGGCAGCCGATGTATTACCCTCTAGCGTCGCTAAATACCCTCCGCATCTCTTCAAGGCTTAGGGAGGGCCTATGAGATGACACCTCGGCGTCATCTGCCCTAGGTGGCGGGGAGGTTAATGGAGGCGACCCGCTCTCCATCATCTCCGATGGCAGATCCCCCGAGGACGAAGATAGTGGGGGAAGATCGCGGGCCGGACTAAAAGATAGAACTTCGAGTTACCATCATAGTTCATTAATTAAATAAGTGCGAAAAAACCCAGACCACTTACGAGTTGGCTTGGGGCTTAGTCCGGTGCCGGTCCTTTGGGACAACCTCGGCATCTGACTTCGAGTCATCGCGGAGGGTAATTTTGTCCCTCTTGGACGCTTCGGCTTCCAGGTCTTCGGAGGCCGCCCTATTTTTGCCCTTGCGGGGAGGATCTTCTTCTTCCTCCTCCTCCTCGCCGTCGTCATCACCCTCATGAGAGGACTGGGCATTAGCGTCTCCGGACACTACGTCCGAAGTGCCCTCCTCTCTTTTCTTCTTCTTCTTATCCTTCTTTGCTGGCGCTTGGTATGGCACCGGGACCAGCATCCTCATTTGAAGGGGATTGGCTGGGTCGTCGGGGAGCGGAGCCGGACACCGGTTCTGCTCCGCCTTCTTAATCCAGACCTGTTTGGGGATGGATTACTTAGCACCTCTCCCTTGGATTAATGAAGCCTATTGGTGTTCGGAGTTTTTAGATTTTACCTTGGAGGCCGGATGGTTGCAGTCGAGGCCGGTGTCGTCTGAGGACCTTCGCCGCGATTTCTGCTTCTTAAAAAGCAGCTTCCAGATCCCCTTATGCGTTGTGCCGTAGAATCGTTGTAGGGTCCGTGGCCCTTCTGGATTGAACTCCCACATCTTGAGGGGCCGCCTCTGGCAGGGAAGTGCTCGGTGGATCAGCATCGCTTGGATTACGTCAGCAAGGGTAATGCCCTTCGTTATCATGCTCTTGACGCGTTTCTGTAGCAGCACCACCTCAGGGACCGACCCCCAGTCCGGTCTCTTGTCGGTCCAGGACGTAAGCCTCAGTGTTGGGAACGTAGTAATTTCAAAAAAATTCCTACGCACACGCAAGATCTATCATAGTGATGCATAGCAACGAGAGGGGAAGAGTGTTGCCCACATACCCTCGTAGACCGTAAGCGGAAGCGTTATGACAACGCGGTTGATGTAGTCGTACGTCTTCACGACCCGACTGATCCCAGTACCGAAAGTACGGCACCTCCGCGATCTGCACACGTTCGGCTCGGTGACATCCCACGAACTCTCGATCTAGTTGAGTGTCGAGGGAGAGCTTTGTCAGCACGACGACGTGATGACGGTGATGATGAAGCTATCGGCGCAGGGCTTCGCCTAAGCACTATGACGATATGACCGAGGTGGATTATGGTGGAGGGGGGCACCGCACATGGCTAAGAGATCAAAGATGAACTTGTGTGTTTATGGGGTGCCCCCTCCCCCCGTATATAAAGGAGTGGAGGAGGGGGAGAGGGACGGCCTCCTATGCGCGCCCAAGGGGGGAGTCCTACTCTCGGTGGGAGTAGGATTCCCCCTTCCCTAGTTGGAGTAGGAGAGGGAAGGAAGGGTGAGAAGGAGAGAAGGAAAGGGGGGCCGGCCCCCTTCCCAATTCGGATTGGGTTTGGGGGGAGGGAGCGGCCCCACCTTGGCCTCCTCCTCCTCCTTTCCACTATCGCCCATTAAGGCCCATTGACTCCCCGGAGGGTTCTGGTAACCGCCCGGTACTCCCGTATATGCCCGAACTCTCTCGAAACGTTTTGGATGTCCAAATATAGTCAACCAATATATCTACCTTTATGTCTGGACCATTTCGAGACTCCTCATCATGTCCGTGATCACATCCAGGACTCCGAACAACCTTTGGTACATCAGAGCACATATACTCATAATACCGATTGTCGCCGAACGTTAAGCGTGCGGACCCTACGGGTTCGAGAACTATGTAGACATGACCGAGACATGTCTCTGGTCAATAACCAATAGCGGAACCTGGATGTTCATATTGGCTCCCACATATTCTACGAAGATCTTTATCGGTCCAACCGCATAATAACATACGTTGTTCCCTTTGTCATCGGCATGTTACTTGCCCGAGATTTCATCATCGGTATCTCAATACCTAGTTCAATCTCGTTACTGGCAAGTCTCTTTACTCGTTCCATAGTGCATCATCCCACAACTAACTCATTAGTCACATTGCTTGCAAGGCTTATATTGATGTGCATTACCGAGAGGGCCTAGAGATACCTCTCCGATAATCGGAGTGGCAAATCCTAATCCTGATCTATGCCAACTCAACAAACACCATCAGAGACACCTGTAGAGCACCTTTATAATCACCCAGTTACGTTGTGACGTTTGGTAGCACACAAAGTGTTCCTCCGGTATTCGGGAGTTGCATAATCTCATAGTCATAGGAACATGTATAAGTCATGAAGAAAGCAATAACAATATACTAAACGGTCAAATGCTAAGATAACGGAATGGGTCAAGTTAATCACATCATTCTCTAGTGATGTGATCCCGTTAATCAAATGACAACTCATGTCTATGGTTAGGAAACATAACCATCATGGATTCAACGAGCTAGTCAAGTTGAGGCATAGTAGTGACACTCTGTTTGTCTATGTATTCACACATGTACTAAGTATCCGGTTAATACAATTCTAGCATGAGTAACAAACATTTATCATGATATAAGGAAATATAAATAACAACTTTATTATTGCCTCTAGGGCATATTTCCTTCAGTCTCCCACTTGCACTGGAGTCAATAATCTAGATTACATTGTAATGATTCTAACACCCATGGAGTCTTGGTGCTGATCATGTTTTGCTCGTGAGAGAGGTTTAGTCAATGGGTCTGCAACATTCTAATCCATATGTATCTTGAAAATCTCTATGTCTCCCTCCTTGACTTGATCGCGGATGGAATTAAAGCGTCTCTTGATGTGCTTGGTTCTCTTGTGAAATCTGGATTCCTTTGCCAAGGCAATTGCACCAGTATTGTCACAAAAGATTTTCATTGGACCCGATGCACTAGGTATGACACCTAGATCGGATATGACTCCTTCATCCAGACTCCTTCATTTGCTGCTTCCGAAGCAGCTATGTACTCCGCTTCACACGTAGATCCCGCCACGACGCTCTGCTTGGAACTGCACCCACTGACAGCTCCACCATTTAATAAAAACACGTATCCAGTTTGTGACTTAGAGTCATCCGGATCAGTGTCAAAGCTTGCATCGACATAGCCGTTTAGGACGATCTCTTTGTCACCTCCATATATGAGAAACATATCCTTAGTCCTTTTCAGGTATTTCAGGATGTTCTTGACCGTTGTCGAGTGATCCACTCCTGGATTACTTTCGTACCTCCCTGCTAAACTAATAGCAAGGTCACATCAGGTCTGGTACACAGTATTGCATACATGATAGAACCTATGGCTGAAGCATAGGGCATGACTTTCATTTTCTCTCTATCTTCTGAAGTGGTCAGACATTGAGTCTGACTCAACTTCACAGCTTGTAACACAGGAAATAACCCTTTCTTTGCCTGATCCATTTTCAAGTTCTTCAAAACTTTCTCAAGGTATGTGCCTTGTGAAAGTCCAATTAAGCGTCTTGATCTATCTCTATAGATCTTGATGCCCAATATATAAGAAGCTTCACCGAGGTCTTTCATTGAAAAATTCTTATTCAAGTATCCTTTTATGCTATTCAGAAATTCAATATCATTTCTGATTAACAATATGTCATCTACATATAATATCAGAAATGCTACAGAGCTCCCACTCACTTTCTTGTAAATACAGGCTTCTCAGAAAGTCTATATAAAACCATATGCTTTGATCACACCATGAAAGCGTATATTCCAACTCCGAGAGGCTTGCACCAGTCCATAAATGGATCGCTGGAGCTTGCACACTTTGTTAGAACCTTTTGGATCGACAAAACCTTCTGGTTGCATCATATGCAACTCTTCTTTAAGATATCCATTAAGGAATGCAGTTTTTACATCCATTTGCCAAATTTCATAATCATAAAATGCGGCAATTGCTAACATGATTCGGACGGACTTAAGCATCGCTACGTGTGAGAAGGTCTCATTGTAGTCAACTCCTTGAACTTGTCGAAGACCTTTTGCAACAAGTCGAGCTTTGTAGATAGTAATATCACCGTCAGCGTCAGTCTTCTTCTTGAAGATCCATTTATTCTCTATGGCCTGCCGATCATTGGGGAAGTCAACCAAAGTCCACACTTTGTTCTCATACATGGATCCCATATCAGATTTCATGGCCTCGAGCCATTTTGTGGAATCTGGGCTCATCATCGCTTCCTCATAGTTCATAGGTTCGTCATGGTCAAGTAACATGACATTCAAAACATGATTTCCGTACCACTCTGGTGCGGATCTCACTCTGGTTGACCTACGAGGTTCGGTAGTAACTTGATCAGAAGTTTGAAGATCATCATCATTAGCTTCCTCACTTACTGGTGTAGGAATCACTGGAACTAATTTCAGTGATGAACTACTTTCCAATAAGGGAGCACATACAATTACCTCATCAAGTTCTACTTTCCTCCCACTCACTTCGTTCGACAGAAACTCCTTCTCTAGAAAGGATCCATTCTTAGCAACGAATATCTTGCCTTCGGATCTGTGATAGAAGGTGTACCCAACAGTCTCCTTTGGGTATCCTATGAAGACACATTTCTCTGATTTGGGTTCGATCTTATCAGGTTGAAGTTTTTTCACATAAGCATCGCAGCCCCAAATTTTAAGAAACGGCAACTTGGGTTTCTTGCCAAACCACAGTTCATAAGGTGTCGTCTCAACGGATTTAGATGGTGCCCTATTTAACATGAATGCAGCTGTCTCTAAAGCATAACCCCAAAACGATAGCGGTAAATCAGTAAGAGACATCATAGATCGCACCATATCTAGTAAAGTACGTTTACGACGTTCGGACACACCATTACGCTGTGGTGTTCTGGGTGGCGTGAGTTGCGAAACTATTCCGCATTGTTTCAAATGAAGACCAAACCCGTAACTCAAATATTCTCCTCCACGATCAGATCGTAGAAACTTTATTTTCTTATTACGATGATTTTCCACTTCACTCTGAAATCTTTGAACTTTTCAAATGTTTCAGACTTATGTTTCATTAAGTAGATATACCCATATATGCTCAAATCATCTGTGAAGGTGAGAAAATAACGATATCTGCCGCGAGCCTCAATGTTCATTGGACCACATACATCAGTATGTATGATTTCCAATAACTCTGTTGCTCGCTCCATTGTTCTGGAGAACAGAGTTTTAGTCATCTTGCCCATGAGGCATGGTTCGCAAGTACCAAGTGATTCATAATCAAGTGATTCCAGAAGTCCATCAGAATGGAGTTTCTTCACGCGCTTTACACCAATATGACCCAAACGGCAGTGCCACAAATAAGTTGCAGTATCATTATCAAGTCTGCATCTTTTGGCTTCAATACTATGAACATGTGTATCACTACTATCAAGATTTAGTAAAAATAGACCACTCATCAAGGGTGCATGACCATAAAAGATATTACTCATATAAATAGAACAACCATTATCCTCTAATTTAAATGGATAACCGTCTCGCATTAAACAAGATCCATATATAATGTTCATGCTCAACGGTGGCACCAAATAGCAATTATTTATGTCTAAAACTAATCCCAAAGGTAGATGTAGAGGCAGCGTGCTGATGGCGATCACATCGACTTTGGAACCATTTCCTACGCGCATCGTCACCTCGTCCTTAACCAATCTTCGCTTAATCTGTAGCCCCTGTTTCGAGTTGCAAATGTTAGCAACTGAACCAGTATCAAATACCCAGGCACTACTGCGAGCATTAGTAAGGTACACATCAATAACATGTATATCAAATATACCTTTCACTTTGCCATCCTTCTTCTCCGCCAAATACTTGGGACAGTTCCACTTCCAGTGACCAGTCCCTTTGCACTAGAAGCACTCAGTCTCAGGCTAAGGTCCAGACTTGGGTTTCTTCACTTGAGCAGCAACTGGCTTGCTGTTCTTCTTGAAGTTCCCCTTCTTCCCTTTACCTTTTTTCTTGAAACTGGTGGTCTTCTTGACCATCAACACTTGATGCTCCTTCTTAATTTCTACCTCCGCAACCTTTAGCATTGCGAAGAGCTCAGGAATCGTCTTATCCATCCCTTGCATATTATAGTTCATCACGAAGCTCTTGTAGCTTGGTGGCAGTGATTGAAGAACTCCGTCAATGACACTATGATCAGGAAGATTAACTCCCAGCTGAGTCAAGTGGTTGTGGTACCCAGATATTCTGAGTATATGTTCACCGACAGAACTATTCTCTTCCATCTTGCAGCTGTAGAACTTATTGGAGACTGCATATCTCTCAATTCAGGCATTTGCTTGAAATATTAACTTCAACTACTGGAACATCTCATATGCTCGATGACGTTCAAAACGTCGTTGAAGTCCTGGTTCTAATCCGTAAAGCATGGCACACTGAACCATCAAGTAGTCATCAGCTTTGCTCTACCAGGTGTTCATAACATCTAGCGTTGCTCCTGCAGCGGGTTTGTCACATAGCGGCGCTTCCAGGATGTAATTCTTATGTGCAGCATTGAGGATAATCCTCAAGTTACGGACCCAGCCCGTGTAGTTGCTACCATCATCTTTGAACTTAGCTTTCTGTAGGAACGCATTAAAATTCAACGGAACAACAACACGGGCCATCTATCTAAAACAACATAGGCATGCAAAATACTATCAGGTACTAAGTTCATGATAAATTAAAGTTCAATTAATCAAATTACTTAAGAAGTCCCACTTAGATAGACATCTCTCTAATCATCTTAGTGATCACGTGATCCATATCAACTAAACCATGTCCGATCATCACATGAGCTGAAGTTGTTTTCAATGGTGAACATCACTATGTTGATCATATCTACTATATGATTCATGTCAACCTTTAGGTCTCAGTGTTCCGAGGCCATATCTGCATATGCTAGGCTCGTCAAGTTTAACCCGAGTATTCTGCGTGTGCAAAACTGGCTTGCACCTGTTGTATGTGAATGTAGGGCTTATCACACCCGATCATCACGTGGTGTCTTGGCACGACGAACTATAGCAAGGGTGCATACTCAAGGAGAACACCTATACCTTGAAATTTAGTGAGAGTTCATCTTATAATGCTACCGCCGAACTAAGCAAAATAAGATGCATAAAGGATAAACATCACATGCAATCAATATAAGTGGTATGATATGGCCATCATCATCGTGTGCCTTTGATCTGCATCTCCAAAGCATCGTCATGATCACCATCGTCACCAGCTTGACACCTTGATCTCCATCGAAGCATCATTGTCGTCTCGCCAATTATTACTTCTATGTTTATCGCTACCGCTTAGTGATAAAGTAAGGCAATTACATGGCGATTGCATTTCACAATAAAGCGACAACCATATGGCTCCTACCAGTTGCCGATAACTATGTTACAAAACATGATCATCTCATACAATAAAATTTAGCATCATGTCTTCACCATATCACATCACAGCATGCCCTGCAAAAACAAGTTAGACGTCCTCTACTTTGTTGTTGCAAGTTTTACGTGGCTGCTACGGGCTGAGCAAGAACCGTTCTTACCTACGCATCAAAAACCACAACGCGGTATAGTGATTGCTTTTTGATCTTCAGAAAGAACCCTGTTCATTGAATCCGATTCAACTAAAGTTGGAGAAACTGACACAAAGCAGCCACCTGTGTGCAAAGCACGTCGGCAGAACCAGTCTCGCGTAAGCATACGCGTAATGTCGGTCTGGGACGCTTCTGTCGGTGGGAAACGACACCTATGGGATCGCTGGGATCCCTTCTAAGGTTGGCGGGCGCGGGGTTGTGCAAAGAGCGGGTCTGGCGGTCAGCACAAGGATCGTTTACCCAGGTTCGGGCCGGGGAGATGCGTGATACACTAGTCCCGCTTTGATGTATATTTGAGTGTTATTGAGTTCTTGAACTAGCTACGGTGTGTTTCTAGTTCCAAAGATCTGAATCCCCCTCGGGTACGCCTCGGGCCTCCTTTTATAGACAAAAGGGGTCGCCACAGTGGCACAAAGGAGGTGGAAAGGTGCATCACGGCTGAGTCTATCTTCTGTCACCGTCAGACAAATGCGTTTAATGTGCTGCCGACGTGCCCCTCTTGCTTTATCGGGGGGGGGGGGGGCAAGGAAGCTCATTCCAGCTGTCGTCGCCTCGCCTGGTTCCGACGCGCGTCCAAGCTGACGAGGCGTTGTAGCGCCATGTTGGCTGGCTGCTGGGTTGGTGTGATGGCGGAGCCTTCACAAAGATCTACATGCCACCATGTAGGTGCTTGCTGAGTCGGTGTAGAGGCCGCACGCTGCCACACAGACGCCTGCCCAACTGGTTGAGGTAGCAGCTGCATGGGAGCGGTGGTGGAGTCTTGGCAGACGTGCGCTTGGTTGTGGCCCCGCAGGTGTCTTTGGCAAGGGCCTTGCTGGGGGCCCGGCAAGGGTCTTGCTACGGCACCGCGGTCGTCCTCGGCAAGGATCTTGCCGGGGGTCTCGTGGACTTCCTTAGCAAGGATCTTGCTAAGGATTGTCGTCTTCTGGTTCTCATCTGACCTTGCGTATTTATGATCTTACAAAGATCTGCATGCCATCACGGAGGTGCCTCCCGAGCCTTGGTTCCAATGTGGCTGGCGTTGGGAACCCTTGGGATCAAGGGTGGCGCGCTCTGCTGGCGTCAGGCAAGGATCTCGCCGGGGCTGTGGAAGCCACCCCGGCAAGAGTCTTGCCGGGGGAGTCCACCTCGCCCTCTTGCTCTCTTTGCGTCCTTGGTCTTGGCGTTGCTCTGGCTGTCTTGCGCTCCGACATCCCTCCTCTGCCCTGCTCAGTGTAACCGTGGGCGCGGCTCTGACTGCCCGTGCACAAGTAAAGGGGTGCAAAAAGGAGAGCCCCTACTTTTGTACACCGACAGGATCCCCTGGGCCTAGGCCACACATAAGCGCGATGCGTTGTTGGGCTAGGCCCAGAACGATGCGCGGGCAGGCGAGGCAGATTTTTACTGCAGTAACTTTTTCGTCCGCTGTGCTTCCCCACGACAAGCGTTAAACGCGCGACGTGGAGGTTCATGCGTGACGTGGGGGTCATGCGTGGGGCGGTTTCCGCATGCATGCATCACATCATGGTAAAGAGGCGGCTCGCGCCTTCCCCATAAAAAGAGGAAAATGCAGAGGCACGACTCTTTTACTGAGTGGACTCGGGTCATGGTCTTCAAGGCGCCCGCGCCCCATGATCACGGGGCGGAGATAGGTCGCCTCATCCATCCCGTCAATTCCACTTGCTCGCCACGTGTCCCCCGTGCTCCGAAGATGGTAGGCGGTGGGTGCGGGCCTTGAATGATGTGGCAGGGAAACGGGTCGCTGCTGATTGGGGCAGCGGGCCAGCCTCGATTCTCTGCACCCCTGATGGTCGGATTGGCTGAGTGGGGCGGCCGAGCCCCGACCCCGCCCCTTTATAAGAAGGAGGAGGGGGATGCCACCCCACAATATTTCATCATCCCTCTCCTTCCACCTCGGCTCCGCTCTTTCATCTGCCATGGCGAGAGGGGGCGCCGACTCTTCGACGGTGGCGGCAAGGGTGTCTGCTCGACAACGCGTCCCTCATTCCCAAGAGCTCGCGGCGGCAGAGCCGGCCATGAGAGGAAGGGGGAGGAGCGAGATCGAGGCCGGCGTGGCGCTCGGGGAAGAGGGGATGGCGCGGCGCACCGGCCTTGCCTCCGCCAGCGATGCCTCCCCCAATAGAGGGCCACGTCAGGGACGAGCCTGGTGAGTTCTTCATCAGGCTGCGTTGGCGACCGTGCCGTCGCCTCCGTCTCCCTGCGCCATTCGCTCGGGAGATGGAGCACGATCCGCCCCAGACCTTGAGGTTGCATATGAGGGCCTGCGGGAACGGCGGCACGCGGGTTGACGTCGACTTTCCTGCCTCTCATGTCATGTACCTTCGTCGTGGATGGAAGACTTTCGCTCATGTTCACAGCCTGACGGCGGGGCTCGTTCTCTACTTCAAATTAATGGAGAACGGCCTGCTCTCTGTCAAGGTCTTCGGGGACCTTGGAACCCGCATGAAGTGCTGCGTGGAGAGCTCCTCCGACAATGAAGACTCCTCCTCAAGCGGGAGTGACGAGGAGGACAGCGACAACGATGATGAGGACGTCGAGCGAGGGCACGTCGACCTCGTCTCTGACTCGCCGCGTCGCCCCTCCCTCCGCCGTGCGCCTTGCCGAGGGCCTTCCTCGTCAAGTGATACGTCTCCAACGTATCTATAATTTTTGATTGCTCCATGCTATATTATCTACTGTTTTGGGCAATATTGGGCTTTATTTTCCACTTTTATATTATTTTCGGGACTAACCTATTAACCGGAGCCCAGCCTAGATTTGCTGTTTTATGCCTATTTCGGTGTTTCGAAGAAAAGGAATATCAAACGGAGTCGAAATGGAACGAAATCAACTGGAGAAGTTATTTTTGGAAGGAAACCTACCGGATAGACTTGGACCCTACGACAGAAGATGAAGGAGGAGCTCACGAGGGTAGGGAAGCGCCCACCCCCCTGGGGCGTGCCCCCTTGCCTCGTGGCCCCCCCTTCGGTCCACCGACGTACTCCTTTCACCCATATATACCCACGTATCCTAAAACTTCCAGAACAGAGATTGGATCGGGAGTTCCACCGCCAGAAGCCTCCGTAGCCACCGAAAACCAATCTAGACCCATTCCGCCACCCTGCCGGAGGGGGAATCCCTCTCCGGTGGCCATCTTCATCATCCCGGCACTCTCCATGACGAGGAGGGAGTAGTTCTCCCTCGGGGCTGAGGGTATGTACCAGTAGCTATGTGTTTGATGTCTCTCTCGTGTTCTTGAGATGATACGATCTTGATGTATCACGAGCTTTGCTATTATAGTTGGATCGTATGTTTCTCCTCCCCCTCTACTCTCTTGTAATGAATTGAGTTTTCCCTTTGAAGTTATCTTATCAGATTGAGTCTTTAAAGATTTGAGAACACTTGATGTATGTCTTGCTGTGGATATCTGTGGTGACAATGGGATATCACGTGATACACTTGATGTATGTTTTGGTGATCAACTTGCGGGTTCCGCCCATGAACCTATGCATAGGGGTTGGCACACGTTTTCGTCATGATTCTCCGGTAGAAACTTTGGTGCACTCTTTGAGGTCCTTTGTGTTGGTTGAATAGATGAATCTGAGATTGTGTGATGCATACACTACTAGGGAAAACCTTATACACAGAAATTTAGCAACAGCGCGGGTTAAAAAAGGGCGCTAGTGCTAGATAGCAGTAGCGGCTCAGAATAAACCGCGCTGCAGATACGATCCTAGCAGTAGCGCGTGTGCCCGTAAAAGCGCTACTACTAATATTCCCGTTGCTGGAACGATGGGCTACGCATAGCAGTAGCGGCCTTGCAGGAAGCGCGCTACCGCTAGGGCATGAGTAGCAGCGCGTTTCCCTGTAATAGCGCTACTGCTAATGGAAATAAAATAAAATGAAAAACAAATAGAAAAGTAAATGAAATTGAAAGAAACAGAAGAAGGAGAAAGAAAAAATAAAATGTAAAGCAAAATAAATGAAAAAGCGAAAAAATAGAGAAAGGCTTAGCTGTAGCGTGTGTTAGTAAGAGGCATTGTAGCTAACGCAGCTGCAGCGCGTTTCCAAGACCCCTGCTATAGAAACAAAAAGGAAATAAAAAAGAGAGAACATTACATATGTATAGCAGTAGCGCATTTTGGAAAAAGCGCTATAGCTACCTTAGCTATAGCGCGTTCTGCGAAACGCGCTACCGCTAGTTTTGACTTAACCAAAAAACCGCCCCCGCCCCCCGGCCACCACTTTCCCCCCAAATCTCTCGACCCACCCCGCCGCCGTCTCCCTGATTCGCCGTCGCCCCACTTCGCCGCCATCTCCTGCCACCATCGACGCCCCCGGAGCCACCCCAACGCCACCGGAAACGCCGTCGACGCCACCGGATCCTCCCTCGCCACAACTGCCTCCCTCGCCGTCACCGGAGACGCCCCTGCCTCCCTCGCCACCACTGCCTCCCTCGCTACCACCGGAGCCATCCTCTATAAGCCCCCACCCCTCCTCTCTCTCTCATGCATAGGTTAGCTAGTTTAATTATGTCAATTATCTAGGTTAGGGCAAAAATTTAGTTAGGGCTTTGACAAAGAAGTAGTTAGGTTAACTAGTTTAATTAGGTTAATTACCTAGGTTAGTGCAAAAATTTAGTTAGGGCTTTCACAGAGAACTAGTCAGGTTAACTAGTTTAATTAGGTTAATTATCTAGGTTATTTAGGCAAGTTTTATTTTAAAGATGATCCCTTCCTAGACTTTTATTGTTGATTATATCTTTTCATTGAAGTGGTCATGTTGTTTGTGCCCAAGTGGCTTTGTTGTTTGAATGAAGCTGAGTGGCCTATATATGTTTTGCCGGAATGTTGATTCATTTCCGTTCTGGCAAATTTTAGGTTCTCGATTTGTCCACTTTTTAGCAAAGGTCATGCCTAAATTTTCCGTGAATTTCAGCATGACTTGTGCTACAAACTAGGACATATCGAGTGCCCAGGATTTGCCGCACCAGGAAGGAGTCAACGTTCCTACAAAACATAGGCCTTTTGTATGTCATTATTCATTTTATTAGGTCTAGAATTAATTTACTAGATTTAATCGTAGGAAACATGGCTAGCAACGATGAAGGACAGGGTTCTGGTGATTGCGACGATGTCTACTGGGCGACAGACGAATTTTTAGCCTTGCCGACGATCAACCGGTGGCATCGGGGACTGAGACCGACACGCAGACCGGTGCTGAGACTGAGACCGGTGCTGAGACTCAGACCGGCATCGAGACCGGCGCTGAGACTGAGACCGGTGCTGAGACTGAGACCGGCGCTGAGACTCGGACCGGCATCGAGACCGGCGCTGCCTCGGGGAGCGGAGCTGGTGTAGAACAGAAAGCAAAGAGGAAACGGCTTCCTAACAAACTCAGGACTACTATACTGGTGGTCACGGAGGTGGACGACGGCAATTTTGAGCCAAAGGCGCACGAGGAAGCGCGTCGATGCTACGGCAATTAAATAGGCTGCATCGTACGGACAACCGCCACCATCAACGATGAGAAACTACCGAAGATAGAAAATATGAGGAGCTCCCTCCTAAAGAAGTTTCACCAGATATTCTTGTTCCCGGGCCGGAATGTGAAGGATTATGAAGATCCAGATGAGGACCCGACAATGAAGAAGATAAACAAACACGTCATGACCAAGTTTAGCAATGCGTTGGCCGCCTGGAAAAATCGAGTGAAAGCAAAGATCATCGACAAGAAGGAACCCTACTCCGAGATTGTAAAGGATAATCCGACAATCACGGAAGAGCAGTTTCAAATATTCAAGGAGGCTTGCGAGGACGAAGCTGCCAAAAAAAGTCTCAGTACATGAGGGGCTTCAAGAGAGGAACATTGGGTGCCACCACCTCGGAAGCCATGGTTATGGCGGAAAGAGGTCCAAATGGGCCAAGGAGGACGCGGAAGCCGCGAGTCTTGGCATCCCAGACCCCTTGGCGGATTTCACCGTCCCGCAGGAGCGTGATGTCCTCAGGGCCCGGCACCGTTGGGACCCAGTGAACAAGGTTTACGAGACAACACCGGTCATTACGGAGTTCATGAGACTGCTGGTAATTTTAGTTTCTGATCAATTCGACTGCACGTGTTAGTCATATTTGTAAACGATCCTTGTGCCTTTTGCTGAGAGAGCAGCACCGGATTGCGGCCGAAAGCGACTCGCCGTCTGAGGCATTGGCGAGGCCCAAGTGGGACACTCCATTCAACTGGGCGTTGAACATATTGAAACGACAACCGGTGGATACTCGACCGTCGTATGGACGTGTGCACGGTGTCGGAGATGGCGCCACGTGGAAGAAGTACTACCGTGAGACCACGGAGGAGAGAAAGGAAAGACGAAGGTTAACTGAAGAAAACATCGACAAGAAGGTTGAGATTGCGGTTGAGAAGAAATCATCTCAAACAGTTGCAACAGCGGTAGCTGCCGCAAAACAGGTGGTTGCAGATTTTTCTACTTCCTTGGTGACGGGCGTTATCACTTGGACAAGGCAAAATCCAGAAAAAAAAATGCAGAGGACTTTCCCCTTGCCGACTTCTTGGGGAGCAGCTCGACTAGCGTTGCACCAGAACCTGCTCTCACACCGGCTCCCGCACCTGCTCCCGCACCGGCTCCCGCACCGGACGTGCTTGGTGGTGCTTCATCTTTGGCTGAGCTCGACGCCCTCACGGTATCTGTCACACCGGCCCCCTTCAATATAAATGTATAATCTCCCGTTTTTGTTGCCTTTCAGATGTCTCATGTCGCAGACTTTTCTTTGCAGGCCGACGAAACCCCGTGCACCATATTGTACACCATCGGCGACCAAAAGGTGGACGTGGGGAAGGCGACGATAATGAAGCCGAAGGAACCATTGTTCCACAGCCGGCCGATCCCCCGGAATGTCTTCAAGGTTTCCGTGGCTAGTGTCAAATCGGGCCACGAGAATTTGCCTCCTCCAATACTAGCGGGGGATGACGATGAGACACCGCGGCGGCTTGGTGATTGTTGCAATGGGTGGGTGCTGTTGTGGCCAAAGAGTCTGCTTCGTCTGGAGGCGGCCGGGAGCACACCCACGAGCACGCAGCCTTAGCAAGGTATGAACATCAACACCCCATCTACCCAATTAGCGTCGGGTGTCGGGTTGGGTGATAGCGGACAGGATAAGGAGGAGGTTCCATTAGTCGCTGATGACGTCGCTATGGATGAGGATGAGGACGACGATGGCGCTGAACAGTATGTCTATACTGGCGCCTCCTTAGGGTTTGAGCGTCATGAGTCGGTGCCTGAATTGTCGTCTCAACATATTATGGACGACCTTCCTGTAGTAAAGAAGTCTAGGAAGAGAGCGAGGAAAGGCAAAAAAGCTGATTCTATGATCCAGCAGCCTCGGCTTCAGGACCGTATAGATATCCCCGATGCAGATAAATGGCATATCCCCGGTCAACCAATCCTACCTCAACAGCGCTACGGGCCAGATTCGGCGATCTAAGGAGACTTCATGACGATGTGCTGCGGGTAGAGAAAGGCCTCATCGCCTCGAAAGATCCAGGATACCCACTCTACGTGGTTAACGTTCCGCGGCAAATGTCGTATGTCGACAGCTTCCCCGCGGATAAGTTCTTCCTCCGATTCGATTACATATTCGACATGTTTCACGTGAAGAAGCTGGATTTTACGTTTGTCCGCCTTTATGCCTTGCACATGAACTACATCATCGGGGTTGAGCAGATATCTAATATCCGTGTCGCTGACCCGTACTACATGCACGAGGGCTTCTTGGGAGTCTGCGCAAAGCACCGTGAATACGCCAGGGATTACATCATCACTTTCATGCTCGCCAAAAAGGACAAGGAGGCGATTCTCGTGCCTTATCATCCCGTGTAAGTCATCCGCGCTGCTATCCTTCCTTCGATTTCAATCATTCATTTGCACGGTGGAGGCTAATTAATTTGAGGTGTACTTATTTTGCGCAGCGGCGGGCGCGCCGTCCTCATCATCCTCTACCCCCGATTCTCCCACGCTCTTTACTTGGACTCGTCGAAGAACATTCACAAAAAGGATTACACCCACATCAAGGATGTTCTCGACAGTGCTATGTTTTACTACCAAGCAAGGGGTGGAGAGGTCAGGGACAAGAAGTCAAGGGGCGGTAGGGCCGCCTTCGGCCATAAGACCGACTTCTGCTGCATCCAGCAACCGAACGATTCTCTTAATGATGGATTCTTTGTCCTACACCACATGCTGGAGTACAGACGGGATCACCAGAACCTTCGCATGTCACCTAGATCCGGCGATGCCCATATTCTGCAATGGGCAAAGGACATAGGAGATATCGAGGATCGTCAACTTCAAGCTGAGTTCTATAACATCCAATGCGAACTTTCCCAAATCATCATGAAGGAGGTCGTCGGAAAAACATGGTTGTTCTACGGAGAAGGACAAATGTCGCGGGAAGACGTCCAAACATGGAAAGCCTCTCAGCGTCTCGACATGAAGCCTTTCACTAAGCTCAAGGACTATCTCTCTGGCTTGGATGGATGGAACGACATGTTGGAGTGATTGTCGATATATGACAATGTGTCCGTTTAGTCCATACTTTCTGTATGACAAAACTTTGAGTTATGCACGGTGAAACTTTATTTGTGATGTAATTAAACCGTCCTCCTCCTCGACTAGCGAAAATCACTCTAGTTAGGGCATTTTGGGGTACGATGAACTTTGTTATTTATGCTTATGATATGTTGTTTCTATTTTTGCCAAGTCTGTCTCTGTCTGTTGCTCAACTATATATGTTGCATATCATCGACTCATGTGACGATGCAGGTGCATAGATCATAGATGGCGAAGAAGTGCTATGCCAGGAGTATATATACGACAAGTGGCCGGAGTGTTAGGCCCAGGTGTACCGGTTTCCAGTTTCCGAGCGACAGTCGGTAGTTAGTTTAGGTTCACGCTAATGCGAGAGAGGGATACAAACTCATGTACTCAAAGTGATAGCTCTTCTCGCGTATATCATTGTTTAGATGGATGACGATGTATTTGCAAGTAATCGAGACTTGTATCGCTATTTTCGAGATGATGACGAGAGACCACTTTGTGTTGGATGATGATTATGATGAGACTATTTGTATGTATATGCTATGATTACATCTGTGGTCTCACAGGCATTTGTATGTGTATCATGATGACATTTTTATGTGCTAAAGATTCTTCTATAAAGCATGTTCAAATACAAAACAAATATGCCGAAAAAACAAAAAACTACTAAAATTAGCAGTAGCGAGTGGAGAAAAGTTAGCAGCAGCGCGGTAGTAGCAGTAGCGTGCACGGAACAAGCGCGCTATAGCTATTAGCAGTAGCGAGCTTCCACTAAGCGCGCTGCTGCTACACTTGGGTAGCAGTAGCGCTGCTGAGCACGCGCTACTGCTATGTGTTAGCTGTAGCGCCTTATTAGTAGCACCGTTCCGCGCGCTACTGATACACCTAAAACCCGCGCTGCTGCTAGCCTTTTCCCTAGTAGTGATATCGTATAATCATACCCACGGATACTTGAGGTGACATTGGAGTATCTAGGTGACATTAGGGTTTTGGTTGATTTGTGTCTTAAGGTGTTATTCTAGTACGAACTCTAGGGCTGTTTGTGACACTTATAGGAATAGCCCAGCGGATTGATTGGAAAGAATAACTTTGAGGTGGTTTCATACCCTACCATAATCTCTTCGTTCGTTCTCCGCTATTAGTGACTTTCGAGTGACTCTTTGTTGCATGTTGAGGGATAGTTATGTGATCCAATTATGTTATTATTGTTGACAGGACTTGCACTAGTGTAAGTATGAACCCTAGGCCTTGTTTCCTAGCATTGCAATACCGTTTACGCTCACTTTTACCATTAGTTGCCTTGCTGTTTTTATAATTTCAGATTACAAATACCTTTATCTACCATCCATATACCACTTGTATCACCATCTCTTCACCGAACTAGTGCACCTATACAATTTACCCTTGTATTGGGTGTGTTGGGGACACAAGAGACTCTTTGTTATTTGGTTGTAGGGTTGCTTGAGAGAGACCATCTTCATCCTACACCTCCTACGAATTGATAAACCTTAGGTCATCCACTTGAGGGAAATTTGCTACTGTCCTACAAACCTCTGCACCTGAGGGCCCAACAACATCTACAAGAAGAAGGTTGTGTAGTAGACATCAAGCTCTTTTCTGGCGCCGTTGCCGGGGAGGTGAGTGCTTGAAGGTATATCTTTAGATCTTGCAATCGAGTCTTTTAGTTTCTTGTTTTATCACTAGTTTAGTTTATAAAAGAAAACTACAAAAAAATGGAATTGAGTTTGTCTCATACGCTTCATCTTTTTAATATCTTTCGTGAGTATGATGGAAAGGATAATTGTGCTCAAGTGCTAGAAGAAGAAATCTATAAAATGTTTGGCACTAAATATTTGAATGATGAGCATGATTGCAATGTTGTTAGTATAAATTCCTTGAATATCCATGATTGCTATGTTTGATGAAGATGATATTTTTTGTCCCCCAAGCTTTGATGAGAAAATTTACTATGATGAAAGCATGCCTCCTATCTATGATGATTATTGTGATGACACGTATGCTTTAAAGAATAATGATAACCATGAAACTTGTCATCTTGATCTTAATTTTCAATCACATGATAGTTATTTTGTTGAGTTTTCTCCCACTATTATTCATGAGAAGAATTTTGCTTATGTGGAGAGTAGTAAATTTTCTATGCTTGTAGATCATGAAAAGAATGCTTTAGGTGCTGGTTATATTGTTGAATTCATTCATGATGCTACTGAAAATTATTATGAGGGAGGAATATATGCTTGTAGGAATTGCAATAATATCAAGTTTCCTCTCTATGTGCTTAAAGTTTTGAAGTTATGCTTGTTTTACCTTCCTATGCAAGTTGATTCTTGTTTCCATAAGATGTTTTCTCACAAAATACCTATGCATAGGAAGTGGGTTAGACTTAAATGTTCTAGTAATATTCTTCATGATGCTCTCTTTATGTTACAATTCTTATCTTTTATGTGAGTATTGTTGAAATCATCATGCCTAGCTAGGGGCGTTAAACGATAGCGCTTGTTGGGAGGCAACCCAATATTATTTTTATTCCATGATTTTTGTTCCTGTTTCGTAATAAATAATTCATCTAGCCTCTGTTTAGATGTGGTTTTATGATTTTAATTAGCGTTTGTGCCAAGTAGAACCGTTGGGAAGACTTGGGGAAAGTCTTGTTGATCATGCTGTCAAAAACAGAAACTTTAGCGCTCACGAGAATTGCTGCCATTTTTTATTGGATAGTGATATTAAGTTAATTCTTTTTGAATATGATTAATAGATAAATTACTCAGGCACAGAAATTTATTTAGAATTTTTTGGGTTCCAGAAGTATACGTTTGATCCAGATTACTACAGACTGTTCTGTTTTTGTCAGATTCTGTTTTTGATGTGTTGTTTGCTTATTTTGATGAATCTATGAGTAGTATCGGAGGGTATGAACCATAGATAAGTTGGAATACAGTAGGTTTAACACCAATATAAATAAAGAATGAGTTCATTACAGTACCTTGAAGTGGTGATTTATTTTCTTATGCTAACGAAGCTTACGAGTTTTCTGTTAAGTTTTGTGTTGTGAAGTTTTCAAGTTTTGGGTAAAGATTTGATGGACTATGGAATAAGGAGTGGCAAGAGCCTAATCTTGGGGATGCCCAAGGAACCTCAAGGTAATATTCAAGGACAACCAAGAGCCTAAGCTTGGGGATGCCCCGGAAGGCATCCCCTCTTTCATCTTCGTTCATCGGTAACTTTACTTGGAGCTATATTTTTATTCACCACGTGATATGTGTTTTGCTTGGAGCGTAAATTTATTTTGTTAGGATTTGCTTGCTTTTATTGAGAACAATGTTTTGCATCTTTTATTTCAATAAAAGTGGCATTGATAGCCTTTACTATGCCTATGTCACAAGTATACATGTTGCTGTTTGAAAACAGAAAGTTTACCGCTGTTGCAATAATTACCTAGAAAAGTCAGAATGTGATAAAATGTTGAAACCTTTTGAATATTAAGATCTGATAAATTTACTACAGTGGGAATTTTCTTTCATAATTTTTGGAGCTAGGGAAGTATGGACGTTGCTGCATTCTTTACAGACTATCCTGTCTAGGCAGATTGCTGTTATGTTTGCATTGTTTGCATATGTTTGCTTCTTTAATGATTCTATTTGAGGATAGGACTATTAAATATGCAGAGGCATTTAGTATTCAGTGTTTAATAATAATTTTAGTGATTTGCTACAGTAGAGTATGATAAGGTTTCTACAATGGTTTATACTAACTTATCTCACGAGTCCTTGTTGAGTTTTGTGTGGATGAAGCTTTTGAGATTTAGGGAGACCGTGATATGAGAGGAATTAAGGAGACACAAAAGCTCAAGCTTGGGTATGCCCAAGGCACCCCAAGATAATATTTCAAGAAGTCTCAAGCGTCTAAGCTTGGGGATGCCCCGGTTGGCATCCCACCTTTCTTCTTCAACAAACTATTGGTTAGTATCAGTTGATCCTAAGTTTTTGCTTCTTCACATGATGTTTGCTATTCTTAGATGTCATTTTATTTAGTTTTGCTTGCTGTTTAAATAAATTATCAAGGTCTTAAATTATTGAATGGGAGATTCTTCACATAGTTGCATAATTATTCAACTAATCATTGATCTTCACCTATATCTTTCGGAGTAGTTTGTCATTTGCTCTAGTGCTTCACTTATACCTTTTAGAGCATGGTGGTAGTTTTATTTTGAAGAAATAGATGAAATCTCATGCTTCACTTATTTTGAGAGTCTTAAATAGCATGGTAATTTTCTTAAAATCCTAATATGCTAGGTATTCAAGAATATTAAAATTCTCTTATGAGTATGTTGAATACTATGAGAAGTTTGATACTTGATAATTGTTTTGAGATATGGAGATGGTGATATTAGGGTCATGCTAGTTGAGTGGTTATGAATTTGAGAAATACTTGTGTTGAAGTTTGTGATTCCCGTAGCATGCACGTATGGTGAACCGTTATGTGATGAAGTCGGAGCATGATTTATTTATTGATTGCCTTCCTTATGAGTGGCAGTCGGGGACGAGCAATGGTCTTTTCCTACCAATCTATCCCCCTAGGAGCATGTGCGTAGTACTTTGTTTAGATAACTAATAGATTTTTGCAATAAGTATGTGAGTTCTTTATGCACTCTCACCCTTCCACCATTGCTAGCCTCTCTAGTACCATGCAACTTTTGCCGGTACCATAAACCCACCATATACCTTCCTCAAAACAGCCACCATACCTACCTATTATGGCATTTCCATAGCCATTCCGAAATATATTTCCATGCAACTTTCCACCATTCCGTTTATTATGACACGCTTCATCATTGTCATATTGCTTAGCATGATCATGTAGTTGACATTGTATTTGTGGCAAAGCCACCGTTCATAATTCTTTCATACATGTCACTCATGAGTCATTGCATATCCCGGCACACCGCCGGAGGCATTCATATAGAGACATATCTTGTTCCATGTATCGAGTTGTAAGTAAATAAAAGTGTGATGATTATCATTATTAGAGCATTGTCCCAGTGAGGAAAGGATGATGGAGACTATGATTCCCCCATAAGTCGGGATGAGACTCCGGACGAAAATAAATAAATAAAAGAGACCAAAGAAGCCCAAATAAAAAAAGGAAAAGAGGCCATAAAAAAGAGAAGGCCCAAATAAAAAATAAAAAAAAATAAAAAATGAGAGAAAAAGAGAGAAGGGGCAATGCTACTATCCTTTTACCACACTTGTGCTTCAAAGTAGCACCATGATCTTCATGATAGAGAGTCTCATGTGTTGTCACTTTCATACACTAGTGGGAATCTTTCATTATAGAACTTGGCTTCTATATTCCAATGATGGGCTTCCTCAAAATGCCCTAGGTCTTCGTGAGCAAGCGAATTGGATGCACACCCACTTAGTTTCTTTTGTTGAGCTTTCATATACTTGTAGCTCTAGTGCATCCGTTGCATGGCAATCCCTACTCACTCACATTGATATCTATTGATGGGCATCTCCATAGCCCGTTGATACGCCTAGTTGATGTGAGACTATCTTCTCCCTTTTTGTCTTCTCCACAACCACCATTCTATTCCACCTATAGTGCTATGTCCATGGCTCACGCTCATGTATTGCGTGAAGATTGAAAAAGTTTGAGAACATCAAAAGTATGAAACAATTGCTTGGCTTGTCATCGGGGTTGTGCATGATTTAAATATTTTGTGTGGTGAAGATGGAGCATAGCCAGACTATATGATTTTGTAGGGATAACTTTCTTTGGCCATGTTATTTTGAGAAGACATGATTGCTTAGTTAGTATGCTTGAAGTATTATTGTTTTTATGTCAATATTAAACTTTTGTCTTGAATCTTACGGATCTGAATATTCATATCACAAGTAAGAAGAATTACATTGAAATTATGCCAACTAGCATTTCACATCAAAAATTATCTTTTTATCATTTACCTACTTGAGGACGAGCAGGAATTAAGCTTGGGGATGCTTGATACGTCTCCAATGTATCTATAATTTTTGATTGCTCCATGCTATATTATCTACTGTTTTGGGCAATATTGGGCTTTATTATCCACTTTTATATTATTTTTGGGACTAACCTATTAACCGGAGGTCCAGCCCAGATTTGCTGTTTTATGCCTATTTCAGTGTTTCGAAGAAAAGGAATATTAAACGGAGTCAAAACGGAACGAAATCAAGTGGAGAAGTTATTTTTGGAAGGAAACCTATCGGATAGACTTGGACCCTACGTCAGAAGATGAAGGAGGAGCTCACGAGGGTAGGGGCGTGCCCCCCTACCTCGTGCCCCCCCCTTTGGTCCACTGACGTACTCCTTTCACCCATGTATACCCATGTATCCTAAAACTTCCAGAACGGATATTAGATCGGGAGTTCCGCCGCCAGAAGCCTCCATAGCCACCAAAAACCAATCTAGACCCATTTCGGCACCCTGCCGGAGGGGGAATCCCTCTCTGGTGGCCATCTTCATCATCCCGGTGCTCTCCATGACGAGGAGAGAGTAGTTCTCCCTCGGGGATGAGGGTATGTACCAGTAGCTATGTGTTTGATCTCTCTCTCTCTCTCGTGTTCTTGAGATGATATGATCTTGATGTATCGTGAGCTTTGCTATTATAGTTGGATCTTATGTTTCTCCTCCCCCTCTACTCTCTTTTAATGAATTGAGTTTTCCCTTTGAAGTTATCTTATCGGATTGAGTCTTTAAAGATTTGAGACCACTTGATGTATGTCTTGCCGTGGATATCTGTGGTGACAAAGGGATATCACGTGATACACTTGATGTATGTTTTGGTGATCAACTTGCGGGTTCCGCCCATGAACCTATGCATAGGGGTTGGCACACGTTTTCGTCATGATTCTCTGGTAGAAACTTTGGGGCACTCTTTGAGGTCCTTTGTGTTGGTTGAATAGATGAATCTGAGATTGTGTGATGCATATCGTATAATCATACCCACGGATACTTGAGGTGACATTGGAGTATCTAGGTGACATTAGGGTTTTGGTTGATTTGTGTCTTAAGGTGTTATTCTAGTACGAACTCGAGGGCTGTTTGTGACACTTATAGGAATAGCCCAATGGCTTGATTGGAAAGAATAACTTTGAGGTGGTTTCGTACCCTTCCATAATCTCTACGTTCGTTCTCTGCTATTAATGACTTTGGAGTGACTCTTTGTTGCATGTTGAGGGATAGTTATGTGATCCAATTATGTTATTATTGTTGAGAGGACTTGCACTAGTGAAAGTATGAACCCTAGGCCTTGTTTCCTAGCATTGCAATACCATTTACGCTCACTTTTACCATTAGTTACCTTGCTGTTTTTATAATTTCAGATTACAAATACCTTTATCTACCATCCATATAACACTTGTATCACCATCTCTTCGCTGAACTAGTGCACCTATACAATTTACCATTGTATTGGGTGTGTTGGGGACACAAGAGACTCTTTGTTATTTGGTTGCAGGGTTGCTTGAGAGAGACCATCTTCATCCTACACCTCCAACGGATTGATAAACCTTAGGCCATCCACTTGAGGGAAATTTGCTACTGTCCTACAAACCTCTGCACATGGAGGCCCAACAACGTCTACAAGAAGAAGGTTGTGTAGTAGAAATCATCAAGCTCTCCATCGGCACGTTCCCCGTCTCCTCCTTTTTGCCTTCACCTGCCGCACATGGGAGGAAAAAGGCAAGAACGGGGATCATGAGGCACTTATCTTTTCTAGTTTGTAAGCTCGCGGGCACTTGTCAACTTTCAAAATTTGTAATCCCCTTGCTCGTGTACCCACTCCGTATGAATTGTACTTGTCTACAACGTATGAATGAAAATAAGGGTGTTTGCCGGGTTTTGCTTGCGCGTGGGCGAGGGCCACACCGAGGAACGTGTCCTCGTTATCTTAAGATAAACATCATACCCCGGCAACAGGCCTTGCCGTTCTCCTGCTCTATGGCTCGACTACACTCACGCTCTCGGCGGAAGTGGGGCCGAGTAGGGTTAGGCCCTTCGCTCGCCCTCTTCCCATCGCACTACAACCAAGTTCTCGTCCAAAGTAGAGTTTTTGGACACGGGACAGAGGGGGCAAGATGGTACGAGAGCGAGCGAAGCCTTACGCATTCAAGGTTCATACAGGGGCACAAATTGGGGGAGAAAAACTTATATGATGTCGCAGCCCCTGACAACCTTGTATTGTTGCGGTCAGATCCTTGTGTCTGCAGCCCCCGACAACCTTGGCTTGCTGGGGTAGCGCGCCAGTTTGTTCTGTTTCATCCCAATAGCTCAGCAGAAAATGTCCATGTACCCTGCGAACCAAAGAGGACGGAAAGGAACAGAGAGATGCACACTCCACCTCTATGCTAGGGGTTAGCCGCCGCTAAGCACTATCAACCCTAACCGAGGGAGAGACTCAACCTAGCATGCATGCTAAAACTTAGGGCGCCAGCGCTTCATTTATTTAGGCTCAGGGTCTGCGCATGGCTTTGTACAAAGGGTTACATGCCTTGCCGGCAAGACTTGTACAAAAGGTGGTTTGCCGGGGAGCCCGGCAACCGCGCCTTATGGATAAAACTTGAGAAGATGTTCGAATATACCAGGAGTTGCTCACTGGAATGCCATCCTCGGTCTCTAGGCGGACTGCGCCAAGCCTGGTGACTCGTATTACCCGATAAGGGCCTTCCCACTTCAGCGCCAACTTGTTGGAATTCTTGGCCGACTGAACATGCCGAAGAACAAGGTCGCCTTCCTAAAAGCTTCGGGCATGAACCTTGCGGCTATGGTAGCGGCGCAAGGCTTGCTGGTAGCGTGCTCCTCGTACAGCCGCCCGAAGACGATCTTCCTCAAGGAGCATTGCGTCATCTTGCCGCAACTGCTCTTGCTCAAGCTCATCATAAGCGAGCACTCGAGGTGACCCGTATGTGAGTTTCGTGGGGAGAACCGCTTCTGCCCCATAAACGAGGGAGAAGGGTGTCTGACCGGTGGCTCGATTTGGCGTCGTTCTGATCGACCAAAGAACCGCCAGCAATTCATCAATCCAGCATCGTCCGCACTTGCGTAGCCTATCAAAAGTCCTTGTCCGAAGGCCTCGCAACACTTCAACATTTGCCCTCGCAGCCTGGCCGTTGCTCCGTGGATGTGCAACAGAAGCAAAACAGACCTTGCTGCCGAGGTCCTGGATGTACTGCATGAAGGCATGGCTCGTGAACTGTGTGTCATTGTCGGTGATGATTCTATTAGGCACACCGAAACGGCAGACTAGCCCCTTGAAGAATTTAACGGCTGATTTTGCTGTCACCTTCCTCACTGCCTCCACCCTTGGCCACTTTGTGAACTTGTCGATTGCAACATACAAGTACTCAAAGCCCCCGACAACACGGGGAAAGGGGCCCATTATGTCGAGCCCCCAGACCGAAAATGGCCAATAAAGAGGGATTGTTTGGAGCGCTTGAGCTGGTTGATGAAGCTTCTTCGAATGGAACTGACATGCTTCACACTTGGTACCAGTGTTGTTGCATCCTGGAGGGCAGTGGGCCAGAAGAAACCTTGTTGGAATGCCTTGCTAGCAAGGGCCCTCGACCCTATGTGGGAGCCACATATCCCCGAGTGTATCTCTGCCAACAACTCCAGCCCTTCCTCCCGGGGAATGCACTTCAATTTCACACCATTTGGTCTTTTTCTGTATAGGACATCATCGATGAACTGATACATGGCAGACTAATGGGTTACTTTCTCCACTTCTTCCTGCTCCTCAGGGAGTTCCCCTGTTTGGAGGAATAGGACGGTATGCTGCGATGTCGTTCTCCACTCGGGGAACATGCTCCACCTGTATACTGTCAAAATGCTCCTCCAGCTTCCTCACCTCATCTACGTAGGCCTACATCAATGGGATTTGATAATCTTTGTTGACTTGCCTGACGACAAGCTGTGAATCACCCCTGACGATGAGCTTCTTAATCCCGATGTCTGCCGCGATCCTGAGACCGGCAAGCAAACCCTCGTATTCAGTAGTGTTGTTCGTGGACATCTCACTGGGAAAGTGCATCTGGATTACATACATGAAGTGCTCTCCGGTGGGTGCAACGAGCAACACACCAGCACCGGCGCCTTGTAGGGAGAAAGCCCCGTCAAAGTACATAATCCAGTTGTGACTTGCCTCCTTGCCGGGGAGGGCGGTCTCCTAGATCTCTTGCTCTTTCCGGTGGAGCTCTTTGGAGCGTCCTCGACAGGAGCACAACACTCCAAAGAGGTGTGCTTGTCGGAGTGAGTGCAAGAGGTCTTGCTGGTCTTCTTCCCTGCCAGGGCTCCAGCGGCAGGAGCGAGTGCCTTGGCAGCAGTCACTGCAACTGCTTCCCGGTAGAGTTGGTCGGCACAGATCAGTGCGTCCTTCTTGTCGGAGGGGACGGTGATGATGGTCATCGGCCCAGGCATCTTCAGTGTGTTGTAGGCGTAATGTGACGCCGCCATGAACTTGGCTAGTGCCAGGCGGCCAAGAATCCTGTTGTAGGGCAAGGGGATCTCGGCTACATCGAAAACAATCATCTCCGTCCTGTAGATTAACTCACCTCGAAACGTCATGGGCAGTGTGACCTTACCCTTCGGCCGACTCCTCCCGAGGTTGACCCCTTGAAACACGCCCGTCTCTTCGAGGTCTCCATCAGGAATCTTCAGCCTTTTGACCACAATAGGCAATATCAAGTTTCGAGCGGCCCCGCCATCAACTAGCATCTTCGTCACCTTGAGGTTGCTATTGTTGGCGAGACCAATAATGGCAAACACCCGACTGCAGTTGTGCGATCAGGGTGGTCCTCGGTGTCAAAACTGATAGGCATGCTGGACCACTTCAGTGGCTTCTGAGCATCGAGTGATGGTTCCGCGGCTGTGATCTCACGCGCCCACTGCTTGAGATGGCGGTGAGAGGTGTGCAACGACGCGCCACCGTCGACGCACATGGCCTCCGTAGCCTTCTGGAACTCATGCTCGCCGGAGTCGTCGTCTTCATCATCATAATCATCTCCTTGCTTCTTGTCGTGGCCCCGAGCGGGCCTCTCTTGCTGGTTATCCTTTCCACGGCGACCTCCTTGGCCGCCACGCTTCTTGCCAGATCCCTCAGCATCATCCTGGCCCTTCTCCTTGTCCCGACTCTCATACTCAGCAAGCAGCCCGACTTGCCGGCAGTTCTGGATGCCGTGGCCCTTGGTGCGGTGGATCTTGCAGTATTTCTTGTCGGAGCCTCCTGGCTTGTCGGCAGCTGCCAAGGCCCGGCAAGCGGCGCACCCGACAATTTCCTTGCCGGGGTCATCTACCTTGGCCTTCTTGGTAGCGCCAGTGTCCTCGGATCCCTCGACGGCAAGCACGGTCTTGCCGTTGCGCTTCCTGTTGCGGTGCCGGCCCTTCTTCGTTGGGGTGGCTATGCCTTCGTCTGTGGAGTTGGTTTCCATGCCGGCGTCCTCGCCGGGGTACTTCCTCCCCTCTTCAGCTCGAGTGCACCTATCGTCCAAAACATAAAGTTCGGCCACTTCTTTGACCTTGTTCATCGCCAGCTCTTCACGTATCTTGCGGTTGTGCACATTCTGGTGAAGTGCGCTGATCACGGCGGCAGGATGAACATCTCGGATGTTGTATTGCACCCGACTGAACCTCTATATGTACTTGCACAGGGTTTCACCTTCCTTCTGGGGGATGATATGCAAATCGCTTTCCTGGCCATGAGCTTGGTGGCCTCCGGTAAAGGAGCCAACGAACTCATGGCACAAGTCCGACCAAGAAGAAATGGAATCCGCCGGCAAGTGCATCAACCATGACATGACATTGGGTTTGAGTGCCAACGGGAAGTAATTGGTAAGAACCTTGTCGTTATGGGCTCCAGCAGCTTGCATCACGATGGTGTAGATGCTGAGCAACTCTGACGGGTGGGTATTGCCATTGTACTTCTAGCCAACGTCGGGCTTGAATGTGCGGTGGGAGGTACACTGGAACTGCCGCAGCTCACGGGTAAAGGCTGGGCAACCCACCTCATAGGGTAGGCCGCCAGAGCCTCCCGGTGCTGGGTGGTCCATATTGGGCCCCGCCCGCCGATCTAATTGGTGGCGTGCGTCGCGCCGGCGCTCGATGGTGGTTCCAGTGTCTTCACATGCTCGCTCTCGAAGAACTTGGCGCTGATCGCGGTGGGTCCATGGGTCGAACGACGCTATGGAGATGTTATCACAAGCATCATCACGATGGATCGGCACCCGCGGTGGCTGGCGTGGAGGAGGAGAGTGCACCGTGGCCGCAGCACCCCCGATCCTTCCACCACTTGCATGCGGTGGCTCGATGAAGCGCCGACCTGAGGCCCCCGCTGGTTGCGGCTCATCTTTGTTGGCAACACCAACGAGGCTCCGTATGGTGGCTCTCCACTCGTCGAGCTTTTCCGCAGCAGGAGGAAAGTCGAGGAGAAACTGTGCGCGTGCCAGAGCTTCCGCTGGTGTGGGTGGCGGCGAAAGCTGCGCGGACCGTGACGCGCTCCGACTTCTAACCACGTTAGAAGGAGCTCTATCACGTCCTGGCGTCCGTGCGCCGTTTTCGCTAGTGTCTCAGCGTGCATGCTGGCCTTCTACGTCCCGTGAATGATGCACAAGACTCTTCCCATGGTGGCGCCTAGGGTCACCAGCGTGGTGACGCTGCTTGTGTCACCCAACCTGGGAGGAGCGCGTCGCGGGCGCCGGTGTAGGTGCCTCGGAAGTCGCTGCGCCGCCCCTGGAGGGCCCCGCACCTCCTGTGGCGGGCTTGGCTCCGTCTTTGGATTTGGTGGCGTGCGACCTGTCGTCTCGCGCACGAACGACACCGCTCGCCAGGCTTTGGCTACCAGCGCAATGCGGGTGTTCGCAGGCCGCGCCTCAGCTTCCGTCCACGACTGCCCCACCAATCGCCTGCACTGGTACAGGCCATTCGGCCCCCCGACGAACCGATCGCTGTGATCGTCTTCTTCTTGGGAGCCATGGCGATGAAGAACTACTAAACTAACTGCTAGACTAGATTTTCACAGCTGCACACCCACTACCAGGCGCTCCAGAGATGTCGGTGGGAAACGACACCTATGGGATCACTGGGATCCCTTCTACGGTTGGCGGGCGCGGGGTTGTCCAAAGAGAGGGTTTGGCGGTCAGCACAAGGATCGTTTACCCAGGTTCGGGCCATGGAGACGCGTAATACCCTAGTCCTGCTTTGATGTATATTTGAGTGTTCTTGAGTTCTTGAACTAGCTACGGTGTGTTTCTAGTTCCAAAGATTCGAATCCCCCTCTAGTATGCCTCGGGCCTCCTTTTATAGACAAAAGGGGTCACCACAGTGGCACACAGGAGGTGGAAAGGTGCATCGCGGCTGAGTCTATCTTCTGGCACCGTCGGAAAAACGCATTTAATGCGCTGACGATGTGCCCCTCTTGCTTTATCGGGGGGCAAGGAAGCTCTTCCCAGCTGTCGCCGCCTCGCCTGGCTCCGACGCGCGTCCGAGCTGACGGGGCGTTGTAGCGCCATGTTGGATGGCTGCTGGGATGGCATGATGGAGGAACCTTCATGAAGATCTGCATGCCACCACGCAAGTGCTTGCTGAGTCGGTGTACAGGCCGCACGCTGCCACGTAGACGCCTGCCCAACTGGTTGAGCTAGCAGCTTGCTGAGTTGGATGGCTGTGAAGTCTTGGCAGACGTGGGCCAGGTTGCGGCCCCGCAGGTGTCTTTGGCAAGGGCCATGCCGGGGGCCAGGCAAGAGTCTTGCTGCGGCACCGCGGTCGTCCTCGGCAAGGATCTTGCCGGGGGTCTCGTGGACTTCCTTGGCAAGGATTTTGCTAAGGATCGTCGTCTTCTAGTTCTCATCTGACCTTGCGTATTTATGATCTTACAAAGATCTGCATGCCACCACGGAGGTGCCTCCCGAGCCATGGTTCCAATGTGGCTGATGGCGTTGAGAACCCTTGGGCTCAAGGGTGGCATGCTCTGCTGGCGTCAGGCAAGTTGCCCCGGCAAGGATCTCTTGCCGGGGGAGTACAGCTCACCCACTTGCTCTCTTTGCGTCCCTGGTCTTGGCGTTGCTCTGGCTATCTTGCGCTCCGGCATCCCTCCTCTTCCCTACTCAGTGCGGCCGTGGGAGCGGCTATGACTGCCCGTGCACAAGTAAAGGGGTGCAAAATGGAGAGCCCCTACTTTTGTACACCGACAGCTTCATCTAACTATATCGCTGAATCAAGAAACAACTAGTGACAGCAAGCAATATGTATATACCCACGCCCACAACTCCTTCGTGTTCTACTCGTGCATATAACATCTACGCATAGACCTGGCTCGGATGCCACTGTTGGGAACGTAGTAATTTCAAAAAAAAAATCCTACGCACACTCAAGATCTATCATGGTGATGCATAGCAACGAGAGGGGAAGAGTGTTGTCCACGTACCCTCGTAGACCGTAAGAGGAAGTGTTATGACAACGCAGTTGATGTAGTCGTACGTCTTCACGATCCGACCGATCCTAGTGCCGAAAGTACGGCACCTCCACGATCTACACACGTTTGTCTCGGTGACGTTCCATGACCTCTCGTTCGAGCTGAGTGTCGAGGGAGAGCTTTGTCAGCATGACAGCCACTCGTCGTATACTCCTGGCGTAGCACTTCTTCGCCATCGATGATCTATACACCTGCATCGTCACATGAGTCAATGATATGCAACATATATAGTTGAGCAACAGAAAGAGACAGACTTGGCAAAAATAGAAGCAACATATCATAAGCATAAATAACAAAGTTCATTGTACCGAAAATGCCCTAACTAGAGTGATCTTCGCTAGTCGAGGAGGACGGTTTAATTACATCACAAATAAAGTTTTGTCATGCATAATTCTTAGTTTCGTCATACAGATGGTATGGACTAAACGGACACACTGTCATATATCGACAATCACTCCATGTTGTGCCATCCATCCAAGTCAGGGAGATAGTCCCCGAGCTTAGTGAAAGGCTTCAGGCCGAGACGCTGAGTGGCTACGCGACATTTGTCCTTCCCGTGACATTTTTCCTTCTTCGTAGAACATCCCTGTTTTTTCGACGACATCCTTCGTGATGATTTGGGCAAGTTCGCGCTGGATGTGATAGAACTCAGCTCGAAGTCGATGATCCTCAATATCTCCTAAGTTCTTTACCCATTGCAGAATATGGGCATCGCCGGATGTAGGTGACATGCGAACGTTCTGGTGATCCCGTGTGTACTCCAGCATCTGGTGTAGGACATAGAATCCATCATTAAGAGAATCACTCGGTTGCTGGATGCAGCAAAAGTCGGTCTTATGGCCGAAGGCGGGCCTGCCGTCCTTTTTCTTTTTCTTCTTGTCCTTAACCTCTCCACCCCGTGCGCCGTAGTAAAACATAGCACTGTCGAGAACAGACTTGATGTGGGTGTAGTCCTTTTTGTTAATGTTCTTCGACGAGTCCAAGTAAAGAGTGTGGGAGTATTGGGGGTAGAGGATGATGAGGACGGCGCGCCCGCCGCTGCGCAAAATAAGTACACCTCAAATTAATTAGCCTCCACCATGAAAATGAATGATTGAAATCAAAGGAAGGATATCCGCGTGGATGACTTACATGGGATGATAAGGCACGAGAATCACCTCCTTGTCCTTATTGGTGAGCATGAAAATGACGATGTATTCCCTCGCGTATTCACAGTGCTTTGCGCAGACTCCCAAGAAGGCCTCGTGCATGAAGTACGGGTCAGCAACACAAATATAAGGTATCTGCTCAACCCCGATGAGGTAGTTCATGTCCAAAGCATGAAGGCAGAAAAACACAAAATTCTTCAAGTGAAACATGTCGAAGATGTAATCGAATCGAAGGAAGAACTTCTCCGCGGGGAATGTGTCGACGTATGACAATCCCCGTGGCACATTAACCACGTAGAGTGGGTATCCTGGATTTTTTGAGGCGATGAGGCCTTTCTCTATCCGCAGCACATCGTCATGGAGTCTCCTTCAATCGCTGAATCTGGCCCGCAACGCTGCTTCAGGTAGGATTGGTTGACCGGGGATATGCCATTTTGCCGCACCGGGGATATCTATATGGTCTTGAACCTGAGGCTGCTGTATCACAGAAGCAGCTTTTTTGCCTTTCCTCGGTCTCTTCCTAGACTTCTTTACTACCGGAAGGTTGTCCATAATACGTTCAGACTCCGGAGGCCGCAATTCAGCCACCGACTCATGAGGCTCAAACCCTAAGTAGGCGCTAGTATTGACATACTGTTGAGTGTCATCGTCATCCTCATCCTCATCTATGGCGACATCACCAGCGACTAATGGAGTAGGCGAGGTGTTGATGTTCATACCTAACTGCGTGCTCGTGGGTGTGCTCCCGGCCGCCTCCAGACGAAACAGACTCTTTGGCCACAACATGACCCACCCATTGCAACAATCACCAAGCCGCCGCGGGGTCTTGTTGTCATCCCGCACTAGTACCGGAGGAGCCTAATTCTCGTGGACCGGTTTGACACTGGCCACGGAAACCTTGAAGACTTCCGGGGGATCGGCCGGCTGTGGAACAATGGTTCCTTCGGCTCCATTATCGTCGCCTTCCCCACGTCCACCTTCTGGTCGCCGATGGTGTACAATATGGTGCATGGGGTTTCGTCGGCCTGCAAAGAAAAGTCTACGATGTGAGACATCCGAAAGGCAACGAAAACGGGAGATTATACATTTATTGAAGGGGGGCGGTGTGACAGATACCATGAGGGTGTCGAGCTCAGCCAAAGATGAAGCACCACCGAGCACGTCCGGTGCCGAAGCCAGTGTCGGAGCAGGTGCGGAAGCCCGTGCGGGAGCAGGTGCAGGAGCCAGTGCCGGAGCAGGTGCAGGTGCTGGTGCAATGCTAGTTGATCTGCTCCTGAGGAAGTCAGCAAGCGGAAAGTCCGCTGCATTTTTTCTGGATTTTGTCTGCTCCAATTGAAAACAGTCGGAACCAAGGTAGTAGACATATCTACAAGCACCTGTTTTGCGGCAGCTACCGTTGTTGCGACTGTCTCAGATGATTTCTTTTCAAACACAATCTCAACCTTCTTGTCGATGTTTTCTTCAGTTAACATCCGCCTTTCCTTTCTCTCCTCCATGGTCTCACGGTAGTACTTCTTCCACGTGGCGCTGTCTCCAACACCGCGCACGCGTCCATATGACGGTCGAGTCTCCACCGGGAGTCCTTGCAATATGTTCAATGCCTGGTTGAATGGAGTGTCCCACTTGGGCCTCGCCAAGGCCTCAAACGGCGAGTCGCTTTCGGTCGCAATTCTCTGCTGCTCTCTCTGTGAAAGGCACAAGGATCGTTTACAAATATGACTAACGTGCAGTAGAATTGATCAGAAACTAAAATTACCAGCAGTCTAATGAACTCCGTCGTGACCGCGTTCTTCTCGAAAACCTTCTCCACTGGGTCCCAACGGTGCCGGGCCCTGAGGACGTCATGCTCCGGCGGGACGGTGAACTCCGCCAAGGGGTCTGGGATGCCCAGACTCGCGGCTTCCGCGTCCTCCATGGCCCATATGGACCTCTTCCCACCGTAACTACGGCTTCCGAGGTGGTTGCACCCAATGTTCTTCTGTTGAAGCCCCTTCATGTACTCTGACTTTTTTTGGCATCTTCGGCCTCGCAAGCCGCCTTGAATATTTCAAAGTGCTCTGCAGTGATTGTCAGATTATCCTTTACAATCTCGGAGTAGGGTTCCTTTTCGTTGAAGATCTGATATTTCACCCTTGCTTTCTAGGTGGCCAACGCGTCGCTAAACTTCCTCATGGCGTGTTTGTTTATCTTCTTCATTGTCGGGTCCTTATCTAGATCTTTATAATCCTTTTCATTCCGGCCCAGGAACAAGAATATCTGGTGCCGCTTCTTTAGGAGGGCGGGCCTCATATTATCTAACTTGTTTAGTTTCTCATCGTTGATGGTGGCGGTTGTCCGTATGATGCAGCCAATTTGATTGTCGTAGCACGCGCGCGTTTGGCTCAAAATTGCCGTCGTCCACCTCCGTGACCACCAGTCTAGTAGTCCTGAGCTGGTTAGGAAGTCGTCGCCTCTTTGCTTTCGGTTCTATACTGGCACTGCTCCCCGAGGCAGTGCCGGTCTCAGTCTCAGTGCCGGTCTCGATGCCGGTCTAAGTCTCAGCACCGGTCTCAGTCTCAGTGCCGGTCTGTGTGTCGGTCTCAGTCCCTGATGCGACCGGTGGGCCTGGCAACAACATCGGTTGATCGTCGGCAAGGCTCAAAAATTCATCTGCCGCCAGGTAGATGTCGCCGCAATCACCAGAACCCTGTCCTTCATCGTTGCTAGCCATGTTTCCTATGATTAAATCTAGTAAATTAATTCTAGACCTAATAAATTGAATAATGACATACAAAAGGCCTATGTTTTGCAGGAACGTTGAATTCTTTCTGCTGTGGCAAATCCCGGGCACTCGATATGTCCTAGTTTGTAGCACAAGTCATGCCGAAATTCACGGAAAATTTCGGCATGACCTTTGCTAAAAAGTGGACAAATCGAGAGCCTAAAATTTGCCGGAACGGAAATGAATCAACATTACAGCAAAACATCGGCCACTCAGCTTCATTCCCTGGAAACAACAAAAGGCCACCTGGAAACAACATGGACAAACACAATTGAGGAATTTGCATATATCCTAACCACTTCAAATTTGCATGTCCTAGCGTTTGACACTTCAAGAAAATCTACACAAATCTCATGCTCTCTCAAACTCAATTCAAAAACCAAATATAGATTATATTTAGTTAACTAATGAACTAAACTTTACTGTAAACTAAATCCTACTGCCCTAATTAACATCTAGTTAAACAAACTCAATTCAAAAACTAAACCCTACTGAACTAATTAACATCTACATTATATACCACTTAACATCGTCTTTTATTACCCTAACTAAAAAACATCAACATTATATACTACTTAACATTAACATCTATTAACTAAAAAGGATGGGTGGGGGGCTTACAGAGAGGGGAGAGACGGTGGCGGGGAGATGCTCGGCGATGGAGGTAGGGCGGCGAGGGCGGGCTCAGGATCTGGACGAGGCAGTCCTGGCGGGCTCGGGGCAGTGAGCTCGAGGGCGACGACGGTGAGGTCGAGGGTGGCCCGAGAGGCAGCGGTGGTGAGGCTGGGCGGCCTCGGGCGGCGGCCGTGAGGTTGAGCGCTGTGTTGACGCCGTCAGGAGATGGCGGCGAAGTGGGGGCGATGGCGAAGTGGGGGAGACGGTGGCGACGTGGGGCGAGGGATCGATTTGGGGGAGAAGTGGTGGCCAGGGGGAAACCGTTTTTGGTTAAGTCAAAAGTAACGGTAGCGCGTTACAGAAAACGCGCTATAGCTAAGTAAGCTATAGATGGTTTGAGAAAGCGCGCTACTGCTACGTCTTCATCATTTTTCCCCTTTTTCATTTATTTTTCTTTACATTTTATATTTTTCCTTTCTCCTTTTTCTATTTCTTTCGTTTTCATTTACTTCTCTATCCGTTTTTCATTTTATTTTATTTTCGTTAGCAGTAGCGATTTACGCATAAACGCGCTGCCATAAGTTTATTAGCGGTAGCGCAGTTTTTCGAAGATCGCTACTACTATGTGTAGCCCATCGGCTAAGTGATTGGAATTTTAGTAGTAGTGAGTTTTCGGTGAGACGCGCTACAGATATATGTCCATCTGCAGCGCACTTATTTTTCACGCGCTTCTGCTGCCTAGCAGCAGCGTGCTCTTTTAACAAGCGCTACTACAAAAGTTCTGTGTATAATGTTTTCCCTAGTAGTGTTCCCTAGCTGGAGTAGGAGAGGGAAGGAAGGGGAGAAGGAGAGAAGGAAAGGGGGCCAGCCCCCTTCCCAATTCATATTGGGCTTGGGGGGCGCGCCCCCACCTTGGCTGCCTCCTCCTCCTTTCCACTATGGCCCATTATGGCCCATTGACTCCACGGGGAGTTCCGGTAACACCCGGTACTCCGGTATATGCCCGAACTCTCTCGAAACCTTTCCGATGTCCAAACATAGTCATCCAATATATCGACCTTTGTGTCTCAACCATTTTGAAACTCCTCGTCATGTCTGTGATCACATCCGGTACTCCGAACTACCTTCAGTACATCAAAACACGTAAACTCGTAATACCGATCGTGACCAAACGTTAAGCGTGCGGACCCTATGGGTTCGAGAACTATGTAGACATGACCGAGACACGTCTCCGGTTAATAACCAGTAGCGGAACCTGGATGTTCATATTGGCTCCCACATATTCTATGAAGATCTTTATCGGTCAAACCGCATAACAACATACGTTGTTCCCTTTGTCATCGGTATGTTACTTGCCCGAGATTCAATCGTCGGTATCTCAATACCTAGTTCAATCTCATTACTGGCAAGTCTCTTTACTCGTTCCATAATGCATCATCCCGCAACTAATTCATTAGTCACATTCCTTGCAAGGTTTATTTTGATGTGCATTACCAAGAGGGCCCAGAGATACCTCTCCGACAATCGAAGTGACAAATCCTAATCTCGATCTATGCCAACTCAACAAACACCATTGGAGACACCTGTAGAGCACCTTTATAATCACCCAGTTATGTTGTGACGTTTGGTAGCACACAAAGTGTTCCTCCGGTATTCGGGAGTTGCATAATCTCATAGTCATAGGAACATGTATAAGTCATGAAGAAAGCAATAGCAATATACTAAACGATCAAATGCTAAGCTAACAGAATGGGTCAAATCAATCACATCATTCTCTAGTGATGTGATCCCATTAATCAAATGACAACCCATGTCTATGGTTAGGAAACATTACCATCATTGATTCAACGAGCTAGTCAAGTAGAGGCATAGTAGTGACACTCTGTTTGTCTATGTATTCACACATGTACTAAGTTTCCGGTTAATACAATTCTAGCATGAATAATAAACATTTATCATGATATAAGGAAATATAAATAACAACTTTATTATTGCCTCTAGGGCATATTTCCTTCACTCAGCGGGGGTACGGATATAAAGGCTGGTGCGACTGTCCACTTGGAGCCGCAGGGTTCTGTAATATAGAACCATTCCTGTTGCCATATTTTGACAGTGTCCACAAAGAATCCCTTTGGCCAATTGACTTTGGGGAGCTTGCTCACCATGGCGCCACCACAGTCCACGTGTTGCCCATTGACCACCTTCAGTTTCACATTAAAAATCTTGAGCCATAAGCCAAAGTGTGGAGGGACAAGGAGGAAGGCTTCACACACGACGATAAACGCCGAGATGTGAAGGAACGAATTTGGGGCCAGATCGTAAATATCCAGCCCATAGTAGAACATGAGACCTTACAAAGGGGTTAATGGCGAATCCGAGTCCACGAAGGAAGTGGGGGATAAACACCATCCTTTCACTGGGCTCCAGAGTGGGGATGACCTACGCCGGATCCGAAAGCCTGTGCTTGATTTCCACAGTCAAATACCGCGCTTCTGGCAGCTCCTTGATGTTCTCCTCCGTGACGGCGGACACCTGAGGGAGTTCTGGAGTAAGGGGTCCTCAGGCGCCCGGCCTGTTGGAGATGGGCCGGACTGATGGGCTATGAAGATACAAGACCGAAGACTCTCACCCGTGTCCGGATGAGACTCTCCTTAGCATGGATGGAAAGTTTGTCGTTCGGATATGAAAATTCCTTTCTCTGTAACCAACTTTGTATAACCCTAGTCCCCTCCGGTGTCTATATAAACCGGAGGTTTTAGTCCGTAGAGGCAGAGACGATCATAATCACATAGGCTAGACTTCTGGGGTTTTAGCCATTACGATCTCGAGGTAGATCGACTCTTGTAATACTCATATTCATCAAGATCAATCAAGCAGGAAGTAGGGTATTACCTCCATTGAGAGGGCCTGAACCTGGGTAAACATCGTGTTCCCTATCTCCTGTTACCATCAACCTTAGACGCACAGTTCGGGACCCGCTACCCGAGATCTGCCGGTTTTGACACCAACATTGGTGCTTTCATTGAGAGTTCCGTTGTGTCGTCATCAAAAGGTTTGATGGCTCCATCCATCATCTACAACAACACTGCCTGGGGGGATGTCTTTCTCTCTAGCCAGATCTTCGTATTCGGCGGCTTCGCACTGCGGGCCAACTCGCTTGGCCATCTAGAGTAGATTGACAGCTACGCCTATGGCCATCAGGTCAGGTTTGGAAGCTTGAACTACGTCGCCGATATCTGCGAAGACTTGATTTCGAGGAATTTGAGCCCATGGCAGCCACACCCTGCCACCTCGATGAACATGACCTAAATCTGTCATCGGACCATACCCCGGAGATTGCGCCTATTAGCGCCCTGGCCCTAGATCCGGAGCAGCTTGCGCCATTCGAAGACGGGAAGCTTAACCCCGCCAGGGAAGCCGCAGACTCAGCGGTGTTGGAGCCACACACAAACCCAACCTCAAGAGGGGTCTGCGTCACCGGACCCCTAGATTCATCTCTGGCCACTGGTTTCGAACTACGTGCATCCGTGTCCGCCGAGCCTTACCAGGCGCCGATCGTCGAATTTAGTTCCACGAACATCTTCCGGCACTCACCTTTAGGCGATGTGCTAAACTCATTAAAAACCCTCTCTTTAGCAGGGGACTCACAACTGAATTATATCCGGTTTGAACTGGGGCTGATGACGGGGAATTTCGCTTCCCACCCACCTCCCACTCAATAGCCACTGTCGAAGATCTAACTGACATGCTCGACTATGACTCCGGAGACATCAACTGTATGGACGATGATGCCGAAGAGGAGCATGTCGGCGTTCTGGGAACGAGGGTCCCCAGACTTGCCTGCCTGCGGCCTACGGCATGGCCAAGCCAGCAGGCCGTACGACCCATCTTCACCAACAAAGCATCCAAGACCCTCGCGAGGGTCCAAGCCTCGCGAGGCGGACGGCGCAAGACCTCCTCTGGAGTAGCCTAGCCAGGAAGGCTCACAAGGAGCGGAGATATCAAGGTGGGGCAAACCTCACGAGGCCCTCGCGACATGAGCCGTGACGCACGACACCAGGCGGGCGCCAGTGCACGCAGCGTCCTTGTTTCCTCTTTGGTGCTAAGGAGGCCAGCGTAGGGGAAGAGTATCGAGGCATCAGGCAAAGGTTTCTATATCGGTGCAACGAGACCAAGACCAAGAGGACGGCAAGACGGAGGTCATCGTGGAGCCCAAGACGGCGTCACCACCAGAGCCTTTCGCAGGCGAAGACCACTTTTGTCAAGATAGCTTGTACTAGCTATCCCCCTTCAAATTGGCCCGCCGTTGTTGGCTCCCTTCCTGCTCGATATTTGGGAAGAGGACCAGGGCCTATATAAGTAGAGCTAGACACCATACTAGAGGCATCTCATCTTAGCTTTATCCAACCCGGATGAGAGCCTACTCACAAGAACACTTCAACCTCAGGAGGTTGTTCTTCCCTTGTACTATTCATCATCAGCCCTAGAGGCAATCCACCACCACCACACTGGAGTAGGGTATTACACCACAACAGTGGCCCGAACCATTATAAACCTCGTGTCTTTCTGTGTTGCGAGTTTGTCGAGTTCGTCCGCGAGATCTTAGCGAGATAGGGCGTATATTGGTCGGAAGGAAAGACTTCGCGTGCACCCCATTGTTCGAACCTTAAGGGTTTGCCGGAACCCCACATCCGACATTTGGCGTGCCAGGTAGGGCTGTGCCGGAGCTCCTCCTCCACCGGCCAGCTCGTCGACGCTCCTCAGCCACGATGTCCGGCGACTCAAGGGCCGGCTCTGACCGCTGGGCAGCCTGGCCAGCCTGGGCAGCGCCGCCTGCCCATGAAGGTGTCGACCCCGCACTCCAGGCGGCACGGGCGCCACCAAACTCCGTCGGGCGCGGGCAGCACGGCCAGGCGTCGTCCACCCTCACCCCACGGCAGGTACGGGCCGCCGCAAGAGCGGCGAGCCATGCCGCAGCAATGGTGCCGCATTCACGGCGGGAGCAAGCGAACATGCGGGCAGCGCTCACCATGGCAAGGGAGCTGCTGCGGTGCAGGCTGATGGAAAGCGGTCGGGACACACTGCTGGAGCGTGTTGCCGAGCTACTAGATGCAGCGGCGTCGGGGAGCACCGCCCTTCTGCTATCAACTTCCTCCCCAAGCCACTGCAGGGCTGTGCGGCGAACCTCACCACATCTGCGCGCCATCAACTACGCCCAGGGGCTTCATCAACATCAGCATGGCCAACAGTGTAGGGGGCTTCGACTCCCCCATGCCGCCCGCGGCAGGCGCGGGCACAAGCGTCGCCCCCGCGGTCCCAGCCGGATGCCGTGTTGTCATCCCCAGGGCGCCACCATGGGCCGAGCAACATGGAGCGTGGGGCACCACGGCGAGGTGTTCGGGGTGATGGCCCCGGAAGCCTACGTGCCCCTCATGATGGACCAAGGGTACGCACCAGAGGACGACCCTGGCTCGTTCATTGGAGAAGATTGGGGAGAGGGGGAGCTAGGACTCGAAGCCTTCCAAGAACCAACGGAGAACCACAACGATCGTGCCGACAACTGCAACTACAGGGTACCTCTAATCTCTCAGGAACAGGCTTATGCTAATGATGGGCTGCAGATGAATCAGGCTGCAGCGTCGATCGACGACCCTGGCACGACGACACCCGTTCCAGCAAGGGAGACACGCTGGGCGCCGCCGGGAGGGAGCCAGGAGCAAGGCCCCTCCCCAAGGCACGTGAAACCGGGGGACACCCGGAGGTAGGCCCTCTGTCGGGGTGGCTTCAACAACCCTTCCCCCGGCAGAGGACCCGTGGTCGCCGAGGGAACCACTGGCGTCCCCTTTCCCTCTTTTGTGTCATCCTGGTGACCGGTCGGCACAAAGGAGGTCGAGGGTGGCGCAAGGCGGGGCCCTCGTCTGGCGATATGAAGCAAGGCCGGTACCTGTGAAGAAGGCCCGGTGCCTATGAAGCTCGCCGCCCGTGACACTCTCACGTAATAATGAGTTGGGGTTGTGCACGCCCCGGAGTCTCAAGAGCGCCAGCCTCAGGCCCTAGGGCTCCGTCCCACGCCTAGTGGCAGCACATAGCTCTGCGCTGGTGAGAAGACCTTAAGACTAGACTACGTGCCAGACGCGGCCCTTTGCTTTGGATCTCTCTTTCTATGGCTTTGCTTTTTGGATCTAGACTTAAGTTGAAGCTAAATTTTTATCGATGCACGCGGGGGGTGCCTTTTGTCGTTCGAGCCATTTCCTGCCTTCTGGATCTCGTTTGGTTTCGGACTCATGTCCATCACCTTTCCCTCGCAAAGCTCCTCACGAGACGGACCGCGCAAAGCGCACGCTAATCAAGAACGCGCTAACACTGCGCCAGGTGCTCACCTCTTACGGGCCCCCCTCAAACGGGGCGATAAGCTCCACATGATTCTCAGGAACTCGTCGCCTCATGACCCAGCCCTAAGCTGGCGCTGACTAAGGTAAACCACGTCGGGGAGCTCACCCCTAGCTTCATGAGCTCACGAGGACACATACCCACATCGCATAGGAAAGTAAAAACTGCAATTTGCTTACACGAGGGGCTCCCCCTCTCAAAATGCTCTTACAAAGTCTTCCAAGGGCCACGCCCAAGTTTTGCGTGCAAGATGAAACAACAGGCAAACATGGGATCAACTAGAGATATCACTAGCTACATCACCCACGGACGCGTCACTCCCGTCATCGTCATCTTCGTCGGTGTCACCGCCGCCGTCGGCGACGCCCCCGTCACCGTCATCGACCACGTCACCTTCACCTGCGACGGCCACCACCGCGTCATCCTCCGAGGTGAAGGCCCTGACCAACGCGTCGACATGGTCCTCTACCCAACGCGCCAGGTCGCCGCGGACGGCCGTGGGTACGGGGGCAATGGCGGCGTCGAAGTCGAAGTTGGGGTCGGCATTCAGAAGGTGGTTGAAGACACGGGAGAAGGCGCGCTGAAGCAGGCCACGACCCCTCTCCTCCACAAGCTGTCGAGCTCGGGCAGATTGAGCCTCCAGGCGTGTCACCACCTTGATGAAGAAGGTCAGGTGGCTGGCGTAGTCATTCGAGTGAGCGGTCGAGGTGTTCTCGTCGCAGATGTAACCCAGGGCGGTGTTGGCCCTGTTCCGAAGATCTTGAAGCATAGGAGCATGCTCGCGCTCCAGCGTTCAGCGTTCCTCCCTGTTTTGCCGTGCGACAGCCTCGGCGTCGTCAACTCATTTCCGGAGGGAAAGCAGCTCGGTGCAGGCAGAGGCCAAGTCCGCCTGCGCCGTAACCAGGGCGGCGGGTGTGGCCTCCGCACGCCTCTCGGCCTCATCCAACCTGGGCCTCAGGGCTGCGTCCCTGCCCGCACCCTCCAGACCGGCGAGCTTCAGTTTCAAGTCATACCTGCTCTCCAGATCTGCGCGAACCTCGGCCACCCAGCGATTGATCTCCTCCTCGACTCCAGCCTCGCGGGCCCTGATGACATCTTCTGCTTGAGCGACTTGATGCTCCCTCGTCTCCAGTCGCTCGAGGTCGAGGCTGTGCTCCACGGCTTCCAGGGCCAGCGTCTCCTCGCGCTGCCGAACCTCCTCTTCCTGCGCAGGCGTCCCCCTCAGCGACGCAAGAGCGGCCCTGCGCGCCTCCACCTGCTGCTCAAGGGAAGCGCTCCATGCCTGAAGCCCCACGCACGCTCCTCCGCAGCCTCGCGACGGCGATCGGGCTCGCGAGCTTCTTCCAAAGCTCGCGAGCGGGCCTCATTGGCAACCTTGAGGGACGCCTCGGCCTTCGCGTTCTCGAGGTCATGCTGATAGCGACCAAGGTTGATGGCCACTCGCATCTTGCGTCGCTCCTCCACCAACCGAAGACCTTCAGCCTCAAGACGCGAGTTGACACCAGCAAGCTCTTCACCGAGGAGGCTCATCGCGCCCATCACCTCCTAGAAGAGCTTGTGATGGAGTACGCTGCGCCCACCCTTGAGCTCGAATGCTTGACCTGCCTCATCCTCCACCTCGGGGGCGGCGGGTGGAGCATCATGTGGTGCGCCGCCTCCCGGTTGGGGGCTGGGGGCTTTCGCCGTGCCTAACATCAATCCATCCTCGCGAGGAGCCCAAGCTGATCGAGGCTCGCTGCTTGAAGAGGAACCGAAGACCGATGTCAGCCAGTGACTGCTCATGAGCAAAGGAGGAGTCTTGGGCATGCTTGCCAAGCTCCACGCCAGACCGTGGGCGAGGGGTGGCCAAACCACGTACTCAGCACATCCAGAAGGCGGGGATGCTCCTCCGACCGACCCTGCCCCAGGGGCAGCAAGCAGGCCAGGAACGCCCAATGCCGACGGGGGAGTTGTTGAAGGAGGAGGCCGCCTCTCGGAAGATGCAACAGCTTCAGCAGGAGGAGCCCTGGAGGACAGGCGTCAGGATAGGAAGACCACACGCACAAAGCCACGGCGACAAGATACTTACACGTCAATAGCGATGTACTTCCGTCGCTTCAACGGCCCGAAGGTCTTGCTGCCGCTGAGGGATCCCTTCCTCTTGCGGAGCTCCTCGAAGTCCACACAAAGGTGACTGAAGCGTTGGACGTGACGGCCGGTGTGCGGCGGAGCCGAAGAAGACTCAAGAGGGATGGCCTTAGGGGAGCCCGGCTGAGGCGAACAGCCCGACTCCTCCCCACTGCGACCTCCCGAGGCTCCTGGAGCCTCAGCCTCGGGAGCTGCATGCCGCATCTCCTCGGAAACCGACGCATCAGGAGGGGGTCGCAGGCCCCTGAGGACGACGCCCCCGGATCACCACCCGACATGTGCTCCTCAGCACCCGAGCCGCCGGCCCCCGGCGCAGCTCGTTCCCCCACACCGTCACCTGGGGCGAGCCCGGCGCCGGTGGCGAAGAAGGGGACCATGATGACGGGGTTCTCGCGGGGCCCCACCAAGCCGACTGGGCATAGCTCCCACTCATCAAAGGAAGGCATGTTCGCGGCAAATGTGACTTTGTTCTCACAGCGGTACAACATGCAGCTATTCCTGGGCATCTCGTCTGGCAGAGGGACACCTGATAGGACCGTGAGCACTGTCTTCCACACAGCAAGAGGAAGCCCCTCCTCCTGAAACCTCATGTTGTCCTATCTGCTGAGCAAGTCCCACATCTGGCGAGAGTGGCGCTGGAGTGGAGCAACTCGACGTCTGACAAACTCCCTCACAACCATGGGCGCAGTCATGCCAAGGTCCTTCAACCACCTCAGCCTGGCCTAGACGGGGGCAAGGCAGGGGCTCGTGAGCTTCTGATGACCCCAACCGGAGTTTGGAATAGCAGGCCCCACCGGAGCTTGGAGCAGAGGGTTGAGCACGCCTGCGTCAACAAACACCCATCGCATACGGAACTCGCTCGTGGATGAAGGGAGCTCGAAGTCGATCCCCTCGCCTGTCGTCACAGCCACGGCCTGGAAACCCACGCACCCTGAGCTCTACCGGGGACCGGTGAGATGCAACGAGAAGAAGTGGCGGAGGAGTGCCACGGAGGGGCCGATACCCACCATGGACTCGCACATGAAGGCGAAGATGGCGAGAAGGGTCACAGCCTGAGGATCAAGATGGAGCATGTGGATCTGATAGTGCTCGAGCACCGTGTTGAAGAAGGCGTAGAAGGAAGGAATCAGGCCAGCCCAGAGGGCATCAATGAAGATCGGAATCTCGGTAATCGCCCGAGCCATGCTGGTGCGAGACGCGGGCCAAGCAGGCGTCTCTCCCCACTCGTTGAAACTGGAGGCAAGCATGGGGCGCACCTTGTCCATGGCCTCGTCGTTGAGCACCCGAGGTCGGCCGAGCGGCGGCTCGAAGGATGGAGGCGCAGTTGGCGAGGACAGAGGTTTCTTCCCCTTTTCAGCTTGTTTCGGCGCCATGGCGGTGAAGCGGGCGGAGCACAGGTCAGATTGCGAAGGCGGAGCAGGGCGTCGAGGCAGCAGGGAGATTGGAAGAGTCGGGCGTGGCGAAGGAAGAATAACTATGTAAGAAGCGGGGCCGCATAGCCAGGCGGATTCAAGGGCAGCGTGGGGAAGTGGAGATGCCCACGTCCAATCAACCACCACGCGTCAATCGAGGCCGCAGGCTTTTGGGGCCTGCGATGCTCCGTGCTTGGCCCTTGGCTTCGCCGTGAAGCCAAGCCCGACCGCACCTTGGGCCCGGCGGCTACTGTCTGCGTTCTGGGAATGAGCGTCCCCAGACTTGCCTGCCTGCAGCCTACGGCGTGGCCAAGCCAGCAGGCCGTACGACCCATCTTCACCAACAAAGCATCCAAGACCCTCGCGAGGGTCCAAGCCTCACGAGGCGGATGATGCAAGACCTCCTCTGGAGTAGCCTAGCCAGGCAGGCTCACGAGGAACGGAGATATCAAGGCGGGGCAAACCTCACGAGGCCCTCGTGACGTGAGCCATGACGCACGATACCAAGCGGGCGCCAGCGCGCAGCGTCCTTGTTTCCTCTTTAGTGCTAAGGAGGCCAGCGTAGGCGAAGAGTACTGAGGCATCAGGCAAAGGTTGCTATACCGGTGCAACGAGACCAAGACCAGGAGGACGGCAAGACGGAGGTCATCGTGGAGCCTAAGATGGCGTCACCACTAGAGCCTTTCGTAGGCGAAGACCACTTTTGTCAGGATAGCTTGTACTAGCTGTCACCCTTCAAATTGGCCCGCCATTGTTGGCTCCCTTCCCGCTCGATATTTGGGAAGAGGACCAGGGCCTATATAAGTAGAGCTAGCCACCATACTAGAGGCATCTCATCATAGCTTGATCCAACCTGGACGAGAGCCTACTCATAAGAACACCTCAACCTCAGGAGGCTGTTCTTCCCTTATAAAGTTCATCATCAGCCCTAGAGGCAATCCACCACCACCACACTGGAGTAGGGTATTACACCACAACGGTGGCCCGAACCAGTATAAACCCCGTGTCTTTCTGTGTTGTGAGTTCGTCGAGTTCGCCCGCGAGATCATAGCGAGCTAGGGCTTAGATTGGTGGGAAGGAAAGACTTCACGCGCACCCCAGTGTTCGAACCTTAAGGGTTTGCCGGAACCCCACATCCGACAGAGCAGGCACAAAACCCGCCATTTACCGGGCGTTGGACGGCGACCTCCTCCTACGACGTATACATGGTGGACACACCCAAAGAAGTTAACGATGATGACAAAGAAGACGCAGTAGAAGATAAACCTCCTGAGATACAGCCAAAGCGCTGACGACAGTGGAGGCGCTCTAAGTCACGCTGTGAAAAAGACAGCAATACCGGCACAGGAGAAAACAATACTCTAGACGATGCCGGAGACAATGAAGACCCCGTTGAGCCAACTTCCGAACAGGACGAACGGGAAGATGGGCGAGTCAGCCCTGATGAACAGGCCGTGCACGAAGACTTGGAGGATAGTAATTATCTTCCACTCTCCGAGGATGAGGTGAGCCTCGGCAACGATGATTTTATCGTGCCTGAGGAACCTCTCGAGCAGGAGCGCTTAAGCGCCGGCTAATAGCCACTGCAAGGACCCGGAATAAGAAGAATCAATAGCTTCAAGCTGATCAAGATCTGCTCAATGAAAGATGGACTAATGTCCTGGAAGCCGGGGAATACGGACTCGGGCGACCACTCAAAAGTTACCCAAAGCACAAATTACTACCTCAATTCGATGATGAGGCGTTGGAGCCCGTACCATCAGCGCACAATGTGGCTGACCGACCACCACGTGGTCGGGACAAAGTAGCAACTCAAGCCGAACACCAGCCCGTACTACCTTGCTGTAAAGGCAGGGATAAAACAGCTCGGGCAAATACACACGACCTTTGGTAGGCCCTGGACAGTAGAGCAAGACATACCTGATCGATCTACAGATCACGGGGGCGTGCCCTGACACGTGATGACAGCTACAGCTATCTATTCGGACGTGACAAGCCTAATCATGCCCGGTCCGAATGCCGCAGACGGACTCCATCCAAGCTACGTTGCGATATGGCCCGATATAGAGGCGTCACACACCCTCTTTGCTTCACTGATGAAGTAATGGGGCATGAATTCCCCGAAGGGTTTAAACCCGTGAACATCGAATCATACGATGGAACAACAGATCCCACGGTACGGATTGAAGATTTTCTTCTCCATATTCATATGGCCCATGGTGATGACCTTCATGCCATCAAATACCTCCCGCTAAAACTCAAAGGGCCAGCTCGGCACTGGTTAAATAGTCTACCTGAAAACTCTATTGGCAGCTGGGAGGACTTGTAAGACGCCTTCCGTGACAACTTACAAGGTACATACGTACGACCTCCGAATCCTGATGACTTAAGTAACATAGTTCAATAGCCCGGAGAGTCGGCCAGGAAATTCTGGACCAGGTTCCTAACTAAAAAGAACCAGATCATCGACTGTCCGGATGCCGAAGCCCTAGCGGCCTTTAAGCATAGTATCCGCGATGAATGGCTCGCCCGTCACCTCGGTCAAGAAAAGCCGAAGTCCATGGCAGCCCTCACAGCACTCATGACCCGTTTTTGCGCGGGCGAGGATAGTTGGCTAGCCCATAGCAAAAACACGGCAAGCAAGGCTGGCACCTCCGAGACCAAACAGCAACGGCAAGCCCCGACACAACAAGCACAAGTGTCGAAGCAACAGTGACAATACCGACGACACGGTGGTCAACGCCGGATTCAGTGGCTCCAAGTCCGGCCAGCAGAAGAAGCCATATAAAAGAAACAATCCAGGCCCATCCAGCTTGGACCACATACTCGATCGTCCATGCCAGATCCATGGCACCCCCAGACAAACCAACCAATCGTACCAACAGGGACTGTTGGATTTTTAAACAGGCTGGCAAATTAAATGCCGAGAACAAGGAGAAGGGGTCGCAAAGCAAGGACGATGATGAGGAGTCCCGTCCGCCATACACAGGGCGACAGAAGTCCTCCCTCCCCAAGTTAAAATAGTGAACATGATATACGCTACCCATATCCCCAAGAGGGAGCGCAAACGCGCGCTCAGGGACGTCTACGCGATCGAGCAAGTCGCCCCAAAGTTCAACCCATGGTCTTCCTACCCGACCACTTTCGATCGCAGGGACCATCCGACCAGTATCCGTCATGACGGGTCAGTCGCACTAGTCCTTGACCCAATCATTGACCGATTCCATCTCACACGAGTCCTCATGGATGGTGGCAGCAGCCTGAACCTGCTCTATCAGGATACAGTGCGCAAAATGGTATTAATCCCTCAAGGATCAAGCCCACAAAGACTACCTTTAAAGGAGTCATACCAGGTGTAGAGGCCCGCTGTACGGGCTCAATCACACAAAAGGTTCTCTTCGGATCCCCGGACAACTTCCAAAGCGAAGAGTTGATCTTCGATATCATCCTTTTCCGCAGTGGCTATCACGCACTGCTGGGACGAACCGCATTTGCTCGATTCAACGCGGTGCCACACTATGCTTATCTCAAGCTCAAGATGCCCGGACCACGCGGCGTTGTAATAGTCAATGGAAACACGGAATGCTCCCTCCGTACCGAGGAGCACACCGTTGCTTTAGCAGCAGAAGTACAGAGGGGCCTCTTCAAGCAGAACCTTAATTCGGTGGCCGAGCTCCCGGACACTGTTAAACGAGTCCGGATTACTCCGCAGCAAGACAACCCAGCTCACCAAGAGCTCGACTAGCAATTCGGCCTCCGTCCCAGACCCTACCAAGTGGCAGCGTTCGTGTCGCGCATACATAACTACGCACTCAAAATACCATGGGCATAGACGGAGGCATAACAAGATTGTGATCCATAATACGGCTCGACCTCCCCTGGACACACATACTTCAACTTTTTCTTTTTTCCCTTTTCAGGTTTCTTTTCTACAGGCCCTTCCTGACGGCCTAATCACAGGTCCTTTCGAACGGATAGATACACAACGATGGCAAAAAGCACTGACGTATAAGTGAATTTCTAGGTGGTCTCTTTAACAATCACTCTACCTATTTTCAGGACCCGCACGCAGCTCTCCCTTGGTTGTGGCATATCAAATAGCCCTCTTGCTTATTGCACTACTTGTAGAAATACGCTTCGACATATCAATCAAACTATAATGGAAACAGTTTGTAGCCCAACTTCTGCGGCACTAGCTTGCTCTTTTGATAATCTTATCAAATCACACCCGTACACTTTGGTACGCTTTAATCCGCCAGGGGCTTCATTGCACCCCATAATACGGCAACAAAGTCCAAACACTTTTTACAGTATAGTTTGGCACCCCGAATTTAGCATTATATGCATTGGCTACGAATCATGTCTTTGGTCAATAGTTGGGTTGCCCGGCTCCTGTGCTTACTACCTTATGTTCCTCTATATCGGCTAGGGTAATAAAGGGAGAACTACTGCAAATGTGTCCTAGTTTATCCAGATGAGCACCTCAGTAGAGAAAGCTGAAAACTGACTGTCATGATGCGGCGTGAGCTGGTCAGCTCTCCGGCGGATTCAAATCTTTAGCGATTTTTCCACATTATGCGATGAATCGGTTCCTATCCGATCAGGTGTTTACAGCACACTAGTTCGGATACTAGGGGCTGCGCCCAAATTTTTATTGTCAAACTCCTATGGTTAAGTGAGGGTGATAAAGCCACATAGTCTGATTGCCTGGTTCGTTGCACTAAACACCTCCTTCAAGGACCAAATTCTTGGATAAAGAGTGTTTAGATTCATCCAGAACACCCCCATACTACCTAAGTGGGGGCTGAAGTCGATGACTGGCCAACTCCCAGACTTGATAAAACGGCCGCACAGGAGGTAAAATTTTAAATAATAAACAACAAAGCATTATATTACATATCATCCTTGTTTTCATCATACAGGATGGGATAACATGAATGTATTCATTCAAAAATAATGTCCTTAGCACATTGCTCTGCCATAATGCGAGATCCCTTTAGAACATCTTCAAAATACCGCTCGGGCATGCGGTGTTGCTTGCCCACAGGCGGTCCTTCGGTCGCGAGCTTGATGGCGTCCATCTTCGCCCATTGTATCTTGACACGGGAGAAGGCCATCCGCGCACCTTCTATGCAGACTGACCACTGTAGGGTGTCGAGCCAAGGGCAGGCATTGACCAGCCGCTTCACGAGTCCGAAGTAGCTACCGGGTATAGCTTCTGTAGGCCACAACCAGATTATTAAATCCTTCATGGCTAGTTCGGCCACCCTATGCAGCTCAACCAACTGTTTTAGTCGGGCGCTAAACCGCACCGGATGTTCTGGCGCAAGGTATTGCGACTAGAATAGCTTCTCCGTTGAGCCCCCCTCTTCGGCTCGGAAGAATTCTGCAGCGTCAGAAACACTGTGTGGCAGATCTGCAAACGCCCATGGAGAACTCCAAATCCGGGTTAGCAAGAGATATCTCTTTTTCAGATACTTGCTCTGCATAATAAAAGCCTTACCCGCCGCAATTTTCTTGGCCTCTTGGATTTCCTGGAGGGCGCCCTGGGCTTCGACCCGGGCCTCTTGTGCTCTTTGACGGGCCTTGGCAAGTTCGGACTCTTGGTCCGCATTCTTACTCTCCAAGGACTCGCATTTCTTCACGGAGTCCTGTAGCTCCTACTGGACCTCACCGACCCCTGGCCTCGTGCTTTTCACGGGCGGCCTGTTCAACTGTCGCCCTCTTCTGGGCTTCGAACATCGCTGCTTTGAGGGTTTCCACCTCGGATGCCGGCCCTACAAATTATCATATGATCAACACAAGCAATACATATCTGGCTATATCTGAATAGGTCATTACATACCCTGCTTTTCCGCCAGCTGCTTTTTCACTCGGCCGAGCTCTTCCTCAGCCCCCTCCAGACTTTGCCTCAGTCCGGAAACTTTGGTAGTGTGAGAAGTCGCGGCTAGCAGCGACGCCTACTTATACACATAGACATATCTGGTTAGTCTCCTGCGAAAATATATTTGATCCTCTGTTCGGCTATTCTTTCCGAACATCGGACAGAGTCTCAGGGGATATTGTCTATCTTGTGACTTTCTTTTCACAAATTGCATTGCTTACCTCAAAGCCTGTTAAAAGGCTTGTTCAGGCTTCGGTCAGTCTGCTCTTCGCAGACTGAATCTTTGAATCACCGCACCCATGAGTGTACGGTGTTCCTCAATGATGGAAGCACTTCGCAGCGCTTCCAGTATAATATCCGGTGCCTCTGGTTGGACAGAGGTCACCGGGGGAATGGGCACACCTCCTTTCGACGAAGGAGGCTGCTTGCTGGATTCCGAATCCATATAGGTCTCCGAGACCTTATTCGACTGGGGGCCGAATCGGACATGTCCCCCATCGCCAGTCTCCATGGGGATCTGCTCCCCCATGTGTCCGGCAGCCGAGGTCTCACCCTCTGGCGCCGCCCTGATGGCCTTCTACGTCTCTCGCTATCCTGGGATCCTTCAGGATAACACCTCGGTGTCATCCATGGCCCTAGGAGACGAGGCCGCCGGAAGGGACCTGCAGTCTAGCACCTTCGGGTCCAGCGAGTTCCCCGAAGACGCGGATCGCTCGAGGGCGAAACGAGTCAGACTGCAAGTGCATGATTGGACATGTTAAAATTATGAATTAAAGAGGCTGATATATGAATGCATCAGGGTCTTCTGATACTCACAATTCGGCCAGGGGCTTATCTCGGGGGCGTCGTTCTGGGCTGCTATCAATGTCCCACGCGGAGCTATCCGCGAGGGAGGCCTTCCCCTTATTGGACGCCTCCACCTCCAGATTTGTGGTGGCCGCCCTCTTCTTTCCACCCTCGGGGAGGGGGGAGTTACTTTCTTCTTCCTCTTCCTTCTCCTCGTCATCTTCGGCGGCGGAGGAGTGAGTTTCGGCGTCTTCGGACGCCATGTCCGAAGTACCCTTGGGACGGAGGCCACCTTTGGTCCCCTTGGCCTTCTTCTTGGCCTTCTTATCCGGCACCTTGTAGGGCGCCGGAACCCGCATCTTCGTCAAAAGCGGGATGGCTGGTTCCTCGGGCAGCGGAGCCGGACACTGAATCCGCTCTGCCTTATTTGTCCAACCCTGAAAAAACAAATAGGGAAGTTTGGGCATCCTCTTTGAGTAAGCAAGTAAGGGATACACCTTGAAACACGGAAAAGTTACTGAACTAGCGGGATGGGCTAGGTCGTGCCCACGGTCCTTGGTCATCTTCGGCCACGTCTCGTTGGCCTTGAAGAGCACCTTCCAAATATCTTCGTGCGTAGTTCTGAAGAACCGTTGCAAGGTCTTGTGCTTGGCCAGATCGAACTCCCATTGGTGGCAAGCCCGGCTCTGGCATGGAAGGATTTGGAGAACTAGCATCACCTGAATCACATCAAAAAGATTGACGTTCTTGTCCATCATGCTCCTGATGTGCGTCTGAAGCGCTGTCAACTCGTCCGACGAGGACCAATCCAGGCCCTTCTCTTGCCAGGAGGTAAGCCGCATTGGGGCCCCGGATTTGAATGCGGGAGCCGCAGCCCAGGTAGTGTCGCGGGGCTCTGTGACGTAGAACCACAACTTCTACTACCCCTTGACGGTCTCCACGAAGGTGCCTTTGGGCCACGGGACGTTGGACATTTTTCTCACCATGGCGCCTCCGCACTCTGCGTGTTGGCTGCCCACCACCTTCGGCTTCACATTGAAGGTCTTCAGCCACAATCTGAAGTGGGGTGGGGTGCGGAGGAAGGCCTCACACATGACGATGAATGCCAAGATAGTGAGGAAGGAATTTGGGGCCAGATCATGGAAATCTAGCCCATAGTAGAACATGAGCCCGCGGACGAAGTGGTGGAGTGGAAATCCCAGCCCACGGACGAAGTGGGGGATGAAAACTACCCTCTCATGGGGCTTCGGGGTTGGGACGATCTGTCCCTCGGTCAGAAGCCGATGGGATACCTCCTTGGCTAAATATCCGGCCTCCCGAAGCTGGGTGATGTCCTTCTCCTTAACGGTGGAGGCCATCCACTTGCCCTGCGCTCCGGACATGGTCGGAGTGCTTTCTTGAGGCAGAAAAAAATGAGAACTTGGGCGCTGGAGCTCGAGAGTGGGTAGGCGGAAAGAGAGAAGGCGTGGGTGAAAGATGTGAATCCTTATCTCCTTATAAAGGCACTGAATATCAAACGCCTCCCCACTCACCATAAAACTCGCCTATTCCCCAGGGGCCGTGCTGGTGGCATGGTTGGATTACCCATACCCATATTGATGAGAATCCCGCAATAAGGGGGCACGATCTCTGCTTTGACAAGACGTGCCAATAAAACCGCATCTCGAAATGTGGAGCGGCAGGCCGAAAAACGGTTCGAAATAATAATCGGGCAGGGACATGATATCACATTACCAAAAAGTTGTCAGCAGATTGGACTTGTGAAATATTATACTCTCTGCGGTGGTGTGTGGTACTTGTTTTGCAGATCCGGGCACGTTCATTTTGTTCGAAGACTGTGTTGGAGTATTCGGAGGAGGAACCCCCCTTGCAATGCCAAAGACAATCTGCGCGCCGGACACCTCGTCATTGAATCCTGGTTCAGGGGCTACCGAGGGAGTTCTGGACTAAGGGGTCCTCGGGCATCCGGCCTGCTGGACATGGGCCAGACTGATGGGCTATGAAGATACAAGACCGAAGACTCTCACCCGTGTCCGGATGGTACTCTCCTTGGCGTGGATGGCAAGTTTGGCGTTTGGATATGAAGATTCCTTTCTCTTTAACCGACTTTGTATAACCCTAGTCCCCTCCGATGTCTATATAAACCGGAGGGTTTAGTCCATGGAGGCAGAGACAACCATAATCACATAGGCTAGACTTCTAGGGTTTTAGCCATTACGATCTCGAGGTAGATCAACTCTTGTAATACTCATATTCATCAAGATCAATCAAGCAGGAAGTAGGGTATTACCTCCATAGAGAGGGCCCAAACCTGGGTAAACATCGTGTTCCCTGTCTTCTGTTACCATCAACCTTAGACGCATAGTTCAGGACCCCCTACCTGAGATCCGCCGGTTTTGACACCGACAACACCCACTTGCCTTGAGATCCGACCATGGTCGGAGGAGTTGTCAAGGAGAGAAATCTTGGAGTTTGGGCGCTGGAACTCGGGGACGGAGAGGCAGAGAGAATGAGGCGTGGGGTGGAATAGGTGGGTTCTATCCACTTATATGGACTGCGAATATCAAGCGCCCCCCCCCCTCGAGCCTTAAAACTCGCCTGTTCCCAAGGGGTCACGCAAACCACACGGTTAGGTTACCAAAACTCGTATTGATCAGAATCCCGTGATAAGGGGGCATAATCTCTGCTTTGAGAAGACGTGTTGCCGGAGGTTGCGTCTCGAAGCGCGAAACGGGAGGCCGAAAAATGGTTTGAAATAATAAAACGGCCGGACATAATGTCTCATCCGTAAAATCATTAGAAGATGGAACTTATCTATATTTTACCTTTATGTTTAAGGATTTTGACTATTGTACAGAGCCGGATATAGTGCTGGTGGTCAACCACTTTGATGTGTTCGGAGGAGGAACCCGCCTTGCAATGCCGAAGACAATCTGCGTGCCGGACACATCGTCATTGAAGACTAGTTCAGGGGCTACTGAGGGTGTCCTGGATTATGGGGTCCTCAGGTGTCCGGGCTATGTGACGTGGGCCGGACAGATGGGTCGTGAAGATACAAGATAGAAGGCCTTCCATCATGTCCGGATGGGACTCTCCTTTCCGTGGATAGCAAGCTTGGCGTGCGGATATGAAGATTCCTTTCTCTGTAAATCGACTCTGTACAACCCTAGCCCCCTCCGGTGTCTATATAAACCAAAGGGTTTAGTCCGTAGAGGCAAATATAATCATACAGGCTAGACATCTAGGGTTTAGCCATTATGATCTCATGGTAGATCAACTCTTGTAATCTCTATACTCATCAACGTCAATCAAGTAGGAAGTAGGGTATTACCTCCATCAAGAGGGCCCGAACCTGGGTACACATCGTGTCCCCTGTCTCCTGTTACCTTCCATCCTTAGATGCACAGTTTGGGACCCCCTACCCGAGATCTGCCGGTTTTGACACAGATAATGGGTTCCTCGACGACAGGGCTTCCCAGGTAACTTCCGCTTCCAATTGCTCTGTGTCGTTAGTCATATCATACGTACCCGAGAAGCTTCATTGATTTGGTGGGGCTTTTCCATATTCGTGAAATGAATTTTGTGGTTAATGGTGAATTTTTGATTGCTAGGAGGATGTGTTCCATACGGTAGGTGTGCCCACGATCCATAGTGCCCTCGCTGGATTCAACACCTCCCTCGTCTGCTATGGCCAGGTACTACGATTTCTTCTATACTGTCTTCTCTATTCCTGCTGCTACTAACACCTTTGCTCGTGGATTCATTCATACTCAGCATTAAAAATAGTAAATCAATTCCTGCTGCTACTACTCTCATGGTTCTCAATTTAGCTGCTACTCCTGTTGAGCTAAGATAAACACACAGTCAACATTAAAAATACTAAATCAAATTCCATTTTCTGGATTTACTTATAAGAATAGTTGATGTTTCTGTGTCAAGCTTTATATCTAGTAATAGTTTTTGATTCATTTCTAACAATAGTTGATGGTTCTAGAAGCAGGTGGTTGGAGTGGCCACTTAATACTGGCAAAAATGGAAAAGAGTAGTGGATGGTATTAATATATTAGTGGCAACATTTTCACCTCCTTCCGATGGAAAAAAATCCGAGCATAGTGTGTGTTAGATAATGGAGAAGCTAGCTATGGCTCTTTACCTCTAGGTTATTTGTTTTGTGCAGCTAGCAACAGGTAACAAAGCAGGGAGGGATTGAGCAGTAAATCCACATGACTACGCACAATAATAAACACTGATAAATTAGACAGCTAGCTATGGTTTCTATCTTTCTTCTTCTTTTGCTATGCATTTTTTCCTTTCCTTCTCAATGCAAGCCTGCCATTAGAGAACTAGTTGTTATCCCCTTTAGCAAACTGGGCCTTGGGCCTCTCTTTCATTAGCAAGGAAGAAAGAACGTGGATGGATGATGTAGTGATAGTGGACCCCAGCAGACCAAGGCATGAAGCGCAATGGTTCAATAATTAGGTGGTTGTTCCTAAAAAAGTAATTAGGTCTTTGTAGACTTGATTATAAAAAGGTGTTTGTTGCCCGCGGAGATAGAAAAAAGTGGCTCAACCTAGTGTGTGTTCCATTCATGTGCATATGTTTACTTTGTGGCGACTGATAGGAAGTGCACCTTTGGTTACCAATCACTGCACAATCGTCCAACATTTTTTTGGCTTAATGTTCATTGCCCAACATGCTATATAGCGCACACTGAGCGTTGTTTTGCCTACCACTTACTGCTGCGGTGCTGCAGGAACCAAGCTAAGCTACAGTAGAACCTCATGTACATGTAGTCCAAAGAATTCTAAAAGACGGTCCTGGGGTTTCTTTACCATTTATTTGGTGTGTGACATTTGGGTTTGTATCTTGGGTCTTGGTTTTGTACAACGCCTGTGGTTGTGTGTGTCTTGTTCTTCGGGTTTTGGTTTTTGGTTTTGGGGGGTTCGATGTGTACATTATGCATCAGCATACACTGCTAGCTACCCATGGAGATCAACACTAATGAATAAACAAATCCTGGTTGTTCTTTTATCTAGGATGCTTATGCCATCAAGAGGAATGAGCATGGAATAGCAGCTCGAGAGAGAGGCGCGTTTGATTGGGAACTTATTCTGCAGTGTGCATTATTTGGGAGCCCCAAAACTCCTTCTGTATGAAATATTGTCTCTTAGGTAACAATTTCAAACATATATTGTTGACCAGGTTGAAATTCCTTCAAGTAGAGGCAGACCACTAGTTTTTGTTAACAAGGATAAGAGTCTTGCAAAGGTAGTCCTGCAATATAGTGCTCCCTTTAAATATTGTAGAGTAATTAATATGCAGCCGGGGTCTAGTATGATATCACAATCTTGAGTAAAGCATTTGAATTTAAGCTAGTAGATATTGATCTCTGTGATCAAAGTGTGTTTGTTTAATACCTCTAAAATCAACAATTGATACTTCTTAGTGCAACATTGTAGCTTTATTTTTACACGATCAGATTACCTTTGGTATGTAGCATGCAACCAAACTATGTTTAGGATTCATGTTTTTTCTTTTTTCTTCTTATTATGCATTACTATGAGTTCATTGTATTAAGATTCCTTACAGCTTCAGGCACCTGAGCTATTTACAGAAGGAGGGGACCCGGCCTTCTTCATGTATCGCGGTAGTGTCTTCCTTTGATTCATTCGTGCAACAAGGAGGGGACCCGACCTTCTTCATGTCTCGTGCAACAAGTAAGGACTAGCCTCCGGCTATTACTATTGATGCACGTGCATGTGCTAAAAAGAAAGAAAGTACTCTATTGGATTTGAACGTTGATGTGTACTAACCATTTTTCACTTTCCCGACATGGCCACAGGGGTGATTGACACTGACTACGGCAGCCTGGTGGGCGTCGTGCTCTTTAACCACTAGGAGGTGGACTTCACCGTGAAGCCCAGTGATTGCGCCGCATGGATGATCGTCCATGTGATCGCGACGCCGGATGTCTCCCCAAGGTGGAGGACCTTGATGCCATCGTTCGGGGTGAGGGAGGATTCGGGTCTGCCTACGTCTGAACTCCGGGCCTTGGTAGGTACATGTAGAGAAGTGGTCTGTTTAGGCTGGTGGTGGAACACTAGGGAAGGTACCCACCTTTCGTTGTGTGCATTTAAGTTATTTTGCACTGGACGTGTCCCTGATTTCTATCTATGAATAATGCATTTATTTTTAATTTTTAGTTCCTAATTTATTAGTAGTAGCATGGGCGGAAACTACACGCTACTAGTATCTAGCATAGTAGTAGCGCCTGGTATACTAGACGCGCAACAACTATTTTTTAGTAGTAGCGCGGGTTCAAATAGTAGTAGCATTGGAATTTTTTTAGTAGTAGCGCGTGTTGACCCCCGCTACTACTAACTTTTAGCTGTAGTGCGATAGTAGTAGCACGGGTACTTGTGAAGGAAATATGCCCTAGAGGCAATAATAAAGTTATTATTTATTTCCTTATATTATGATAAATGTTTATTATTCATGCTAGAATTGTATTAACCAGAAACATGATACATGTGTGAATTCATAGACAAATAGAGTGTCACTAGTATGCCTCTACTTGACTAGCTCGTTGATCAAAGATGGTTATGTTTCCTAGCCATATACATGAGTTGTCATTTGATTAACGGGATCACATCATTAGGAGAATGATGTGATTGACTTGACCCATTCTGTTAGCTTAGCACTTGATCGTTTAGTATGTTGTTATTGCTTTCTTCATGACTTATACATGTTCCTATGACTATGAGATTATGCAACTCCCGTTTACCGGAGAAACACTTTGTGTGCTACCAAACATCACAACGTAACTGGGTGATTATAAAGGTGCTCTACAGGTGTCTCCAAAGGTACTTGTTGAGTTGGCGTATTTCGAGATTAGGATTTGTCACTCCGATTGTCGAAGAGGTATCTCTGGGCCCTCTCGGTAATGCACATCACTATAAGCCTTGCAAGCATTGTAACTAATGAGTTAGTTGCGGGATGATCTATTACGGAACGATTAAAGAGACTTTCCGGTAACGAGATTGAACTAGGTATTGAGATACCGACGATCGAATCTCGGGCAAGTAACATACCGATGACGAAGGGAGCAACGTATGTTATTATGCAGTTTGACCGACAAAGATCTTCGTAGAATATGTGGATATGTGGGAGCCAATATGAGCATCCAAGTTCTGCTATTGTTTATCGACCGGAGACGTGTCTCGGTCATGTCTACATAGTGCTCAAACACGTAGGGTCCGCACGCTTAAAGTTCGGTGACGATCGGTATTATGAGTTTTTGTTTTTTGATGTACCGAAGGTAGTTCGGAGTCCCGGATATGATCACGGACATGACAAGGAGTCTCGAAATGGTCGAGACGTAAAGATCAATATATTGGATGACTATGTTCGGACACCGGAAAGGTTTCGGACATATACCGGAGTACAGGGGTTACGGGAACCCCCCCCCCCGGGGGCTTAATGGTCCTATGCGGGCCTTAGTGGAAATAGAGGGTAGCAAGGGGATTGTGGGGCGCGCCCCTCAAGGCCCAAACCGAATTGGTTTAGGGTAAGGGGGGAACGTCCCCTCTTTCCTTCTCCTCCTCTCCCTTTCCTTCCCCCTCTCATACTCCTACTAGGAAAAGGAGTAGTCCTATTCCTAGTGTGAGTAGGACTCCCTCTTGGCGCACCTCTCCTTGGCCGGCCACCTCCTCCCCTTGCTCCTTTACGTACGGAGGCAAGGGGGCACCCCATAGACACAACAATTGATCATTGATCTCTTAGCCATGTGCGGTGGCCCCTCCACCATAATCCACCTCGATCATATTGTAGCGGTGCTTAGGCAAAACCCTGCGTTGGTAGCATCATCATCACCGTCACCACGCCGTCGTGCTGACTAAACTCTCCTGTGAAGCTTTGCTAGATCGGAGCTCGCGGGACGTCATCGAGTTGAACGTGTGCAGAACTCATAGGTGTCGTGTGTTTGGTACTTGGATCGGTCGGATCGTGAAGACATACGACTACATCAACCGCGTTGTGATAACGCTTCCGCATTGGGTCTACGAGGGTACATAGACACACTCTCCCTTCTCGTTGCTATGCATCACCATGATCCTGTGTGTGCTAAGGAAAATTTTGAAATTATTACGTTCCCCAACAGTGGCATCTGAGCCAGGTTATTGCGTAGATGTTATATGCACGAGTAGAACACAAGTGAGTTGTGGGCGATATAAGTCATACTGCTTACCAGCAAGTCATACTCTGGTTCGGCAGTATTGTAGGATGAAGCGGCCCGGACTGACATTACGTGTATGCTTACGCGAGACTAGATCTACCGACGTGCTTAGCACACAGGTGGCTGGCGGGTGTACGTTTCTCCAACTTTAGTTGAACCGAGTGTGGCTACACCCGGTCCTTGTGAAGGTTAAAACAACACTAACTTGATGAACTATAGTTGTGGTTTTGATGCGTAGGTAAGAACGGTTCTTGCTCAGCCTGTAGCAGCCACGTAAAACTTGCAACAACAAAGTAGAGGAAGTCTAACTTGTTTTTGCAGGGCATGTTGTGATGTGACATGGTCAAGACATGATGCTATATTGTATGAGATGATCATGTTTTGTAACAGAGTTATCGGCAACTGGCAGGAGCCAAATGGTTGTCGCTTCATTGTATGCAATGTAATCGCCATGTAATTGCTTTACTTTATCACTAAGCGATAGCGATAGTCGTAGAAGCAATAGTTGGCGAGATGAAAACGATGCTACGATGGAGATCAAGGTGTCGCGCCGGTGACGATGGTGATCATGACGGTGCTTTGGAGATGGAGATCAAAGGCACAAGATGATGATGGCCATATCATATCACTTATATTGATTGCATGTGATGTTTATCCTTTATGCATCTTATTCTGCTTTGTTTGACGGTAGCATTATAAGATGATCTCTCACTAAATTTTAAGGTAAAAGTGTTCTCCCTGAGTATGCACCGTTGCCAAAGTTCGTCGTGCCGAGACACCACGTGATGATCGAGTGTGATAAGCTCAACGTTCATCTACAACGGGTGTAAGACAGTTTTACACACGCAGAATACTCTGGTTAAACTTGACGAGGCTAGCATATGTAGATATGGCCTTGGAACACTGAGACCGAAAGGTTGAGCGTGAATCATATAGTAGATATGATCAACATAGTGATGTTCACCATTGAAAACTACTCCATTTCACGTGATGATCGGTTATGGTTTAGTTGATATGGATCACGTGATCACTTAGATGATTAGAGGGATGTCTATCTAAGTGGGAGTTCTTAAGTAATATGATTAATTGAACTTTAATTTATCATGAACCTAGTCCTGATAGTATTTGCATAACTATGTTGTAGATCAATAGCTCGCGATGTAGCTCCCCGTTTATTTTGATATGTTCCTAGAGAAAAACTAAGTTGAAAGATGTTAGTAGCAATGATGCGGGTTGGATCCGTGATCTGAGGATTATCCTCATTGCTGCATAGAAGAATTATGTCCTTGATGCACCGCTAGGTGACAGTCCGATTGCAGGAGCAGACGCAGACGTTGAACGTTTTGGCAAGCTCGATATGATGACTACTTGATAGTTTAGTGCACCATGCTTTACGGCTTAGAATTGGGGCTTCAAAGACGTTTTGAACACCAAGGAGCATATGAGATGTTCCAAGAGTTGAAATTAGTATTTCAGACTCATGCCCATGTCGAAAGGTATGAGACCTTTGACAAGCACTTTGCCTACAAGATGGAGGAGAATAGCTCAGCTCGTGAGCATGTGCTCAGAATGTCTGAGTACTACAATCAGTTGAATCAAGTGGGAGTTAATCTTCCAGATAAGATAGTGATTGACAGAGTTCTCTAGTCACTCTCACCAAGTTACTGGAACTTCGTGATGAACTATAATATGCAAGGGATAACGGAAACGATTCCCAAGCTCTTTGTGATGCTAAAATCGATGAAGGTAGAAATCAAGAAAAGCATCAAGTGTTGATGGTTGACAAGACCACTAGTTTCAAGAAAAGGGCAAAGGGAAGAAGGGGAACTTCAAGAAGAACGGCAAGCAAGTTGCTTCTCAAGTGAAGAAGCCCAAATCTGGACCTAAACCTCAGACTGGGTGCTTCTACTGCAATGGGACTGGTCACTGGAAGCGGAACTACCCCATGGATAAGAAGGATGGCAAGGTGAACAAACGTATATGTGATATACATGTTATTGATGTGTACCTTACCAGAGCTCGCAGTAGCACCTGGGTATTTGATACTGGTTCTGTTGCTAATATTTGCAACTCAAAATACGGACTACGTATTAAGCGAAGACTGACTAAGGACGAGGTGACGATGTGCGTGGGAAATGGTTCCAAAGTCGATGTGATCGCCGTTGGCACGCTACCTCTACATCTACCTTCAGGATTAGTTTTAGACCTGAATAATTGTTATTTGGTGCCAGCATTGAGCATCAACATTATATCTGGATCTTGTTTGATGCGAGACGGTTATTCATTTAAATCTGAGAATAATGGTTGTTCTATTTATATGAGTAATATCTTTTATGGTCATGCACCCTTGAAGAGTGGTCTATTTGTGTTAAATCGTGACAATAGTGACACACATATTCATAATGTTGAAGCCAAAAGATGCAAAGTTGATAATGATAGTGCAACTTATTTGTGGCACTGCCGTTTAGGTCATATTGGTGTAAATTGCATGAAGAAACTCCATACTGATGGACTTTTGGAATCACTTGATTATGAATCACTTGGTACTTGCGAACCATGCCTCATGGGCAAGATGACTAAAACACCGTTCTCCAGAACAATGGAGCGAGCAACTAACTTGTTGGAAATCATACATACTGATGTATGTGGTCCAATGAATATTGAAACTCGTGGTGGGTATTGTTATTTTCTCACCTTCATAGATGATTTAAGCAGATATGGGTATATCTACTTAATGAAACATAAGTCTGAAACATTTGAAAAGTTCAAAGAATTTCAGAGTGAAGTGGAAAATCATCGTAACAAGAAAATAAAGTTTCTACGATCTAATCGTGGAGGAGAATATTTGAGTAATGAGTTTGGTCTACATTTGAAACAATGCAGAATAGTTTCGCAACTCACGCCACCTGGAACACCACAGTGTAATGGTGTGTCCGAACATCGTAATCGTACTTTACTAGATATGGTGCGATCTATGATGTCTCTTACTTATTTACCGCTATCATTTTGGGGTTATGCTTTAGAGACGGCTGCATTCACGTTAAATAGGGCACCATCAAAATCCGTTGACACGATGCCTTATGAACTATGGTTTGGCAAGAAACCAAAGTTGTCGTTTCTTAAAGTTTGGGGCTGCGATGCTTATGTGAAAAGGCTTCAACCTGATAAGCTCGAACCCAAGTCAAAAAATGTGTCTTCATAGGATACCCAAAAGAAACAGTTGGGTACACCTTCTATCACAGATCCGAAGTCAAGACTTTTGTTGCTAAGAATATATCCTTTCTAGAGAAGGAGTTTCTCTCAAAAGAAGTGAGTGGGAGGAAAGTAGAACTTAATGAGGTAACTGTACCTGCTCCCTTATTGGAAAGTAGTTCATCACAGAAACCGGTTCCTGTGACATCTACACCAATTAGTGAGGAAGCTAATGATGATGATCATGAAACTTCATATCAAGTTACTACTGAACCTCGTAGGTCAACAAGAGTAAGATCCACACCAGAGTGGTACAGTAATCCTTTCTGGAAGTCATGTTACTAGACCATGACGAACCTATGAACTATGATGAAGCGATGATGAGCCCAGATTCTGTGAAATGGTTTGAGGCCATGAAATCTGAGATGGGATCCATGTATGAGAACAAAGTATGGACTTTGATTGACTTGCCCGATGATTGGTGAGTCATTAAGAATAAATGGGTCTTCAAGAGGAAGACAGACGCTGATAGTAGTGTTACTATCTACAAAGCTCGAATTGTCGCTAAATGTTTTCGACAAGTTCAAGGTATTGACTACGATGAGATTTTCTCACTCGTATCGATGCTTAAAAGTCTGTCCGAATCATGTTAGCAGTTGCCGCATTTTATGAAATCTGGCAAATGGATGTCAAAACTGTATTCCTTCATGGATTTCTTAAAGAAGAGTTGTATATGATGCAACCAGAAGGTTTTGTTGATCCTAAAGGTGCTAACAAAGTGAGCATACTCTAGTGATCCATCTATGGACTGGTGCAAGCATCTCGGAGTTGGAATATATGCTTTGATAAAGTGATCAAAGCATATGGTTTATACAGACTTGCGATGAAGCCTGTATTTACAAGAAAGTGAGTGGGAGCACTACAACATTTCTGATAAGTATATGTGAATGACATATTGTTGATCAGAAAGACTGTAGAATTTTCTGGAAAGCATAAAGACGTGTTTGAAAGGAGTTTTTCAAAGAAAGACCTCGGTGAAGCTAATTACATATTGAGCATCAAGATCTATAGAGATAGATCAAGATGCTTGATATATTTTTCAATGAGTACATACCTTGACAAGATTTTCAAGTAGTTCAAAATGGAACAGTCAAAGAAGGAGTTCTTGCCTGTGTTGCAAGGTGTGAAGTTGAGTAAAGACTCAAAACCCAACCACGACAGGAAATAGAAAGAGAATGAAAGGTCATTCCCTATGCCTCAGTCATAGGTTCTGTAAAGTATGCCATGCTGTGTACAAGACCTATTGTGTACCTCACCATAAGTTTGGCAAGAGGGTACAATAGTGATCTAGGAGTAGATCACTGGACATCGATCAAAATTATCCTTAGAGGACTAAGTAAATATTTCTCGGCTATGGAGGTGATAAAAGAGTTCATCGTAAAGAGTTACATCGATGCATGCGTTTTACATCGATCTAGATGACTCTAAGTCTCGATTTAGATACATATTGAAAGTGGCAGCAATTAGCTAGAGTAGCTCCGTGCAGACCATTGTAGACACAGAAATTTGCAAAATACATACGGATCTGAATGTTGCAGACCCATAGACTAAACTTCTCTCACAAGAAAAACATGATCACTCTTTGGGTGTTAATCACATAGCGATGTGAACTAGATTATTGACTCTATTAAACCCTTTTGGTATTAGTCACATGGAGATGTGAACTAATCACATAAAGATATGAACTAGATTATTGACTCTAGTGCAAGTGGGAGACTGGAGGAAATATGCCCTAGAGGCAATACTAAAGTTATTATTTATTTCCTTATATCGTGATAAATGTTTATTATTCATGCTAGAATTGTATTAACCAGAAACATGATACATGCGTGAATACATAGAGAAACAGAGTGTCACTAGTATGCCTCTACTTGACTAGCTCGTTGATTAAAGATGGTTATGTTTCCTAGCCATAGACATGAGTTGTCATTTGATTAACGGTATCACATCATTAGGAGAATGATGTGATTGACTTGACCCATTCCGTTAGCTTAGCACTTGATCATTTAGTATGTTGCTATTGCTTTCTTCATGACTTATACATGTTCCTATGACTATGAGATTATGCAACTCCCATTTACCAGACGAACACTTTGTGTGCTACCAAACGTCACAACGTAACTGGGCGATTATAAAGATGCTCTACAGGTGTCTCCGAAGGTACTTGTTGAGTTGGCGTATTTCGAGATTAGGATTTGTCACTCCGATTGTCGGAGAGGTATCACTGGGCCCACTCGGTAATGCACATCACTATAAGCCTTGCAAGCATTGTAACTAATGAGTTAGTTGTGGGATGATGTATTCCGGAACAAGTAAAGAGACTTGCCGGTAACGAGATAGAACTAGGTATTGAGATACCGACGATCGAATCTCGGGCAAGTAACATACCGATGACAAAGGGAACAACGTATGTTGTTATGCGGTTTGACTGATAAAGATCCTCGTAGAATATGTGGGAGCCAATATGAGCATCCAGGTTCCACTATTGGTTATTGACCGGAGACGTGTCTCGGTCATGTCTACATAGTTCTTGAATCCGTAGGGTCCGCACGCTTAAAGTTCGGTGACGATCGGTATTATGAGTTTTTGTGTTTTGATGTACCGAAGGTAGTTCGGAGTCCCGGATATGATCACAGACATGACGAGGAGTCTCAAAATGGTCGAGATGTAACGATCGATATATTGGACGACTATGTTCGGACACCGGAAAGGTTCCGGAAGGTTTCGGACATATACCGGAGTACCATGGGTTACCGGACCCCCCCCCCCTCGGGGGGGGGGGCTTAATGGACCTACATGGGCCTTAGTGGAAATACAGGGCAGCAAGGGGAGTGTGGGGCGCGCCCCCCGAGTCCCAAACCGAATTGGTTTAGGGCAAGGGGGGTCGGCCCCTCTTTCCTTCTTCTCCTCTCCCTTTCCTCCCACTCTCCTACTACTACTAGGAAAAGGAAAAGTAGGACTCCCTCTTGGCACACCTCTCCCTGGCCGGCCGCCTCCTCCCCTTGCTCCTTTATATATGGGGCAGGGGGCACCCCATAGACACAACAATTGATCATTGATCTCTTAGCCGTGGGCGGTGCCCCCTCCACCATAATCCACCTCGATCATATCGTAGCGGTGCTTAGGCGAAGCCCTGCGTCGCTAGCATCATCATCACTGTCACCATGCCGTCGTGCTGATGAAACTCTCCTATGAAGCTTTGCTGGATCGGATCTCGCAGGACGTCATCGAGTTGAACGTGTGCAGAACTTGGAGGTGCCGTGCGTTCGGTACTTGGATCGCTCCGATCGTGAAGACGTACGACTACATCAATCACGTTGTGATAACGCTTCCGCATTCGGTCTATGAGGGTACGTAGACACACTCTCCCTTCTCGTTGCTATGCATCACCATGATCCTGTGTGTTTGTAGGAATTTTTTGAAATTACTACGTTCCCCAACAACCTGCGCTACAACTAACCAAAAAACCAATGCTACTAGTAGCCATTTCCCTAGTAGTGTAGTGTTGATTACTCATTGTAGTTGATGCTAGTTAGTTTATTTGGTGGAAGATCATATGTTCAGATCCTTAATGATATTCATTACCCCTCTAATTATGAACATGAATATGCTTTGTGAGTAGTTACGTTTGTTCTTGAGGACATGAGAGAAGTCTTGTTATAAGTAATCATGTGAATTTTGTATTCATTCGATATTTTGATGAGATGTATGTTGTATTTCCTCTAGGGGTGTTATGTGAATGACGACTACATGACACTTAACCAAGATTTGGGCCTAGGGGAAGGCATTGGGAAGTAATAAGTAGATGATGGGTTGCTAGAGTGATAGAAGCTTAAACCCTAATTTATGTGTTGCTTCGTAAGGGGCTGATTTGGATCCACATGTTTCATGGTATGGTTAGATTTATCTTAATTCTTCTTTTGTAATTGCGGATGCTTGCGAGAGGGGTTAATCATAATTGGGAGGCTTTCCCAAGTAAGGGAAGCACCCAAGCACCGGTCCACCCACATAACAAATTATCAAAGTAACGAATGTGAATCATATGAGCATGATGAAAACTAACTTGACAATAATTCCCTTGTGTCCTCGGGAGCACTTTGCTTCATATAAGAGTTCGTCCAGGCTTATCCTTTGTTACAAAAAGGATTGGGCCACCTTGCTGCACCTTAGTTACATTTTAGCTTGTTGAAAACCGCTTGTCATTTCCTTCTGCTCCTCATTGGGTTCGACACTCTTACTTATCGAAAGGACTACTATAGATCCCCTATACTTGTGGGTCATCAATCTCTTTTCTGGCACCGTTGCTAGGGAGTGAAGCGCCTTTGGTGAGTGGAATTTGGTAAGGAAAAAATTATATTACGTGCTAAAATTTACTGTCACTTGTTACTATGGAGAATCATCCTTTGAGGGGCTTGTTCAGGGTATCTTCACCTTAGTCGATAGATCAAGAAGTTTCTCCTCAACCTACTGAACCTACTGAAAATATTTATTATGAAATTCCTTCAGGTATGATAGAGAAACTGCTGGCTAATCCTTATGCAGGAGATGGAACACTACATCCTGATATGCATCTAATCTATGTGGATGAAGTTTGTTGATTATTTAAGCTTGCAGGTTTTCCCGAGGATGAACTCAAGAAGAAGGTCTTCCCTTTATCTTTGAAGGGAAAGGCATTGACATGGTATAGGTTATGTGATGATATTGGAGCTTGGAACTACAACCGATCGAAATTGGAATTTCATCAGAAGTTTTATCCCATGCATCTAGTTCATTCTGATCGAAATTATATATATAATTTTTAGCCTCGTGAAGGAGAAAGTATATCTCAAGATTGGGGGAGGCTTAAGTTAATGTTATATTCATGCCCCACTCATGAGCTCTCCAGAGAAATTATTATTCGGAACTTTTATGCTCGGCTTTCTCGTAATGATCAATCCATGCTTGATACGTCTCCATCGTATCTACTTTTCCTAACGTTTTCCTCTTGTTTTGGACTCTAATTTGCATGATTTGGATGAAACTAACCCGGATTGAGGCTGTTTTTAGCAGAACTACCATGGTGTTGTTTTTAGGCAGAAATAAAAGTTCTCGGATTGGAACGAAACTTTGTGAGGAATTTTTATACAATAAAAGATAATTTTTGGAGACAAGAACCACCGGAGGGGGGCACCTGGATGGGCACAATCCACCAAGGCGCCGCCCTCCAGCCGCGCCCAGGTGGGTTGTCCCCACCTGGTGGCCCCGCATACCTCAACCCTGATACTATAAAATCACATATTCGGAGAGAAAAATCAAGGAGAAAGAATTATCGCATTTCACGAGATGGAGCCACCGCCACCTCCCGTTCTTCATCGGGAGGCCAAATTTGAAGTCCATTTGCGGCTCTAGAGAGGGGGGTCTTCGATCTTCGTCATCACCAACCCTTCTCCATCACCAATTCCATGATGCTCCCCACCGGGAGTGAGTAATTCCTTCGTAGGCTCGCTGGTCGGTGAGGAGTTGGATGAGATTCATCATGTAATCGAGTTAGTTTTGTTAGGGCTTGATCCCTAGTATCAATTATGTTCTGAGATCGATGTTGCTATGACTTTGCCATGCTTAATGCTTGTCACTTTGGGCCCGGGTGCCATGATTTCAGATCTAAACCATTTATGTTATCACCATTATATCTATGTTCTAGATCCGATCTTGCAAGTTATAGTCACCTATTACGTGTTATGATCCATAAACCCTAGAGTGACAGAAGTTGGGATATTTTCTGATGATGACCGTCATTTGAGGAGTTCATGTATTCACTGTGTGTTAATGCTTTGTTCCTGTTCTCTATTAAAAGGAGGCCTTAAGATCCCTTAGTTTCCAATAGGACTCCGCTGCCATGAGAGGGTAGGACAAAAGATGTCATGCAAGTTCTTTCCAAAAGCACGTATGACTATTTATGGAATACATGCCTACATTATATTTATGAACTGGAGCTAGTGCCGTATCGCCCTAGTTTATGACTGTTATATGATGAATATCATCCAACGAGTTCACCGATCCAATGCCTACGAATTTCTCTTATATTGTTCCTGCTAAGTTACTACTGCTACTGTTACTATTGCACTTGCTACAAAATCATTGCCATCACTATTACTGTTACTACTGTTGTTGCTACTACTATCAAAACTATCATACTACTTTGCTACTAATCACTTTGTTGTAGATAATTAATCTCCAGGTGTGTTTGAATTGACAACTCAGCTGCTAATACTAGCAAATATTCTTTGGCTCCCCTTGTGTCGAATCAATAAATTTGGGTTGAATGCTCTACCCTTGAAAACTCTTGCGATCCCCTATACTTGTGGGTTATCAAGACCTTTTGCTAGTGCCCTTGCCGGGGAGCATAGATATATTTGTTGAGTCACTTGGGATTATTATCAAATTATCACTATGAAGAATCTGAAGGATGCTAAGACTAAGATTTTTCCCTCTAAGACGAGGGGAGGTAAGGAACTGCCATATAGATCTACATTTGATTCACCTTCTATTATAAGTAGACTTGCAACACCACCAGATGCTATTAATCCTGATATGTCGCAAGTTATTATTGATGCTACTTCTGCTATGAATGATACTCATGATGATGCCAGTACCTTGCTTGATGATAATGTGCCACTAGGTGAATTTCGTGATGAACAAATTGCTAAAACTAAAGCTTTTGAGAATGCCGAAACTAATGGAATTATTGAAACTAATGAAGAGCTTGAAACTGAAAGTCTTGAAACACCTATTAGATCTAGTTCTCCTAGATATGAATTGGCTAAGATACAGGAAGGTTATGTTATGGATGAGGAGACAACTAGAGACTTTCTTGCTTGTAATGACAGGGATGATCTTAAGAAATTATTATGCAAACTGAAAGAAAAATCTTTGAATGCTAGAATGAAATGTGATCCTAAGTTTGCTACTTCACCTATGTTTGTTGATGATAAGGATTATGAATTCTCTATTGACCCAAAGTTAATTACTTTGGTTGAATCTGATCCTTTCCATGGTTATGAAACTGGAATTGTTGTGGCACATCTTACTAAGTTAAATGACATAGCCACCCTTTTTGCTCATGATGAGAAGATTCGCTATTATTATATTCTCAAACTATTTCCGTTCTCATTAAAGGGTGATGCTAAGACTTGATATAATACTCTTGCTCCTAGTTGTGTGCGTAGTCTCCAGGATATGATTTATTACTCTCTGGAAAATATTTTCCTGCTCATAAGAAACAAGCTGCCTTATAAGAAATATTTAACTTTGTGCAAATTGAAGAAGAGAGTCTCCCACAAGCTTGGGGGAGGCTTCTCCAATTTCTTAATGCTTTGCCTGACCATCCTCTTAAGAAAAATGAAATATTTGATATCTTCTATAATGGACTAATCGATGCTTTCACTACTGCAGGATGCTGCTAACGCGACACTACGATCAGAGACCCTTCGACGAAACTGTGTGCGATGCAATAATCGCAAACGTGGTGTAAAAAACCCATCAAAAAGGTGCAAACGTTTGCGATGACGGATGCATCAAGCATAGTTTGGATTTTAGTTGCGTGTGTGATGCAGGGCATATGGTTCAGTTCAATTAACTGTTTGCGACGAGGAGGAACAAAAGAAACGGGCAGCCAGATGAAGGTGTGTGCGATATATAGCATAAGGTTCACTCGGATGAACTGTTTGTGATTAGGCAACACAAAAGAAACGGTCAGCCAGATCAAGGTGTGTGCGATATACGGCATGCGGTTCACTCGGCCTTGTCGCCAGTGTGTGGCCTCTGTAGCAACTGTTCACTCCCCACTAGCCTCTTCTTGTACCGTGGCAACCTTCCACCGCCTCTTTGCCTTTCCCTCTTGATTTGAAACTGTTGTCGCACGCTCTTCCTCCCTCTATTTGCCTTCACCCTTCCTTCTGCCATTGTTCGATCGTTTTCTCCATGGAGGGAACAGGCCAGAAATGACCCTGTTATTCTTGCCCTGATCTGAAAGATGACGTGGTGGAGGAACTCATTGATCGGTGCGACGTCATCACCTCGGCAAGCACGAAATGTTCATTCAAGTCCATTCTTGACTCAACAAATAACATCACTGCAAAGAACCCAAGGGTTCAGGAGCGTTTTGATCTCCCCTATCTTCTTCGCCATGACGCTGGTCGCCGGCGTGGGGACGACGGAAGCGTCGCCTTGTGCAAGTTGATGGCGCTTGATAATGATATGTGTGATGTTAAGATGCCATCGCTTGAGGGTAAGGCTTGGGCAGGCGCAAATGGAGATTGGGTTGTTTATATTGGGTATAACTACGAGTGGGAACTTGTGAATGTGTACACTCGTCACCGGGTTCCACTTCCAAAAATCACAGACTGCCCTAAGGTTGAGCACAAAGATGATCTACGTACGTTCAAATACGATCATGGTGACTGTCATCTACGGAAGATAGAAATTTGTCGAGTTCCCAACCCCTCTTAGGATTACAAGAACTATGAAGTTGTTGCTATCTTTGACAAGCTTGTTGCCGTCCTTACTTCCACGCCTTGATGGATAATGCTCAAAAATCAATTTTTGTACACGGATGAGTACTGTGATGCAATTCAATACAAGGGTCTTGTGTTCGTTGCCACCACTTGTGGCACTATTTTTGCATGGAATCCTTATGGTTTCAGTACATTTGTCTTCCACCATAATTATAATTGTTTCATCCACATGCATGCCGGTTAGCTAGTTTCCCTTTACTAATTAACCTTCTTGTGTTCCCAAGGTCCTGTGAACATTCCACCACCTATACTTGAAAATTTTTATAACCAAGGGGGAGATGACGATGGTGATGATCATGAGCATGAGGATGAGGAGGACCTATATACTCAGTGGTGCCTGGCAACTTATTACAATGGATCACCTCTTCTTGTATGTATACAGGGCACTGCTGATGTTACTAAGGAAGCAGGTGTTGTCTCCCATGGTCGCACTCTCTGGACCTATTCCAACATCCGTTCCAGGGTATTCGGGATGGATACTAGTGTACTAGCGCCAACACCTTCTCCCTGTTTCAGTATTAATAGTCTTGGAGAAAACTCGCTCTTCCTTGGACAAAGCTATCCAATGATAGTGAAAGGCGATCTAGCTGCTGTTGACACAACGTTACTACCATTTATGATAAGCAACTGTATCTATACCTCGGACATTGCTATGGTTCCCTACCCTGTCTATCACAATATGCATCCTGATATAGGCCGCTTCAGCCTGGATGATCAGTGCTGCGTTGGTCTCGAGATTGACAGTAGTTGGCCCTTCCCAGAGAATCAGTTATGGTTCAAAGCAAGTGTTTCCAACACCGAGGATTGCTTGAGCTAAAGTTCATTTCATTGCTTTGTTATTTGTTGTGTGAGAGGATGGCAACTGGTGCTGCTGAGAGGTAGCGGTTGACGGTAGCGTCCCATGCCGCTAAGGGGGGCGCGTGCATGGGCACGAGTGCGGTGGGTGCAGCCAAATGCACGGGGACCGGCGCCGCGGTGGGTGGAGGGGCGCACACGGGCACGAGCACGGGCGTGGCGGGTGCAACCAAACGCACGGGGACAGGCGCCACGGTGGGTGGAGGGGCGCGGACAGGCACGGGTGTTGGCGCTGGCATGTACACGAGCTCGCGCGTGTCCGCGGAGACCTCATCGACGCCCACGGCTTCCATCTTTGCGATAGTGCTCGACGACCAGCCCGTTAATGCTACGGGGATGGTCGCTGGCGCGGGCGTGGGGATGGGAGCTAGGACGGGAGTGGGGGCAGCAATGGCCGCGGCCGGCTCGTTCGGGGCCATGTCCATGAGGACCCATTCCTCTTTATTTTTTATCTCCTCCGGCTCGGAGTCGACTTCACCAAACTTGAAGACTATTGGCAGATGATCATTCTGCGCGATGGCGTTGGTGGAGGTCTGCGGGAGGGAGGGGAATGAGAGGCGAACAGTAAGGCTGCCCGTATTAAACAGCAGCTCGGGCGCCATTAATGGAGAGGAAAGTGGGCGGCCATCAAAGTCAAAGGGCTTGATTCCTAGTGAGCCTGGGCAGCATACAACTCGCATGCTTCCCAGTGAGCCTGCGCATTGGAGGACAGCTTGCATGCCTCTCGGTCAGCCTGTGCACCAGACTCCGCTCACATGCCTCCCGTTCAGTCAAGTAGCTGTCCGCATGACACCTCCTATAGAACGAAGACATGTGGTGTCACGTGAATGGTTAAGAAAACATACACGATTTGAATTATACAAACATTTGAGATATTAAAGTGGTAGCTATTTTTTCAAAATGCCTTTGTTGGTCGTTATTCGAGTGCACCTTGTCTCAAAATGGACACAAAAAATACCACAGCATGTCGGGTGCCATTCCATGATAGCATGCCAAGTTTCATGAATTTCAGACGAGTTTTTGATTTACTAGAATTTTAAAAAAAAAGTATCTCAATGTTTTGCCAGCAATCAACGGTGCCCTGGTGTTTGAAACTCATTCCCATTTCTTTCATGGGATCTAAGCATGCACCCAAGGACACAGATTTGATTTTCCAACCAATTTATATGCACTGGAGCATGTGCATGTAGTTAAAATTTGAATTATGCACATAAAATACCTAGAAAACCCAGTTAATGTATAAAAATGTCGAAATGAATCCCGAAAAATTCCAAAATTGAGCACAACACTCCTGTTGTTCTGTGTTGACACGAGAAATTTTTTGACAGCAATAAGAGGCAATGGATATCGTTTCATCCCCAAAGGTGGGACGTTCCCTACTGAAACCATCAGGCTTGTTGTGAGAAGCTCTGGTTTGAGAGAAGCATATCCCCAAACCTGCCCTAAATGAGAAAAAAAAATTACCATGGCATGTTGATGCCGCTCCATGATAGCATGCCAAGTTTCATGAATTTCAGACGAGCTTTGGATTTACTAGAATTTAAAAACCAGGTATCTCAATGTTTGCGGCCGAGTGACGGTGGCAGGGTGTTTGACATTCATTCCCATTTCTTGCATGGGACCTAAGCATGCAACAAAGGACACATACTTGAATTTTCAACTAATTTATATGCATTAGAGCATGTTCCTGTAGTTCAAATTTGAATTATGCACATGAAAGCATAGAAAACTCAGTTAATGTATAAAAATGTCCAAGCGAACCCCGAAAAATCCCAAAAATTGACACAACACTCATGTTGTTCTATGTTGACATGAGAAACATTTTGAAAGTAAGAAGAGGCAACAAATATCGTTTTGTCCCCCAAGGGGGCACGTACCCTACCGAAACCATAAGGCTTGTGGTGAGAGAAGCTCTGGTTTCTGAGAAGCTTATACCCACACTTGCCCCAAATGGGACAATATTTTTTCCACAGCATGTCGGTGCCATTCCATCACATCATGGCAAGTTTCATGAATTTCAGACGATTTTTCGATTTACTAGAATTTTAAAACCATGTATCTCAATGTTAGTGGCCGAGCGACAATGTCAAGGTCTTTGACATTCGTTCTCATTTCTTGCATGTGACCTAATCTTGCAACCAAGGGCAAACATTTGATTTTGAAACACGTTTTATGGACTGGAGCATCTGCATGTAGTTGAATTTTCAATTATGCAAATAAATGCCTAGAAAACTCAATTAACGTATAAAAATGTCCAAACGATCCCCAAACAATCCAAAATTTAACAAGACACTCATGTTGTTCTATGTTGACACCAGGAAAAAATTTGAAAGGAAGAAGAGGCAACGAATATCGTTTTGTCCACAAAGGTGGCACGTTTCCCTAACGGAACCATGAGGCTTTCTTGTGAGAAGCTCTGCTTTGTGAGAAGCTTATACCACAACCTACTCCAAATGGGACAATATTTTTTACCCCAGCATATTGATGCCATTCCATGATAGCATGCCAAGGTTCATGAATTTCAGATGGGTTTTGGATTTACTAGAATTACAAAAGCAAGTCCCTCAAGATTTGCTGGAGAGCCTCTGTGTCGTGGTGTTCGAAATTCATTCCCATTTCTTGCATGGGACATAAGCATAAACCCATGGACACATATATGATTTTAGAACACATGTTGGTGCACCGGAGCATGTGCATGTGCTTGAATTTTGAATTGTGCACATGAAATGGCTAGAAAACCAATTTAATGTATAAAATTTCCAAATGAACCCTAAATAATTCCAATTTTTTACGACACCCATAGTTGCATGTTCACTGTAGATAAAAGGTCTAGCAATTCAAACACCGTCCATTGCCGCTGTGACCCCATTATGTAATGCAAATCAAGACGAAAAATCAAGTAGATCCCACGTAGTTTATTATCACCAACCGTGTGAGATGCAGTACAAAATATCTTGGAGCACCGTCGGAGTATAGTACACCTACGGCTTACGCGAGAAGGTGCGACGGCTACGGTCCACAGCCCACTCTCAATAGGGGACCGTGTCTAATGACACGTTGTGCGCCAATTTTTTCGTTGAAGCGATTCCAAATTTTTGGCTTCTGCGGAAATATCTACCTCCCCCTCCCCCTTACCAAAAGCCACATTTCCCCTGTTTCCACCTTCCTTTCCAAGTTGAAACCTTCACTCCTTGCTTGCAGCGCCGCCTCCTTGCTGGCGACCCTCCTTCACGCTTCTCGGCCTCGCCTATCCAGGCAGGTAATCCACACCTGACCCCCATCCTCCTCCTTTCACATCCCACATGCCTCGACCATCGGCATGACACCTTCCACCCAAATCACTGACCCCTCCACAAAATAAGCGCCGCTCTAAGTCATGATGCACGCAGTATAGCCAGGATCTCAAGGAGCATTTGGTAGCGGAGAAGCAAATCGCAGACGTACGTGCAAATGAGGTCACGATGGCTGCCATTCGTGTCGACCCCCGGATCTTGGAGGAGCACCTCGCTGTCGAGGCCACCGTTGACGCCTCGCGCGCCGACGCCGCAACGTGGTTGTCTACTTTAAACGACAGTTTGTGGCATTTTATCGAGGCCACCCTCGGTGCCTTCTATGAAAACTACGAGGTGTTTTCTTAGCGTGCACGTGTTTACCTCATCTCGAGAGCTAGCAGCACTACAAAAAAAGACACATCCATGACATTTTGGGCTGAACGAATTTTTTTCTGTCATGCATAGGACACTTCTATGACGATAATTGTGACAAAACCCGGTATCATCATAGATGTGGTGGGCTCCTACTTCTATGACAAAAAATCATGACAAAAATGGGCTTTTCGTCCTAGGCGGGCCAAAGACGTAGCTGCATGGCATTCTTTGGGCCGTCCATGATGGAAAAAATCATGGTAGAAGCGAGGGACTGGAAAATATCGGGGAGTTCCCGGTTACGGTGGGTGGTCGGCGGCCGAGCGATGCACGTTTCTCTCATACACGTACACGCGTGGGTGTGAAGCGTTTGGATCTAACTAAACCCGAGGAGGCGTTCGCCTACTGAACTCGAGTGATTGCACTTCAGGCTACACGTTACTAAACCCGAGCAATCGATCGATCTAGCTGTTAACTAAACTCGATCGAGCGATTCCTTCGCTACTACTGGTAACTAAAGCCGATCGAACCTGCTACCTCCTTCCATTAATGAACAGTGAGTGTTGTTGGGGGTGGGATGAACAGTTTGTGAGGGGTTGGATGAACAGGACCCGTGGTAGTAGAGGCCGTTGCCGTTGGATGAAAAGGACCCTGATCGAGCCGGTTGGGGTGGATGAACAGGACCCCGTGGAGGGCTGGATGAATAGGACCCTATGAAGGGCTGGTTGAACAGTAGCCGGTGGAGGGCTGGATGAATAGTAGCCCATGGAGGGGTGGTGGAACAGGACACCGTGGAAACGGCTAGTTGAACAGTAGTCGGTCGAGGAGCGATGGAGGCTGGATGAACATGAGCCCGTGGATGAACAGTCACAGGTGGAGGCTAGAGCAGGTCGACGGTGGATGAATAGTAGCCCATGGAGGCTGGAGGAGGTCGACGGTGGAGATGAACACTAGCCCGTGGAGTCCCGTTTTACGGTATGCCACACCCCTACCGATGAATAGGACCCCTGTTTTGACTGTAGCGCTCCAACACAAGTCCGTTTCCTCCGCTTTGCAGTACGCCACACCCCTCCTGATCAACAGAACCCCGTTTCGACCGTAGGATGTCCAAGATAAGTCCGTTTCCTCCATTTTGCGGTATGCCAGACCCCTCCCGATGAACAGGATCGCGTTTCGACCGTGGCCGGTCGAACACAATGTCGTTTCCTCCGTTCTGCAGTACGCCAGGCCTCATTTCGATCGGTTGTTCCGTCCAACCTGGTTAGCTCCTGATGAACACGACGCATTCTGTTTCCGCCCGATGAACACGACAATGCAGTTTCTCTATTCCGACCCAGGCATGTACACGAGCCCTGGCCGTACGTATGCGCGAGTAGGTGTTCGAGACCCCGCCCGTATGTACGTACGTGGCCGTATTTACTTTCTTGCAGCCTGGCTGTACGTACGTGTACACGATATTAATGGGACTGCGTGACATGATATGTGCGCGCCTCTACTACGACACGTGAGCACCTATACTACGACACGTGCCCTTCCTCGCTGCAGCCTGCAGACAGACCAATCGTATTTACATACATGTTCGCGACCAGAATGACAATGCTACGTACGCTTCGACCAGGTGGGTCCCGACTGTCAAGGATGATAAGGAGGCACTTCCTTGCGTGCGAAGATGTAGCTGGTGGGTCCTAGCAGTCAGGGGGGAAACATTTTTTTCATGAAATACGGTGGCCCGTCCGGTGGGTCCCTGTTGTCAGGTGGAGGAATCATTATTTTGCGCGTAAAAAGGAGGCACTTCCTTGCTGCGGCCGTGGACCCAGCTATCAGCCTCTCCACATACAGTACTCTTCCGATGGAAGTCATTCCTTGACCACATTGACCACGCCACGCTGAGAGCACCAAGGCAAAGGACAACGGCGAGGCCTAGGAAGGGGACGACATGGAGCCGGGGAATACGCGGCAGTGGATGCCCACGCGGAGAGGAGTACGACGGTTGACTAGTTCGGCTGCGGTGTGAGGCTGCCGTCGCCGCAGGTCCTGGCCAGCGGTCGGAGTAGTAGGGGGCGGTGAGGCCTTTGCAGCAACATAGCTGACCACGAGAGGCAGGAGCACGCGGCACGACCGGCGCTAGTTTGGGTGGCTGGAGCAAGAAGACCAGAGGATGAAGAAGCACTACGGCCGTTGGATGGACATCGTACAGTCACTGCAGCTAGAATCATTCATATTGACTAAGTTGACAAAGCCCTCCGTCCGCGTCAACTTAGTAGGCCGATGAGTCAGCCTCCTGATACGTCTCCAATGTATCTATAATTTTTTATTGTTCCATGCTATTATATTATCTGTTTTGGATGTTTAATGAGCTTTAATTTACCTTTTTATATTATTTTTGGGACTAACCAACTAATGAAAGGCCCAGTGCAAATTGCTATTTTTTGCCTATTTCAGTGTTCCATAGAAAAGGAATATCAAATGGAATCCAAACAGAATGAAACCTTCGGGGGAGTTATTTTTGGAACAAACTTGATCCAGGAGACTTGGAGTAGCCGTCAAGAAAGAAGCAAGGAGGCCACGAGGCAGGGGGCGCGCCTAGGGGGCAGGCGTGCCCCCCACCCTCATGGGCCGCTCGCAGCTCCACCGACGTACTTCTTCCTCCTATATATACCCATATACCCCGAAAACATCAAGGAGCACCACGAAACCCTATTTCCACCGCCGCAACCTTCTGTACCCAAGAGATCCCATCTTGGGGCCTTTTCCGGAGCTCCGTCGGAGGGGGAATCGATCACGGAGGGCTTCTACATCAACACCATAGCCTCTCCGATGATGTGTGAGTAGTTTACCACAGACCTTCGGGTCCATATTTATTAGCTAGATGGCTTCTTCTCTCTCTTTGGATCTCAATACAAAGTTCTCCTCGATCTTCTTGGAGATCTATTAGATTTAATTCTTTTTACGGTGTGTTTGTCGAGATCCGATGAATTGTGGGTTTATGATCAAGATTATCTATGAACAATATTTGATTCTTCTCTGAAATCTTTTATGTATGATTTGTTATGTTTGCAAGTCTCTTCGAATTATCAGTTTGGTTTGGCCTACTAGATTGATCTTTCTTGCAATGGAAGAAGTGCTTAGCTTTGGGTTCAATCTTGCGGTGTCCTTTCCCAGTGATAGCAGGGGCAGCAAGGCACGTATTCTATTGTTGCCATCGAGGATAAAAAGATGGGGTTTATACCGTATTGCTTGAGTTTATCCCTCTACATCATGTCATCTTGCCTAATGCGTTACTCTGTTCTTATGAACTTAATACACTAGATGCATGTTGGATAGCGGTCGATGTGTGGAGTAATAGTAGTAGATGCATAATCGTTTTGGTCTACTTGTCGTGGATGTGATGCCTATATACATGATCATGCCTAGATATTCTCATAATTATGCACTTTTCTATCAATTACTCGACAGTAATTTTTTTAACCATTGTAATACTTATGCTATCTTGAGAGAAGCCACTAGTGAAACCTATGGCCCCTGGGTCTATTTTCCATCATATAAGTTTCCAATCTATTTTACTTTGCAATCTTTACTTCCAATCTATGTCATAAAAATACAAAAACAATTTATCTTATTATCTCTATCAGATCTCACATTCGTAAGTGACCGTGAAGGGATTGACAACCCCTTTATCGCGTTGGTTGCGAGGTTCTTGTCTGTTTGTGCAGGTACGAGGGACTTGCATGTAGTCTCCTACTGGATTGATACCTTGGTTCTCAAAAACTCTGCATCACTCGTTCCTCTTCAAGGGAAAACCAGCGCAGTGCTCAAGAGGTGGCACCTCCCACTATGGTGGGTCCTAGCTAGCAGGGGGAGTATTCATTTTTTGTGCGTAAAATGGATGCACTTTCTTGCGTGCAAAGATATAGTTGGTGGGTCTCAGCTGTCAGCGGGGGGAATGCTTTTTTCGTGAAATACAGAGGCCCTTCCAGTGGGTCCCAGATGTCAGGTGGAGGAATCATTATTTTGCGCCTAAAAAGAGGCATTTCCTTATGCGCGGCCATGGACCCAGCTATCAGCCTCTCCACGTACAGTCCACTTCTGATGGATGTCTTTCATTGACAATGTTGACCACGCCACACCAAGAGCACCAGGGCGGTGGACGACGGCGAGGCCTATGAAGGGAATGACATAGAGCCGGGGAAGACACGGTAGTGGTTGCCCACGCGGTGGGGGGTACGAGGGTTGACTGGTTCGGCTGCCGTCGCCAGAAAATAATAGGAGGTGTGAGTGAGTAGAGGGATAGCCAGGCCAGGGATGCAAGTATGGTGGGGCCGTGAGGCCTGCCCGACAACACAGCGGCCACGGGAGGCGGGAGCAGGCGGTGCCGCCGGCGCTGGTTTGGGTGGCTGGAGCAGGAAGATCAGAGACTGAAGAAGCACGATTGTCGTTAGATTGACATCTAATGGTGTGACGCTGGTAGAGTCAATTGTTGACTAATTTTCTTTTTTGAGATGACATGAACTTAGTAGGCCCACAAGTCAGCCTCCAAATTTGTGGCAGACAACATAGAGCCAATTTGCTATTTTTTTAATAATTTGCAACCCATTTGCTAATTCTTAAGTAATTTATTACAGCCCATTTTTTGCCCAGGACCACGGTCAAAAAGTTCAACCTTATTTTGCATATTTCGGTGGAGTCTGAACTATTGTAATCCCGAAATGATAAACTTTTATTTTTTAAGAACTTATTGATTTGGCAAAAAAACCGTTTTGTTTTTGTATGCAAATAAGACGTGGGACAATTGAGTTGGTTTAAGGGAAAACCGGTGGTAAAAAAATCAGTGCTGGGAGGGAAAACAAAAAAAATAAGGATGTAAATATGAAAAGGGAACTTTATGTATTTTCAATATAATGATACGTGTATATGAACTAGTAAACCTATCGATAGAGATTAGAAAACGGAAGTAGGACATGGCATTTCAAGAGGAAAATAGAATTGGTTTGTGTGTTTGATTGAGTAAAAAAACTGCCTGCGCATGTTCTAAGACAAAATATAACTAACGCTGGCGGGCCAGAGGCCAGTAGATACCTTCTGGATCTTTGTGCCCCATTGTCGTCATGGGTTGGGCCTGTTAAAAACAAAACCAAGCCTGTGCAGTCTACAGCCTAGCTGAAACTTGCTCGACCTGAAAAACCAATATACCTGCTCAATAAATGAGAGAATTCTGCAAGTATAGATTGATAACTAGGATCCAGCAGGTATTTTGTTTTTACATCGTGATAATAAGTGCATGCACTTGTTTCGAAAAAATTGGAGAACTGAGAATTCGAACGGCAAGTGCTTATGCTACCCATCAAATAAAAATCAGGTGCCTGAAAATTCGTTTCGAAACAAATGATTCAGCTTTATATCCACGTCGACCCTCGGCATGACGGTTGGAGGAAAATGCCAAGTTCATACCGAAAGATCGCTAAAAACAATACCAATTTGCAGACGACCAGGTAGTACAAGTACCAATAACAAATTAACTTATAATCTTTTTAGTCCTGGCCCTAGTGTTCGTATGGTAGAAAATCTTGCAGAGGACCATCTCCCACTCCTTCTCTTGCTCCAGGTCCCCGAGGTGGTACTGGTGCATCACCCAGATGGTCCTCTCCTGGTCGAAGTTCTTGTTGGTGTGCAGCACCAGAACCTTTTTGCTGCCCGTCTGCCGGCCGTTGACCATCACCGGCAAGGTATTGCCGGTCTTGTGCCACATCGCGTGCATGCCGCACTCTGATTGTATATTGCTACGCGTCCATGTGCCCCTTTTGAACTTCCTGGAGTTGCGTTGGAAGAAATGCTTGCTTAGGCCACTCAGTGTGATACCTGCAGTATTGTCAAATACAGGTTTTAGTGTGCGTACTTGGCATTTTCATAACATCTTTGGCATGTTGCAGTCACTTGTTTCACTTTTTATTAACTGTCAAATTGTAATTGCTTCATTAGGTCTGTGTCTAAAAATAAAATAGAGCTATAAACAAAGGAATTTGTTTGTTCAAGTAGAGGGCCGATCGTTGTCTTACCTGGAAGTTTGTCAGCATTGGTGTAGCATATGCCGTGCTCGCTGTCGATGGTTGCCATGAACAAATCGATGAGAGGGTGAGATCTCACGCTGTCAGCACTCACTTTGCCCTCAAGGTGCTCAATCAGTTCTTGATCCGTGGGATCGAACTTGACGCTAGCCGACAGAACCGGCCAATCCTTCTTGGACTTGCATCGGTTAATTCCAGTTATATGGTACTCAATGTATGACCAATCGACTATTTTAAGTGAATGATGAAACATTTCGACAGCTAAGTGGTAATCCAAATCTGAAGTCCGCAATACCCGAACACGCCGCTGGGACTCTTGTGCCACCTCACACGCAGCGTGTTGTCACGTCAATTCAATGTGAGGACATGATGAATAATTTGACGGATGTATACTAGTACTGCTACTGTACTACTTACTAGTCGTATTTAGTGTCACATTTTAACCATAGGTTTAACTAGCAAAATGTCAATGCATGTCACCGAAAATTATACCATTGGAAACTATGTTCAAATATGAATCAAACGATATAATTTTTTGTGACATGCATTAACATTTAGTTAGTAAAATTTATGGTCAAAATTTGACACAAATTACGAAGGGGACCAATAAACCAGGAGGGATGTAGTAGTACGAGTAGCAAAATATACGGTATAGAGGACTAGTACCAATTTAGAAATGGAGTAAGAAGTTACAAGGTTGTGCGACAGACTTTGTAGGCTACATGAGTAATTCAAAATATAATTCCCAGTGGACAACACTTTCAGCAACAAGTACGCACTTGAAGGACGTGATCCAAATAACTATTCTAATCCCAGGACAACACTATTCTAATCCTGGGATATATATATAGGACAACACTATTCTAATCCTGGGATTAGAATAGTTATTTGGATCACGTCAGGCCTATATAAGGCCCGATTAGGTTCTCCCGAACAAAAAAAATATCAGACCAACTACCCCACACCTCGCACGACCTTCTCTGATCCACCCCACGACCATCTTCTCGATCCCACCCCCCCAACCCCCTCATGCTGCCGCGCCGCCGCCCCCACCCCCTCCGGCTCGAGGCTGCACCCGCCTCTCTGCGGCGCCACCGCCCCCGCTCCCTCTGCCGCACCGTCGCCCCACCCCCTCCAGCTCGATGCCGCTCCCGTCCCCTCCAGCGCGAGGCCTCCCTCGCCTCTCCGGCGCGCCACTGCCGCCCACCTCCTCCAGCGGGAGGCCTCACCCGCCTATCCGGTGTGCCGCTGCCCCCGCCTCCTCCGGCCCTGCTGTAGAGGCCAGAAACCCCAATGCCCCGCTGTAACACCCCGGATATGATTTACCCAATATGTAATCCAACTCTTGCTGTTTCCGGCGTTAAGTTATTTTATTTTCTCGGGTTCGGGTTTTTGTCTCCGTGTGTTGTTGTCGCTGTCATGCATCTCATATCATGTCATCATGTGCATTGCATTGGCATACATGTTCATCTCATGCATCCGAGTATTTTCCCCGTTGTCCGTTTTGCATTCCGGCGCTCCGTTCTCCTCCGGTGGTCATTTCTACTTTCTATCGTGTGTAGGGATTAAACATCTCCAGATTGGACCGAGACTTGTCAAGCGGCCTTGGTTTACTACCGATAGACCGCCTGTCAAGTTTCGTACCATTTGGACTTCGTTTGATGCTCCAACGGTTAACCGAGGGACCGAAAAGGCTTCGTGTGTGTTGCAGCCCAACACCCCACCAATTTGACCCAAAACCTACCAAAACCCTCTCCATCATCTAGAGCGTTTGATCACGATCGCGTGGCCGAAAACCGCACCTCATTTGGACTCTCCTAGCTCCTCCTATGCCTATTTAAAGACCCCCTCCTCAAAATTCGCGGATACCCTCGTCCGAAACCCTAGATCCACCTCTCTCCGCGCGGCCGGACACGTCCGCCACCGCCCGCGAAGAATCGCACGCTGCCACGTGTCCCGGGGGACCGCATCACCGCGCCGCCTCCCACCGCCGGCCCGCGAGACCCGGGGCCGGCCCTCTCCTCCGCCCGACCGGGCCCCTAGGCCCCTTGGGCCGCACCGCCTCCTCCCCATCGCCGGCCGCCGCCCCGCCGTTCGTCGGCACCGCTCCAGCTCGCCGGCGCAAGGCCCGGCCGGAGGTCCTCGCCGGCGCCCCGCCGCGCCGTCCACCGCCATCGCCGGCCATCGCCATCGCCACCGCCGCCCCGGCCTTCTTCCCCTCCTCCGGCGCCCTCCAATGTCTCCGACGAGCTCCAAGTTCCCCGACGATCCTCGGCTTCCGTGCATGAACAGTAACTCCGGCGAGATCCGGATCTGGATCTGAGATCCACCTCGGTTGACTTTTGCCCCGAAACCCTAATATTTTGCCCTAGTTCATCGTGCCATAACTTTGCATCCGTAGCTCCGTTTTGGGCATTTAGCATATCAAAATATTCGCCTCAGAGAGCACATCATTTCATCTCATTGCATCATTTTCATTTGAGTTCATCTTGATGCCCGAAATGATGTTGGAAGAGTGCTATTTGAGATAATTGTCAGATCTGCTGCTCCAATTAGATATTTGTCATTTTTGCCATGATTATTGTGTGCACGATATGCCCATGAGCTCTACATGTGTTTTGTCATATGCTTTGTTATCTTTCCAGTGGTGCCATTCATGTATTTTAGTGATGTGTGTGGTGACTAGCACAAGCTTGCAAAGTGTTGCATTCGTTAATGCTGATTTCAGGGACTTAGCATTTCCAATAAGTCCTTGAGCTGTTCTTATCAATATGCCATATGTTCATGTTGTTTCCTAGTGATCCGTGCCTCTTTTGAGGATGATCAGTAAGGATGTTTTGTTAATCTTGTAGTGCTCTATCCATCCATGTATTTGTTTGCAATTATGGAGCACCCTAGCTTGAGTCAATCGAGCTCTACTTTTGCTATTTCGTGAATCTGGGCAGATTGTCTACTTGTTAGCGATTTTGCCGAGGATGTTGTAGTTGATCCGTGCATGCTATGTTATTGTTCTTGCCATGTCTAGCTTGTATTATGTGTATTCTTGTTGGGTGCATGCTTAGATTGTCATGCCTTGCTCTGTAGTGAGTGCATCAAGCTCGTAAACATGCCTACTTGATATCTGATGTTGCATGCTCCAGTTTTTTTCTCTAAGTCTGTGATCTGTTTATGTTTTTGACATGTTCACATGCTTGCAATTGTATTTTCTGATCCCTTTTGGCTCAAGGTCACTAAGGGACTTTTGTTAACCTATTTGAGTAGCTCCATGCCATGCTTTACTTTTCCATGTTCAGGCCCTGTAGCATATAGTTTTCATGCTCCAAAGTGCGCTACCTGATCTGAAATTCCAGACAAGTGTTAATTTCACTAAGTCTAAGATCTGTTTACCAATTGCATTTTTGCCATGCTTGTTTGAACCTGTTAGTGGATGAATTGGCCATAGCTCAGTGTTCCTCTTTTGTGAAGCATCATGAATGGATCCCTGCCATGTATTTGGTTGCCATGTTTGGGTGCTGTGGCATGTTCATCTTGTTGCATTTAGATGGTCACTTGCTGTATATCGCAGACCGGTGCCATATTTGTTTTGCTCGCCATTTCCAAACCGTGTCTCCGATTCCGGCGTTCTTTATATCGTTTTCAAGCGGAATCATCTCACCTTTCCATTGGCACACTTGGAATTCCATGTTGAGGCCAGGTTCACTCATTCATTGCCAAATCTTGCATATGCATCACATATCGCATCCCGCATAGCATACCATGTTTGCATCATGTTGTTTGAGCTTTGCACGTGGTTGATTGCATTCCTTTTGCTTGTTTGTCTTGTTTGGTTAGATCCAGGAGACGGGTTCTCTAACGAGGAGCCCGTTGAGTTTTCTTTCGAGGATCCAGCCAACTCTGACAACTTTGCAGGCAAGATGATCATACCCTCGAAATCACTACTCTCTTTGCTTTGCTAGATGCTCGCTCTTTTGCTATGCCTATGCTACGATGCCTACCACTTGCTTTTTATGCCTCCCAAATTGCCATGTCAAACCTCTAACCCACCATGTCCTAGCAAACCGTTGATTGGCTATGTTACCGCTTTGCTCAGCCCCTCTTATAGCGTTGCTAGTTGCAGGTGAAGATTGGAGATCGTTTCTTGTTGGAACATTATTTACTTGTTGGGATATCACTATATTATCTTGTTATCTTAATGCATCTATATACTTGGTAAAGGGTGGAAGGCTCGGCCTTTTGCCTAGTGTTTTGTTCCACTCTTGCCGCCCTAGTTTCCGTCATATCGGTGTTATGTTCCCGGATTTTGCGTTCCTTACGCGGTTGTGTGATAATGGGAACCCCTTGATAGTTCACCTTGAATAAAGCTTTTCCAGCAATGCCCAACCTTGGTTTTACCATTTTCCACCTAGCCTCTTTTTCCCTTGGGTTTCCGGAGCCCGAGGGTCATCTTATTTTAAACCCCCGGGCCAGTGCTCCTCCGAGTGTTGGTCCACCTCGTCAGCCACCGGTGGCCACCAGGGGCAACTCTGGGCTGGCCTACCGGAAGTTTGGACAATCTGAGTGTGCCCTAAGAACGAGATATGTGCAGCTCCTATCGGGATTTGTCAGCACATTCGGGCGGTGTTGCTGGATTTTTTTTAACTTGTCGAAGTGCCTTGTAGAACCGGGATACCGAGTCTGATCGGAATGTCTCGGGAGAAGGTCTATTCCTTCGTTGACCGTGAGAGCTTGTCATGGGCTAAGTTGGGACTCCCCTGCAGGGATTGAACTTTCGAAAGCCGTGCCCGCGGTTATGGGCAGATGGGAATTTGTTAATGTCCGGTTGTAGATAACTTGAACCTTAACTTAATTAAAATGAATCAACTGTGTGAGTTACCGTGATGGTCTCTTCTCAGCGGATTCCGGGAAGCGAACACGGTGTTGGAGTAATGCTTGCTGCAGGTTGTTCTCTAGTAACTCATTCGTGCTTTGCTATCTCTTCTCGCTCTCTTTTGCGAATAGGTTAGCCACCATACATGCTAGTCGCTTGCCGCAGCTCCACATATTTTACCTTGCCTTTCCTATAAGCTTAAATAGTCTTGATCACGAGGGTGCGAGATTGCTGAGTCCCTGTGGCTCACAGTTTACTTCCAAACTAGATGCAGGGCCAGACGACTCCGTTCCAGATGACGCGTTAGAGCTCAAGTGGGAGTTCGACGAGGACTCACGCCGTTACTATGTATCTTTCCCTGATGATCAGTAGTGGTGCCCAGTTGGGGCGATCGAGACCGTGTCGCATGTTGGGTTGGTCTTTTATTTTGGCACCATAGTCGGGCCATGAGTGATTGGATGATGTAATGCTATTTATGTACTTTTATTGATGTGGCAAGTGTAAGCCAACTATGTTACTTTTCCCCTTATTATGTATTACATTGGATGTTGTGATGATTGCCTAACTTGCGACATTGCTTTCAATGCAGTTATGCCTCTAAGTCGTGCCTCAACACGTAGGAGATATAGCCGCATCGAGGGCGTTACAAGTTGGTATCAAAGCCTTCCCGACCTTAGGAGCCCCATTGCTTGATCGTTGTTAGCGGCCGGGTTGAGTCTAGAAAATGTTTTGAGTTATTTAGGAATTATATATCGGAGAGTTTAGGAATTCTTTTTACTCCCCAGTCTCCTCATCGCTCTGGTAAGGCATCCTAACGTAGAGTTTTGACTCTTCTCTTCTCAAATTTCACTAAAAAAAATTTAGGATCACGCGGGTTTCTTGGAATCGTTCCGATGGTTTTGTGACGAGAACATTGTTTTTGGTGCCTCCTGTCTTTAGGGGTTGTGGCAGTGTTCTGGGGAGTTGAGCTCCAAGGTGTTGTCGTCACAATTTTATCGTTGCAGTTCTGGAATACTTGAGTTTAGTACGCCGACATCAAAAATCTCTTTTATGCAGTTCGTTGGTGAGATAACCTCGATGCCACCCAGTACTGGGGCGGGAGTTCGGGAGTATTGCCATAACTTGTATAACGGATGCTTTTCGAAGGTTGAGGTAGATGGTTTTCGAAGTTTTCTAGGTTATGTGTTGAAGGATGGATACAGCTGGATGTAGGATTTGCTAGATTTGGGTGAGATATTATGCTTCCCCTGTATCCCCAACACCTGATTGCATAACCGGAAAGGTTCGGGAGTTTCATAGGTGGGAATTCTTGTAGCTCTAGTTCTTCTTCCACGGATATTTGGTTTGAGATTGGGATTTCTTACCGAGTATTCGTTCTTGATCCGTACCTTGTTGATTTATTTCTCTACCTAAATTCTAAGTGGCTTCTCAATTTATGGATATGTGACCATTTATACTGGAATGCATTCGTTCATTTTGTTCGGATGTGAAGACTATATGTTGCAATTTCATTCCGTTCGATTCAGCTTCAATATTTGTCTATCAATGTGCTAACGGATGCCACCCTCTTCAGGATGGCTCCCGCTAAGAGCAGCAATCAGAATCAGAATCAGGATCTGCCACCACCTCCACCTCCTCCGGAGGCATGGCAAGCTGTGATGGCCGCTATTAATGCAAACACGCAGTTGATCATGCAAATTCTTCAAGAGCGCAATCAAGCGAATCAAGGCAACCATGGCAACAACCAGAATCACTCTGCTACACTCAACCAGTTCCTTGCTAACGGGCCAAAGACTTTCAGCAATTGTGTTGAGGCAACCGATGCTGACGATTGGCTTGTGGATCTGTGCAAGCATTTCGAGTGCAGTAACGTCAGGCCTGAGGACTTTGTCAATATCGCTTCCTTCCAACTCAAAGATCAAGCTGCAGAATGGTTCCAGCAGTACAAGGATTCCAGAGGTGGCCGTGTGATTACCTGGGATGAATTCCGTCAAGATTTCAAAGCTCATCATATCCCTCAGAGCGTGGTTGAAAGCAAGCGTGAGGAATTCTGCAACCTGAAGCAAGGCTCTTTGTCTGTCTATGACTACAACAAGTTGTTTCAGAAGCTCACCCGCTTTGCCAAGCAGGACGTCCCTGACGAGAAGAGCATGATATATCAGTTCAGGGGTGGTCTCAGAGAAGAAATCCAGCTAGCTCTTGTTCTCTTTGAGCCCTTGATGTACGATGAGTTCTACAACATGGCATTGAAGCAAGAGGCTGCTCAACTGAGGTGTGATGCTTCCAAGAAGCGAGTCAGAGATGCTACTTCGTCTTCCTCTACTCAAGTGGCCAAGCAGCAGAAGTATTGGCTTCCTCCTCCTCCGTTTCGTCAGCCGTATCAGAAGAGCAAAGGTGGCAGTGGGTCTTCCCCCCCACCCAACCCTGGCTTTCAGAACAAGACTTCGTCTCAAGCTCCAAGATCGAGTGCTTCGTACCACCGTCCGCTTTCAGAGGTCACGTGCAACAGGTGCCAACAGAAGGGGCACTATGCCAACAAGTGCTTCAATAAGAGGCGTCTCCCTCCTCCTCCTCCTCCTGTGAGATCGGCAAGTACAGTTGTGGTCAAGCATAATCCCAAGCACGCCAAGGTCAATTTGATGAATGCAGCTCAGGCAGAGGAATCGTCAGATGTCATCATGGGTAACCTTCCTGTTAATGATGTTTCCGCAAAAGTTCTTTTTGACACTGGTGCATCGCATTGTTTCATCTCGAAACCTTTTGCATCTAAGCATGAGTTGACTTCCCAAGTTATGCATAAACCATTAGCAGTTGTCTCTCTGGGTAAATGTTTGCTCGCTAACCACGAGATTCCGTATATTTCTATCATGATGGGTGATTTCAAGTTTCTGGCTTCTCCAATGGTTCTTGGTAACTCGGATATTGATCTTATTCTCGGAATGGATTGGCTTTCTAAGCACAAGGCTCAGCTTGACTGTGCAGCCAGGCAGATCCAATTGACTCATTCGTCTGAGGATGTAATTGTCTTTGCCGCTCGGGATAATACAATCCGTCTATTTTCTCTCAATGAGAAGGGTGCACCGGATGCCATCTCTCAAATTCCAGTCGTTTGCGAATATCAAGACGTCTTTCCAGAAGAGCTTCCAAGAATGCCTCCGCACCGGCTAGTTGAATTCGTCATCGATCTTGAGCCTGGCACGGAACCTGTTTGCAAGCGTCCTTACAAGCTCGGACATGAAGAGTTGAAGGAGCTGAAGAAGCAACTCGATATTCAAGAGAGAATGGGTCTCATCCAACATAGTTCTTCTCCATGGGGTTGTGGAGTTCTTTTTGTGAAGAAGAAGGATGGAACGGACTGACTTTGTGTTGATTACCGTCCATTGAACAAGAAGACTATCAAGAACAAGTATCCACTTCCCAAAATCAACGAGCTGTTCGAACAACTCAAAGGTGCCCAAGTATTCTCCAAGCTTGATCTCCGCACGGGTTATCACCAGATTCGTATCCGTGAACAAGATATTCCCAAGACGGCTTTCAGGATAAGCTATGGTTCATATGAATACACTGTCATGTCTTTTGGCCTCGTCAACGCTCCTCCAACTTTCTCTCGCATGATGAACTTCATCTTCAACGCCTACACCAATGACTTTGTTTTGGTCTATCTCGACGACATTCTAGTCTTTTCGAAGAACAAGGAAGATCATGCCAAGCACTTGCGTTTGGTGCTCGATAAGCTCAGGGAACACCAGTTCTACGCCAAGTTCTCAAAGTGCGAATTTTGGCTCGATGAGGTTCTTTATCTTGGGCATATCATCTCTGCCAAGGGCATTGCGGTGAAACCTGAGAAGGTGTCTGCAATTGTTAATTGGGAACCACCTCAGAACATGAAGCAACTCCGTAGCTTCCTCGGTCTCGCAAGCTATTGTCGAAGGTTCGTGGAGAACTTTTCTAAGATTGCGAAGCCCCTTTCAAATTTTCTCCAGAAGCACGTCAAGTACGTTTGGTCTCCGGAGTATGACATTGCTTTCAACACTTTGAAAGAGAAATTGGTCACTGCTCTAGTTCTGACTCCTCCTGATGAATCCAAACCGTACGAGGTCTTTTGCGATGCCTCTCTCCAAGGTCTTGGTGCAGTTTTGATGCAAGAGAAGAAAGTTGTGGCTGATACCTCTTGCCAGTTGAAGCCCAATGAGAAGAACTACCCCACTCATGACCTCGAGTTGGCGGCAGTTGTGCATGCTCTTTTGACTTGGAGACATCTCTTATTGGGAAGAAAAGTGGACATTTTCACTGACCACAAGAGTCTCAAGTACATCTTCACTCAGCCTAATATCAACCTCAAGCAGACTCGATGGGTCGAAATGATTCAAGAGTATAATCTGAGTATCGAGTATACTCCAGGCAAGGCCAATGTGATTGCTAATGCTTTGAGCAGGAAGGCTTGCTGCAATAGCCTGATTCTCAAGCCTTATCAACCCGAGCTTTGTGAAGCTTTCCGCAAACTTAATCTGCAAGTTGTTCCTCAAGGTTTCCTCGCCAACCTTCAAGTATCTCCTACCTTGGAAGATCAGATTCGCCAAGCTCAACTTATTGATGCTATGGTGAAGAAGGTGAAGATTGGGATTGCCAAGAGTCAACCCAAGTACAAGTGCTACCGCCTTGATGACAAGGATACTCTCTTCTTCAAGGATTGTATTGTCGTGCCCAAAGGTGACCTTCGTAAAGTGATCATGAACGAGGCTCACAATTCTCTCCTCTCCATCCACCCTGGGAGCACGAAGATGTATCAGGACCTCAAGCAGGCTTATTGGTGGACTCAAATGAAGCGCGATATTGCTCAGTTCGTGAATGAATGTGATGTCTGCAGAAGAGTGAAGGCAGAACACCAAAGGCCAGCTGGTCTCCTCCAACCTCTTGCCATTCCAGAATGGAAGTTTGACCACATTGAGATGGACTTCGTGACTGGGTTTCCAAAGTCCAAGCATGGCAATGATACTATATTCGTTGTCATCGACAAACTCACTAAAGTGGCTCACTTTCTGCCTATCAAAGAGTCTATCACTGCAGCTCAATTAGCGGAGCTGTATACCTCTCGGATTGTCTCGCTGCACGGTATTCCACAGGTGATCTCTTCAGACTGTGGCAGCATCTTTACCTCAAAGTTTTGGGATTCTTTTCAGAAGGCCATGGGCACCAACATCTGCTTCAGCACAGCTTTCCACCCTCAAACTAGAGGTCAAGTCGAGCGTGTAAATCAGATTCTTGAAGATATGCTCAGGGCTTGTGTGATCTCCTTCGGCATGAAGTGGGAAGATTGTCTTCCATATGCTGAATTCTCCTACAACAACAGTTTTCAAGCAAGTTCGAGGAAGGCCCCATTTGAAATTCTGTATGGCAGGAAGTGTCGTACCCCTCTCAACTGGTCCGAAACCGGTGAACGTAAACTTCTGGGAAATGACTTAATCACAGAGGCAGAAGAGATGTGTAAAGTCATTCGAGATAACCTCAAAGCAGCCCAATCCCGCCAAAAGAGCTACTATGATAGTAAGCACCGTGATTTGGCTTTCGAGATCAGAGATCATGTTTACCTCCGCGTCTCTCCTATGAAAGGTACTCGTCGCTTCGGTATCAAAGGGAAGCTTGCCCCTAGATACGTGGGACCTTTCAAGATCGTCAGCAAGAGAGGCGATCTCGCCTATCAACTCGAGCTTCCTTCAAACTTTGCAAATGTGCATGACGTGTTCCATGTCTCTCAGCTCCGCAAGTGCTTCAAGACTCCTGACCGCACCGTCAACTTCGAAGACATTGAGCTCCAAGAAGATCTCTCTTATCGTGAGCACCCCGTTGCTATTCTTGAAGAGACTGAACGCAAGACTCGCAATAAGTCAATCAAATTCCTCAAAGTCAAGTGGTCACACCATTCTGACCGTGAAGCCACCTGGGAACGCGAGGATCACCTTCGTTCTGAGTACCCGGCGTTCTTTCAGTCCTAGATCTCGGGACGAGATCCTTTCATAGTGGTGGAGTGTTGTAACACCCTGGATATGATTTACCCAATATGTAATCCAACTCTTGCCGTTTCCAGCGTTAAGTTATTTTATTTTCTCGGGTTTGGGTTTTGTCTCCGTGTGTTGTTGTCGCTGTCATGCATCTCATATCATGTCATCATGTGCATTGCATTGGCATATGTGTTCATCTCATGCATCCGAGTATTTTCCCCGTTGTCGTTTTGCATTCCGGCGCTCCGTTCTCCTCCGGTGGTAATTTCTACCTTTCTTTCATGTGTGGGGATTAAACATTTCCAGATTGGACCGAGACTTGCCAAGCGGCCTTGGTTTACTACCGGTAGACCGCCTGTCAAGTTTCGTACCATTTGGACTTCGTTTGATGCTCCAACGGTTAACCGAGGGACCGAAAAGGCTTCGTGTGTGTTGCAGCCCAACACCCCTCCAATTTGGCCCAAAACCTACCAAAACCCTCTCCATCATCTAGAGCGTTCGATCAAGATCGCGTGGCCGAAAACCGCACCTCATTTGGACTCTCCTAGCTCCTCCTATGCCTATTTAAAGACCCCCTCCTCAAAATTCGCGGATCCCCTCGTCCGAAACCCTAGATCCACCTCTCTCCGCGCGGCAGGACACGTCCGCCGCCGCCCGCGACGAATCGCACGCTGCCACGTGTCCCCGGGGACCGCATCACCGCGCCGCCTCCCACCGCCGGCCCGCGAGGCCCGTGGTCGGCCCTCTCCTCCGCCCGACCGGGCCCCGAGGCCCCTCGCGCCGCTCCAGCTCGCCGGCGCAAGGCCCGGCCGGAGGTCCTCGCCGGCGCCCTGCCGCGCCGTCCACCACCATCGCCGGCCACCGCCATCGCCACCGCCGCCCCGGCCTTCTTCCCCTCCTCCGGCGCCCTCCAACGTCTCCGGCGAGCTCCAAGTTCCCCGACGATCCTCGGCTTCCGTGCATGAACAGTAACTCCGGCGAGATCCGGATCTGGATCTGAGATCCACCTCGGTTGACTTTTCCCCCGAAACCCTAATATTTTGCCCTTGTTCATCGTGCCGTAACTTTGCATCCGTTGCTCCATTTTGGGCATATAGCATATCAAAATGTTCGCCTCAGAGAGCACATCATTTCATCTCATTGCATGATTTTCATTTGAGTTCATCTTGATGCCCGAATTGCTGTTGGAAGAGTGCTATTTGAGATAATTGTCAGATCTGCTGCTCCAATTAGATATTTGTCATTTTTGCCATGATTATTGTGTGCACGATATGCCCATGAGCTCTACATGTGTTTTGTCATATGCTTTGTCATCTTTCCAGTGGTGCCATTCATGAATTTTTGTGATGTGTGTGGTGACTAGCACAAGCTTGCAAAGTGTTGCATTCGTTAATGCTGATTTCAGGGACTTAGCATTTCCACTAAGTCCTTCAGCTGTTCTTATCAATATGCCATATGTTCATGTTGTTTCCTAGTGATCCGTGCCTCTTTTGAGGATGATCAGTAAGGATGTTTTGTTAATCTTGTAGTGCTCTATCCATACATGTCTTTGTTTGCAATTATGGAGCATTCTAGCTTGAGTCAATCGAGCTCTACTTTTGCTATTTCGTGAATCTGGGCAGATTGTCTACTTGTTAGCGATTTTGCCGAGGATGTTGTAGTTGATCCGTGCATGCTATGTTATTGTTCTTGCCATGTCTAGCTTGTATTATGTGTATTCTTGTTGGGTGATTGCTTAGATTGTCATGCCTTGCTCTGTAGTGAGTGCATCGAGATCGTAAACATGCCTACTTGATATCTGATTTTGCATGCTCCAGTTTTTCTCTAAGTCTGTGATCTGTTTATGTTTTTGCCATGTTCACATGCTTGCAATTGTATTTTCTGATCCCTTTTGGCTCAAGGTCACTAAGGGACTTTTGTTAACCAATTTGAGTAGATCCATGCCATGCTTTACTTTGCCATGTTCAGGCCCTGTAGCACATAGTTTTCATGCTCCAAAGTGCGCTACCTGATCTGAAATACCAGACAAGTGTTAATTTCACTAAGTGTGAGATCTGTTTACCAATTGCATTTTTGCCATGCTTGTTTGAACCTGTTAGTGGATGAATTGGCTGTAGCTCAGTGTTCCTATTTTGTTAAGCATCATGAATGGATCCCTGCCATGTATTTGTTTGCCATGTTTGGGTGCTGTAGCATGTTCATCTTGTTGCATTTAGATGGTCACTTGCTGTATATCGCAGACCGGTGCCATATTTGTTTTGCTCGCCATTTCCAAACCGTGTCTCCGATTCCGGCGTTCTTTATATCGTTTTCAAGCGGAATCTTCTCACCATTCTAGTGGCACACCTGTAATTCCAAGTTGAAGCCAGGTTCACTCATTCCTTGCCAAATCTTGCATATGCATCACATATCGCATCCCGCATAGCATACCATGTTTGCATCATGTTGTTTGAGCTTTGCACGTGGTTGATTGCGTTCCTTTTGCTTGTTTGTCTTGTTTGGGTAGAGCCGGGAGACAAGTTCGCTAACGAGGAGCCCGTTGAGTTTGCTTTCGAGGATCCAGCCCACTCTGACAACTTTGCAGGCAAGATGATCATACCCTCGAAATCACTACTATCTTTGCTTTGCTAGATGCTCGCTCTTTTGCTATGCCTATGCTACGATGCCTACCACTTGCTTTTTATGCCTCCCAAATTGCCATGTCAAACCTCTAACCCACCATGTCCTAGAAAACCGTTGATTGGCTATGTTACCGCTTTGCTCAACCCCTTTTATAGCGTTGCTAGTTGCAGGTGAAGATTGGAGATCGTTCCTTGTTGGAACATTATTTACTTGTTGGGATGTCACTATATTATCTTGTTATCTTAATGCATCTATATACTTGGTAAAGGGTGGAAGGCTCGGCCTTTTGCCTAGTGTTTTGTTCCACTCTTGCCGCCCTAGTTTCCGTCATATCGGTGTTATGTTCCTGGATTTTGCGTTCCTTATGCGGTTGGGTGATAATGGGAACCCCTTGATAGTTCACCTTGAATAAAGCTTTTCCAGCAATGCCCAACCTTGGTTTTACCATTTTCCACCTAGCCTCTTTTTCCCTTGGGTTTCCGGAGCCCGAGGGTCATCTTATTTTAAACCCCCGGGCCAGTGCTCCTCCGAGTGTTGGTCCACCTCGTGAGCCGCCGGTGGCCACCTGGGGCAACTCTGGGCTGGCCTACCGGAAGTTTGGACAATCTGAGTGTGCCCTGAGAACGAGATATGTGCAGCTCCTATCGGGATTTGTCGGCACATTCGGGCGGTCTTGCTGGATTTGTTTTAACTTGTCGAAGTGTCTTTAGAACCGGGATACCGAGTCTGATCAGAATTTCTCGGGAGAAGGTCTATTCCTTCATTAACCGTGAGAGCTTGTCATGGGCTAAGTTGGGACTCCCCTGCAAGGATTGAACTTTCGAAAGCCGTGCCCGCGGTTATGGGCAGATGGGAATTTGTTAATGTCCGGTTGTAGATAACTTGAACCTTAACTTAATTAAAATGAATCAACTGTGTGAGTTACCGTGATGGTCTCTTCTCCGTGGATTCCGGGAAGCGAACACGGTGTTGGAGTAATGCTTGCCGCAGGTTGTTCTCTAGTTACTCATTCGCGCTTTGCTATCTCTTCTCGTTCTCTTTTGCGAATAGGTTAGCCACCATACATGCTAGTCGCTTGCCGCAGCTCCACATATTTTACCTTGCCTTTCCTATAAGCTTAAATAGTCTTGATCGCGAGGGTGCGAGATTGCTGAGTCCCTGTGGCTCACAGTTTACTTCCAAACCAGATGCAGGGCCAGACGACTCCATTCCAGATGACGCGTTAGAGCTCAAGTGGGAGTTCGACGAGGACTCACGCCGTTACTATGTATCTTTCCCTGATGATCAGTAGTGGTGCCAAGTTGGGGCGATCGGGACCGTGTCGCATGTTGGGTTGGTCTTTTATTTTGGCACCATAGTCGGGCCATGAGTGATTGGATGATGTAATGCTATTTATGTACTTTGATTGACGTGGCGAGTGTAAGCCAACTATGTTACTTTTCCCCTTATTATGTATTACATTGGATGTTGTGATGATTGCCTAACTTGCGACATTGCTTTCAATGTGGTTATGCCTCTAAGTCGTGCCTCGACACGTTTGAGATATAGCCACATCGAGGACATTACACCCGCAGCGAGAGGCGCGCGAGGGCGGGACCGGCCGCCGTCGGGAAGGGGAAGAGGAGGGGAGTGTCCGACCTCGTCCTCCGCAGCTCGACGCGGAGGTCCTCCACGCCGCAGTGGGCGGCGACAACGAGGTAGCGGCCGAGCCCACGGGAGCGGATCGAGAGGGTGTCGATGACGAGGGAGTAGCGGTGGATTCGCCCGCGTCGGCCCTGGGACTGGCGCAGCTCGAGGGCCTCGAGGAGCTTGGTGGAAGAGGGAGTGGAGTGCGGGCGGGGGTGGTGGTGGAGGGAGGGGGACGGGTTCCCGTCGTCCTCCCAGCGGCGCGCCCAGAGGCCGCACCAGGCGTGAGAGAAGGACGAGGGGAGGTTGGCGGACCTGAGCGGGAGGAAGGTCAGGATGTGCTGTTGTAGCGGCTCCAGTAGTGCCGAGAGGTGGTCGTCCTGGCCGGTCTCGCCATCTTCTGCCGGTGGCTGCGGTCTCTTCGCGGTGGCGCCGCCGCCAGATTTGAGCGCTACTATTCCCCACTCCACTGAAATCTCCACACACTCTTTTTCTGAGTGGTGTCTCCACGCACACTCAAGGCAATTGTTCTTGACAGGCCAGGGTGGGCCATAATCTTGCTTGGCTGGAGCTCACGGTTTCTCTGAACTGCACGAGGTAGAGCAACCGTCCTGCTCCTCCGAGCTCCATCATGTTTGCTTTCAACCAGCTGTGCCTGGACCCATTCGTCTTCCTCTTCAAAGCAGCAGTAGCGTTCTTCCTCTGCATCGAGCAAAAGGCCCGACGAGGCGCTGTTCAGTAAAGTTCAAAATGGTCGTTCAGATAGCACCATATATAGTTTGCTGCTTGCTAGTCCTATAGAAAAAGAGATCTTTGATTAGGAAATGTAGTTAGAGAGGTTGAGGGGACAAGGTTCAGAGATGAGCTTTATGTTTAGGAGATATTACAGGTCGCCGTGAGGCTCCTGGAGCTTTGTTTTGTATTCAAGTTCTACATTTATACGCTGGCCAATCAGAAGTTGTACTACGGCTACATGCCGACGGCCGTGAACTTCTACTATGGATGTACGCAAGGTTCTACTATTCCGTTAGACAAGGTCCATCTAATTCGTGATTGACAAAATTTAACCCTCCATGGCAGTGCCTATTATTTTTTAAATCACAAAAATGGATGCATATAGTTGACGAGAAATACATATACAAAGTGTTCGAAGGTTGGAAAAAAGAGATAAGAAAAATTAATGTTAAAAAACAAACGAAAAGGCATTTATACCAAAAAAGAGTTTACCCAAAAGTAAATCTAGAAGTTGACAAAACCCCAAAAGCCTATAAGTTTAAAAAAATCCAAAATTTTACTTTTCAAAATTAATAAAAACCTAGAAGTTCAATTTAGAATAACAAATCATTTGATTTTTACCGTTTAAAAATCCCCGAGAAGTTCAGTTCAATAAACCTAGGAAGTTCAAATTTTAAAACCTAGATTTTCCTTCGTGCTAAACAAATAAAAATAGAGAAGTTCAAATAAAATAACAGAGAACTATACGAAAAAATCAAATTATTTCAGCTTCTAGGAAAAATCAAAGTGGGAAATTCTAATTTTGAAAACTTTGTTTGATGCTTAATTGAAAACATATTTTTTCTAAAAAATAGGACTAAGAAGTTCGAATTAAAATACCAAAGAAGTTCAAAGTTGATAAAAACATGAGATTCTCGTTTTAAAGAATAACTAATAAGTTCAAATTTAAAAAAGGGAACAACAAAAAAAGTTTTAAAAAGATTTTCCCTATTTTTTTTAAATTCGGATTTCCCTGATTCTAAAGATTAAATCAAGAAGTTCAATTTTAAAAAACAGATTAATTCAATGTACATTAAAAACTGAGTTTTTCTCCTTACTGAATAATAAAACCAAGAAGTTCAATTTATTAACATGGAGAAGTTTGATATTTAATTAAAAACTCAAATTTTTTTGGTTACTAAAGAATAAAACAAATAAGTTCAATTCAAAATAACGAAGAAGTTTGATGTTTGCAACAAAACTACAATTTTCATATTTCTAAAAATACATAAAATAAATTCAAATTAAAAAAGTTAGAGCGGTTCGATATAGAAGTTCAATGATTATAGAAAACTCAGATTTTCCTCGTTATTAAAGAATGATAACAAGAAGTTCAAAAATAAAAAACAAGAAGTTCAACTTTTAAAAAATAGAGCGTTTCAAAATTTAATAAAAAATAATTAAGAAATAAAACCAGGAAGTCCATATTAAAAAGATGGAGAAGTTCAATGATTATAGAAAACTCAGATTTCCTCGTTATTAAAGAATGGAAACAAGAAGTTCAAAAATTAAATAACAAGAAGTCCAACTTTTAAAAATAGAGCACTTCAAAATTTCATAAAAAAGGATTGAGAAATAAAACCAGGAAGTCCACATTAAAAAGATGGAGAAGTTCGATGATTATAGAAAACTCAGATTTTTCTCGTTATTAAAGAATGGAAACAAGAAGTTCAAAAATAAAATAACAAGAAGTTCAACTTTTAAAAAATAGAGCGCTTCAAACTTCATAAAAAAGGATTTAAGAAATTCAGATTAATATTCATAAAAAACTCAGATATTTTCACGTAACCGAGAGAAGTTCAGATTAATAACTGCCAGAAGTTCACGTACTACACGGTGTGCATTTGGTATTAAAAAGGAATAAAAAAGCAAATACTAAAAGTTTTCTTGTTATCAGTTCAAGTCCTCGGTCGGCGAAAGTTAAAAAAATTAGTGTGAGAGGGGTTTGTACGAAAGGAGTAGCATTTGTGTAACACTAACGAATGGATGAGAAAATTACAAACGAAAATATGTCACAGAAGTTCAATGTGAAAACAACATGAATTTCAACTACTACGCTGAATGAATTTCAGATGAAAAACTTTTAAAATCATCGTGAGTATGAAAAAAACGATCAATGCGGGAAAGTTATGTGCTTACAGCAACTTTCCACTGGTATATCACTTGCTCAATTCCAGTGAGTGGATGGACAGTTACGAGCAGAGGATGGAGACCTACGAGCAAAAAAATCACGTGAAAAACAGAGTGAAGTTCAGGTACACGCGCCGAGAAGTTCAGGTCTTCACGCGGTGCATTTTCGAAGAATCTCTTTCGCGATAAAGGCAGAACGCATGATCTCTCTGTTTTTGAAATTACTTAAAAACGGCTAGGAATCAGAGAAAACCATCAACATGAAAAAGTTTTGCATTTTCCCTAGCTTTTCAGCGGTATATTATTTGCCCCATTCTGATAAAGTTTGTAGAAATTACGGCAAAAATACGTTTTTAGCCATTTTCAAAACTGACATAAAACCGTAATGAATTAGGAGAAACAATGTATACAAAAACGTTTCGCATTTCGTCAAGCTTTCCAACGCCATATCATTTGCTGCATTTGGACATACGGTTAAAAAATTAGCTCGAAAATACGAACTCAGTGGAACTTGTACCGTTTTCTAAATTACTTTTAAACCGTTCAAAATTAGAAAAAAACTTTTAACATGAAAAAATAGCGCATTTTCATAAGCTTTCCAACGCCATATTAGTTGCCTTAATTGGATTAGCCGTTTAGAAATAGTATCAAAAATATGAACTCGGGTGTTCTGTTTGCGAAATTCTACGATTTTCTGAATTACTCTATAACCGTAGGGAATTAGAGATAACTTTCAACATGTGGAAGGAGTGGTTTTGCAGCAGCTTTCCAACGCCATATTATTTGTCTCATTCCGATAAACGGTTTAAAAATGCGATTGAAAATATGATTCACGTTTTTTGTACGAAGAAAAAATGGTTTTCAAAACTGCTCTTAAACCACTTACATTTTGCCAAAAAATTAGCTTGGGTCATGATACTAGTGTCCATATCTTTCCAACGGCATATAGCAAACCCCATTTGGACACCTTTTAGCTGAAGTTCAACCTAGCACACAGGGAAGGTCAGGCGCGTTACTCGGGAAGTTCATGTTGTGATCATAATATTATTCTGATCCCGTGATCAGAATAGTGTTTATGTATATATATATATAATATTAAAGGACGGAGGCTTTCATAGTTCTCCATACATCATCCCTTCATGTCCATTTATTTTATGTTAAGCATAAAGATCGATGGCTGAGATTAGAATATAGATATGTTACCTGTGGTCCATCTGAAAAAAATCATAGCTACTCCTACAATCGTGACACGTACATGCGGCTGGGCTCTCTGTCTTTGTCCGCATTCACCGTCCAAACAAAGAGAAAATTTCATCCCGACCCAAAAGGGAAGAAAACAAAGACGGTGACATAAAACATAAGCATCCCCATGTTTTCATCTTCCATCCCAATCTCCCCATAATTCTAATTCCTGTTTTTAAGGTCCATTATTTCTAATTCCAATATATCACATTTCCTGTCCTTCCGGAGTCCACGCAACTCATGTCTCCATTTAGTAGTGCAACCGAACCAAACAAATATTGTTGTTGGCCCAGGTGAGGCGACAACGAGGCCGCACGTCAGAGGAGAAGGTCGTAGCACGAGTGAAGGAAGGATCACCAGGCTGAATCTCGGCGAAGCAACGTCGGCGGTGCTCGTTCTATCAGGGTGGGGAGAGATGTGTGATTAGGGCGTCTATTATGGATAATAGAGAGGCTCCAGGGACGTCGACTTCATAGCTGATGTGGGCGATGAGTGATGGCTTGAGCGACCTCTGCCGCTTCCGTGGCGTCTGCAAAAGCATTGGCATCGGGTTTCTTTTTGAAGAGAACGTTCATGGACAACAAGTCGTAAGACATGATAGGCCTCCTCTCCTTCCTCAATGGCAGCCAGGACTTCATCAACGTCATGGATCAAGACCTGTATGTGTGCACGATCGGAAGGTGGCGAGGCAAGATCTGGAGGATTCTGCATGTCGCCAGTGCGACCCGCGAGCTCAACGTTCGCCCGGTGTGCGGAGAGCCGCTGACGGGGCAACGTATCCATCATAGCTAGGAAGGACTGGGCACGAAGATCGTACGCTTCCATCTAGTGACATAGGAGGTCATATCACGTGAGACTCCATGTACCTGCTTAAGCCGATGTTGAGAATCATGGAGGAATCGGACGCACGGGTATGGGTGACGATCCTCGGGCGGTTCGGATACTGGGATGGGGACGCGTTGTTCATCGGAGAGCACGACTGTTGCTGGTTGCACAATTGCATGAAGCCGCATCCCTTGCGAATCACCTCGATGCGGCAACCCTTGCAACGGGGGCACCTACGCTGGAGGGCGCTCACTCAGAAGCTGCTGCTGAAGATACGCAAGGAGGAGGATTTAACTTGAGATCGGATAATAGCTCTCCGAGCGGCCAACACGCTGACAAGACTCCTGATACGTCCATTTTGCATCATGTTTTTACATCGATAATTATTGCATTATGGGGTGTTATTACACATTATGTCACAATACTTATGCCCATTCTCTCTTATTTTACAAGGTTTACATGAAGAGGGGGAATGCCGGCAGCTAGAATTCTGGGCTAGAAAAGTAGCAAATATTAGAGACCTATTCTGAACATCTCCAAAAGTCCTAAAACTCCACGGGAGTTATTTTCAGAATATATAAAAAATACTAAGCAAAGAAAGCACCAGAGGGGGGCCACCCACCATCCACGAGGGTGGGGGGGCGCGCCCAGGTGGGTAGGGCGCGCCCCCTGCCTCGTGGGCCCCCTGGTGGCCCTCTGATGCCCATCTTTGGCTATATGGAGTCTTTCGTCGAGGAAAAAATTATAAGCAAGATTTCGGGAAGAAACTCCGTCGCCACGAGGCGGAACCAATCTAGGGCTCCGGCAGAGCTGTTCTGCCAGGGAAACTTCCCTCCGGGAGGGGGAAATCATCACCGTCGTCATCACCAACGATCCTCTCATCGGGAGGGGGTCAATCTCCATCAACATCTTCACCAGCACCATCTCATCTCAAACCCTATTTCATCTGTTGTATCCAATCTTTGTATCCAAACCTCGGATTGGTATCTCTGGGTTGCTAGTAGTGTTGATTACTCCTTGTAGTTGATGCTAGTTGGTTTACTTGGTGGAAGATCATATATTCAGATCCATTATGCATATTAATACCCCTCTGATTATGAACATGAATATGCTTTGTGAGTAGTTATGTTTGTTCCTGAGGATATGGGAGAAGTCTTGCTATAAGTAGTCATGTGAATTTGGTATTCGTTCGATATTTTGATGAGATGTATGTTGTCATCCCTCTAGTGGTGTCATGTGAACGTCGACTACATGACACTTCACCATTGTTTGGGCCTAGAGGGAGGCATTGGCAAGTAATAAGTAGATGATGGGTTGCTAGAGTGACAGAAGCTTAAACCCTAGTTTATGCGTTGCTTCGTAAGGGGCTGATTTGGATCCATATGTTTCATGCTATGTTTAGGTTTACCTTAATACTTCTGTTGTAGTTGCAGATACTTGCAATTGGGGTTAATCATAAGTGGGATGCTTGTCCAAGTAAGGGTAGTACCCAAGCACCGGTCCACCCACATATCAAATTATCAAAGTACCGAACGCGGATCATATGAACGTGATGAAAACTAGCTTGACAATAATTCGCATGTGTCCTCGGGAGCGCTTTCCTTCATATAAGAGTTTGTACAGGCTTGTCCTTTTCTAAAAAAAGGAATGGGCCATCTTGCTGCACCTTATTTACTTTTATTACTTGCTACTCGTTACAAATTACCTTATCACGAAACTATTTGTTACCGATAATTTCAGTGCTTGTAGAGAATACCTTACTAAAAACTGCTTATCATTTCCTTCTGCTCCTCGTTGGGTTCGACACTCTTACTTATCGAAGAGGCTACGATAGATCCCCTACACTTGTGGGTCATCTAGACTCTTTTCTGGTGCCGTTGCCGGGGAGTGAAGTGCCTTTGGTAGGTGGAATTTGGTAAGGAAAAATTTATATAGTGTGCTGAAATTTACTGTCACTTGTTACTATGGAATATAATCCTTTGAGGGGCTTGTTCGGGGTATCTTCACCCCGACCAGTAGAGCAAAGAGTTGCTCCTCAACCTACTGAAAATGTTTACTTTGAAATTCCTTCGGGTATGATAGAGAAACTGCTAGCTAATCCTTTTGCAGGAGATGGAACATTGCATCCTGATTTACACTTAATCTATGTGGATGAAGTTTGTGGATTATTTAAGCTTGCAGGTATGCCCGATGATGTTCTCAAGAAGAAGGTCTTCCCTTTATCTTTGAAGGGAGAGGCATCATGGTATAGGCTATGTTATGATATGGGATCATGGAACTACAAATGATTGAAATTGGAATTTCATCCGAAGTTTTATCCTATGCATCTTGTTCATCGTGATATATAATTTTTGGCCTCACGAAGGAGAAAGCATCGCCCAAGCTTGGGGGGGGCTTAAGTCAATGTTATATTCATGCCCCAATCATGAGCTCTCAAGAGAAATGATTATTCAAAAAATTTATGCTCGGCTTTCTCTTAGTAATCGCTCCATGCTCGATACTTCTTGTACTGGATCTTTTATGATGAAGACTATTGAATTAAAATGGGATTTATTGGAAAGAATTAAACATAACTCTGAAGATTGGGACCTCGACGAAGGTAAGGAGTCAGGTATAACACCTAAGTTTGATTATGTTAAATCTTTTATGGATACCGATGTTTTTCGTGAATTTAGCACTAAATATGGGCTTGACTCTGAGATAGTAGCTTCTTTCTATGAATCCTTTGCTACTCATGTTGATCTCACAAAGGAGAAGTGGTTTAAATATAATCCTCCCACTGAGGTAGAAGTAGTTGCTCCTATTAAAGTTGAAGAAAAGACTATCACTTATGATGATCCTGTTGTTCCTGCTGCTTATATTGAGAAGCCACCTTTCCCTGTTAGAATAAAGGATCATGCTAAAGCTTCAACTATAGTCAACAAAAGTAATATTAGGACACACAAACCCCCTGAGCAAGTTAAAGTTGAACCTAAAATTGCTATGGTTAAAGATCTCTTGGCCGATAATATTGATGGGCATGTTATTTACTTCTGCAATGAAGCTTCTAGAATTGCTAGACCTGATGCTAAAAATAAACATAGACCTATTGTATGCATGACTGTTATTTCCGTTAAAATAGGAGATCGTTGTTATCATGGCTTATGTGATATGGGTTCTAGTGCAAGTGCAATACCTCATTCCTTATACGAAGAAATTATGCGTGATATTGCACCTACTAAGATAGAAGATATCGATGTTACCACTAAACTTGCCAATAGAGATACTATTTCACCGGTTGAGATTGTTAGAGATGTTGAAGTCTTGTGTGGAAAGGTTAAATATCCTGCTAATTTTCTTGTTCTTGGTTCCCCACAAGATAGCTTTTGTCCATTATATTTGGTAGACCCTTCTTGAACACTGTTAATGCTAGGATAGAGTGCGAAAAGGATGTTGTTACTATTGGTTTGCGTGATATGTCTCATGAGTTTAATTTTGTTAAATTTAGTAGACAAACCCGTGATGAGGAATTGCCTAGTAGAGATGATATTATTGGTCTGGCTTCTATTGTCGTGCCTCCTAGTGATCCTTTAGAACAATATTTGCTAGACCATGAAAATGACACGTATATGAATGAAAGAAGGGAAATAGATGAAGTATTCTTTAAACAGGGACCTATTCTGAAACACAACTTGCCTGTTGAAATCCTAGGGGATCCTCCTCCACCCAAGGGTGATCCTGTGTTTGAGCTTAAACCATTGCCTGATACTCTGAAATATGCTTATCTTGACGAAAAGAAGATATATCCTATTATTATTAGTGCTAACCTTTCAGAGCATGAAGAAGAGAAATTATTGAAAACTCTGAAGAAGCATCGTGCTGCTATTGGACATACTTGTAACATCCCAAATTTTCAATTTGGAATGTTATACATTAGACCATCATTGCATATCATAATTTATTTGCTTTTGGTTTTGATCCTAGAAATTCCACGCAATTCAAGGACCCACGGAGAGAGTTGGGGATTTCATTATTTTCATATTTGAGTTTTCTCGAATTTTGAGAATAGGATCATTTGATTTTAATTATTTTATCATCAATTATTTCTATTACAAAAATATGAGAGAGGGAATAAAATGACTTTCCCAAAATAAAGAAATATTGAGGATTTAATAATAAAATCAAATAAGATTTTATGTCGGAGTTTTTCGGTATTTTATTTGAATTTAGGAAAAATGTGCATTTTTCAAAATTGCATTGCGGCCCCAAATAAATGTTCACCTTGTGCGGCTTGATTTTAGAAGCCCGGGAAAATTTATTTCGGGATTTTTGGAGTCCGTTTATTATTTATTTTATTTGTATTTCTGTGTGTAATTATTAAAAAAACGCGAACCGACTCCGGGCCGTACCCGAGCGAGACTCCGCCTGGGGGCAGCCTTTAAATAGCCGCCGCCCTAGCCCACCGCAGCTGCCGCCAGCCCAGAGCCCGCCCGCCGCCGCCAACCCTAACCCTAGCCGCGCCTTGATCCGCCGCCGCCGGAGCCGCCGCCGCCACTGACCCGCCAGCCGAGGTTGCCTCGATCCGCGCGCCGTATTTTTTTTGAAAAAACCCGTCGGTTTTCGTCGGTTTTTTTTATTTCTGTTTTTTAAAACAGATTGGTTTTTCTGATTTATTTATTTAGCGAGCGTTCGTCCGTTCGTTCGTTCTAGCGAACGTTCGTCGTTTTTCTTTTTCTCGGATTTTAATCCGCGATTTTTCTGATCGCGATTCCTGATCCAATTTTTGTTTAGTATAACTTTTCGCTCGGTTATCGGAATCCGGCGATTCAAGCGCCTGGAGTTTCGTCTCGAAACCCTCTATCCGTTTAACCAACTTAAACAAGTTTTTGCCACTGTAAAAATTGCCCTAGATCCATAATAGTAAACGAAGCCTGTTTCTTTTACCGTTTGACTTTCGTTGCTTCGTTTGATTTGATTATTTTTGCAAACCGGAGTTCTTAAGTTGAACCTTCTGGTTAGATCTCTTATTCAAGTTTTACCTGTGCATTAGATGAATACTTATTGTATGCTTGTTTGTTTTTCTGCGATAGAATACCCGGAGTGCGCCGCCTGTTACTTCGAATCGCTAGGTTTCGCGGATAATCGGCAAGGCAAGTAACACTTTGATCATACCTCCTACTACCCAGTTTTATTGCATTAGATCAATCCTCAAACATTGCATGATTAGGATCTAATTAAATTGTGGGATGGGAAGTAGTTGAGGTAGTACCTATTACCTGTTATATTATCAAACCTTTGGGAGTTACTTCTACGTTTGCTTACTATTGCCATGCTATGCTAGTAGACATGGAATTGGGTGAGTGATATCCATGACAGATGTGAGTTTGTTAATTAATGGTTTATCTAAGGTGGAAACTTAAACACACATCTGGGTGGATTGAGGTACCTGGGTATTCCAGGATTGCCTGTTTTTCTTTATGGACCGCCGCCCAGGCCCAAAGGGATCATGAGATTTTTCATACTAGAAACTTCCATGTGCAGCCACAAGCTATTATGGGCTCTAGCATAGTTGATTAAGTCGTGCGAACTCTTACAGGGTAGACTAGAAGATGTAGGGGAAAGTAGGTGTAACGGTCTATCCATCGTAAGGTGCTAGCGCTTCTGAAAGACTATGTCTCGGTCATCCGTTTTCTCAAACACCGTGTAGTGCGAGAAACCAAACGGAGGCGATCGAGTCTTATGGGGAAAAGTGCGCAAACCTCTGCAGAGTGTATAAACTAATCATGGTTAGCCGTGTCCCCGGTTATGGACAACTTGAGTATCTAGTACTTGGATTATCATGTGAATCTCAACATGTTACTCTAAATTAATTTTGTTGGGTTTTGTTTAATGATGATGCTTAATTGGGATTGAGAATGCTGTCAACCATTCTCAATGTTTAACAACTACCATGATAGTTAATTAAAATTTATTCCTTTGTAGTAGGGAAAAATTGGCTTTACGCAAAACTATAACCATAGAGCTTTCCACCAGCCAAATATGCATATAGAATAGCTATTTCATTCCATTACTCTCTATGTGTTACTCTGCCAGCATATTCCATGTGCTGACCCGTTTCGGGCTGCAACGTTAATGTTGCAGACTTTTCAGACGACGATTAAGGAGTTTTTAGCTCGTGGTTCTATACTCAGTGATGCCGTTGGAGTTGATGGACTCACTTATCTTCCAAGCCTTCCGTTATTATCGTTATTAGATGGCCTTAAGCCATATTTACTGAATAAGTTCTCTATTAAGACACTCGATGTAATAAGTTCTCTATTAAGACACTCGATGTAATTACTGATCCAGGGATGACACCTGAGCACAAAGATCAGACCATTTGAGGTCTGGTCGCTACAGAGATGGTATCAGAGCACACGCTTACTGTAGGACACGACCACTAAGCTAAAGACCTAGAACACTATTCACTCTCTTCTCTTCTGACCTCTCCTCTTTTCTATTCTTTAGGATGGCGGATGCAAGGAACAAGTTCACGCAACCGGATGACGATACACCCTTTGGACGCCACTTGAAGGAAGTCACTAGATACCTGAACATAGGAGTACCAAGCTTCACCGGAACCTACAACGCCACTTTACCTGAAGAAGAGCGCTGGATGATTCAAGTTCAAGTTCCAGGAAGGACGTTCATGCCAGTCACTGAGCCCATAGAGTTTTCTTTTGATGCACCAACTTGGAGTCTAGGAAAGAGCATGGCAGCTCACATCGCCATGGGACGCATTGGAGAAGTCCACCGCAATGATCTCAAGGATACTATCTACCAGATTTGTGGGCGCCGAGATGAGCACTGGGAGATGATCAGCACCAGAAAGGATAGATCAATTGCAGCTTTTATCCAGGAACTAAACCAGCACATTCGACGACAGGAGAACCAGATGTGCGCCGACATGATAGACCTGAAGAAGGCTAAGACAAGAATCAAGGGACTGGAGGAAGAACTCAAGGCTACACAAGAAGATTATGAAGAGGAAATCAAAGTATTGGTGGAGAAGAATGACGATCTGATCAAGAAGATCGAGATATTTATGGGAGGCCCTACACCAGTAGATGAAGACGAAGAACCCAAGGAGATTCGCCCGGAAGACTACATCATCATCGACGACACCGACTCGGACCCAGATGACAGCGATGATGACTATGTTGATGAAGCCGGAGCAGATATCATGGAGTCTGCAACCGAAGAATATTTCTAGTAGACCACCTCACCAGCAGTAGTAGTCCACCATGTAAATACAGTAGACCGAGCACTTTTGCGATAGTTAGATCGATTGTATGCCCTTGTTTGATTGAATGAAGTGAATTGTTTGTTTTTGCCTCATGTGCATATGGGTAGTGTTTTCTCTTTAGACCCCTCTCTGTTCTTAAATCTCATCTTTTCTAAACCCTCAGATGCCTCCGAGACATGACCCCGGATTTACCTTTCCACCGGAGCTCACCCAGTTGATCCACTAGCAGAACACATTGATGCAGTTGCTAGTCCAGAATCAGAATCAGGGGAACAACAACAACAACCCACCACCACCACCTGTTGATCACTTAGCCCGTTTTCTTAGGCTGAATCCGCCGGTGTTTTCCAGTAGCACCGAGCCGATAGTAGCAGATGATTGGCTCTGCAAGACATCTAGGGAGTTGACCACAGTAGGGTGCACAGATGCGGAGAAGGTGAAATTTGCCACACATCAGCTTGAAGGACCCGCAACATCATGGTGGGAGAATTTCACAACCACTTTCCCTATCGACACTGTCACATGGGACCAGTTTCAGCAGGCTTTTCGAACTGCCCATGTTTCAGTAGGAGCTATGGCCATGAAGAAGCGTGAGTTTCGCAAATTGCGCCAAGGAGGATGGGCAGTTGGCCAGTATGTGGAGGACTTTAGTAAATTAGCACGATATGCCCCGGATGACGTTGCTACAGATGCAGCTAAGCAGGAGAAGTTTCTGGAAGGACTGAATGATGAGTTGAGCATGCAGTTGATGGTAGCAACCTTCAACAACTACCAGGAGTTGGTAGACTGTGCTCTTATGATTGAAGCGAAGCAGCAGCAGATTGAGAACCGCAAGACGAAGTATGGACAAGTGAAGTACAATTCAGGAGCTCAGCAGAAGCCACGTTTTACCCCTAGATCGGGAGGACATTTTCAGCATACCCATGGAGGAGTAGCTCGCACGATCACAATGGCACCAAGAATGGTATTGGGAATGGAGGAAGCAACGGCCAGAATCGCACCAACCCATCAACCCCAGCCAAGAAGGACCTGAGCCAAATCACTTGCTTTAAGTGCCAGAAGACCGGACATTATGCCAATGAATGTCCTGAAGGCCAGAATGGCAATGGAAGCTCTGGGAAGAAGCCAAACCCTTTCAATAGGGGACAGGTGAACCACGTTAATGTGGAGGAGGTTGAAGAGCAGTCGGATGCCGTAATCGGTAAGTTTTTGGTTAAGTCATTTACTGCACTCGTTCTTTTTTGATACTGGTGCATCACATTCATACATATCAAGGGGATTTGTGGATAAGTATAACCTGCCCACTAAGGTTCTTAGAACACCTATGCTAGTAAGCTCACCAGGAGCAGAGTATATGGCCAGTCAAGGATGTTTTCAAGTGCCATTGAGTATAGGTAGGCATGTATTTCCCTCGGATTTAATCATTTTGGAATCACAAGGATTGGATGTAATTCTGGGCATGGATTGGCTGTCGATGTACGGAGGAAACATCGATTGCGCCAGTAAGGCAATTTTTCTTACCACCCCAGAAGGGAGAAGGATCAAGTATGTATCCCGACATGTGCCAAAAGGGACTCAAGTAAATTGTTTAACAGGAGTTGTGCAGGAGGAAGTACCAGTGGTAAGGGATTTCCCTGAAGTATTTCCAGAAGAGTTGCCAGGCATGCCACCGGATAGAGATATTGAGTTTTTGATTGAGCTATTGCCAGGCACAGGGCCAATATCAAAGAGACCATACAGGATGCCTGCAAATGATTTGGTGGAGATTAAGAAGCAGATTAAGGAGTTATTGGATAAGGGATATATTCGCCCAAGTTCTTCGCCTTGGGGATCGCTAGTACTTCTAGTGGAGAAGAAGGATGGATCGTTAAGGATGGTTGTTGATTATCGAGGATTGAATGAAGTAACCATCAAGAACAAGTACCCACTACCAATGATCAATGATCTGTTTGATCGATTGCAAGAGCTAAGGTATTTTCCAAGATCGATCTGCGATCAGGATACCACCAGTTGAAGATTCGAGAACTGGATATACCTAAGACAGCTTTTACCACCAGGTATGGGTTGTACGAGTATACCGTTATGTCATTTGGTCTGACTAACGCACCTGCATATTTTATGAAGATGATGAACAAAGTGTTTATGGAGTTCTTGGATAAGTTCGTCGTGGTGTTCATTGATGATATTCTGGTTTACTCGAAGAATGAAGAGGAGCATAAGGAACATTTGCGATTGGTACTTGAGAAGCTCAGAGAACATCAGTTGTATGCCAAGTTCAGCAAATGTGAGTTTTGGTTGAAGGAAGTAGGATTCCTCGGACACGTTATATCTGGAGAAGGTATAGCAGTAGATCCCACTAAGGTTGATACTGTGACAAATTGGGAAGCGCCAACAACAGTTGGAGAGATCCGAAGTTTTCTTGGACTCGCAGGATACTACCGGAGATTCATTGAGAATTTCTCCAAGATTGTGAAGCCTATGACGGGGTTATTAAAGAAGGATACCAAGTTTAAATGGACTGAGGAGTGTGAGGCTAGTTTCCAGGAGTTGAAGAAACGCTTGGTTACTTCACCAGTATTGATTTTGCCAGACCAGACCAAGGATTATGAGGTGTATTGCGACGCTTCACGTCGAGGACTTGGAGCAGTGCTTATGCAGGAAGGGAGAGTTTTTTCATATGCCTCCAGACAGCATAAGCCCCATGAGTTGAATTATGCTACGCATGATTTGGAGTTAGCAGCCGTAGTGCATGCACTGAAGACTTGGAGACATTTTCTGATTGGAAACCATTGCGAGGTGTACACGGATCATAAGAGTTTGAAGTACATTTTCACGCAGAAGGAGTTAAACCTCAGACAAAGGAGATGGTTGGAGCTCATCAAGGATTATGATATGAGATTGCATTACCATCTCGGAAAGGCTAATGTAGTAGCTGACACATTGAGCCGTAAGAGCCATGTCAATACATTAATGACGGGAGAAATACCAAGGGAGTTAGCCGAAAATCTTCGAGAGTTATGTTTGGAAATAGTTCCGAGAGGCTATGTAGCAGCATTGGAGATTTAGTCAACTTTGATGGATAGAATCAGAGAAGCTCAGAAGACTGACAAGGAGATTGCCTCTATAAAGGAGAAAATAAGCGAAGGAAAGGCTAAAGGATTTCGTGAGGATAAGCACGACACCCTATGGTTTGAAGACCGTGTTTATGTGCCCAATGACCCGGAGATCAGGAAGTTGATTCTGCAAGAGGCACACGATTCACCATATTCGATTCACCCAGGAAATACCAAGATGTATTTGGATTTGAAGGATATTTTCTGGTGGGCCGGAATGAAGAAAGATATTGCGGAGTATGTAGCAGTTTGTGATGTGTGTCAGAGAGTAAAGGCAGAGCATCAGAAGCCAGCAGGATTGCTACAACCATTGCCGATACCCGAATGAAAGTGGGATAAGTTAGGCATGGATTTTATCACGGGATTACCCAGGACTCGTTCAGGCTATGACTCGATTTGGGTTGTAGTTGATCGGTTGACGAAAGTAGCTCATTTCATCCCGGTAAAGACCACTTATACCAGTGCGAAGTTGGCAAAGATATACATGACCAGGATTGTATGCTTACATGGAGTTCCAAGGAGCATTGTATCAGATAGAGGAACCCAGTTTACCTCAAAGTTCTGGAATCAGTTGCACGAAACTTTGGGTACCAGGCTAGAGTTCAGCACAGCTTTTCATCCACGGACAGATGGACATACCAAGAGAGTCAATCAGATTTTGGAGGAGATGCTGAGAGCTTGTGCGCTAGATTATGGATCTAGTTGGGACGACAATTTGCCATATGCAGAATTCTCTTACAACAACAGTTATCAATCGAGTTTAAAGATGGCCCCTTTTGAAGCCTTGTACGGAAGAAGGTGCAGGACACCGTTGTTGTGGGATGAAGTTGGAGACCGCCAGTTGTTTGGACCTGATTTGATTAAGGAGTCTGAACAGAAGGTCAAATTGATTCGCGATAGGCTCAAGGTAGCTCAATCCAGGCAGAAAAGTTATGCAGATTCTAAACACAAGGAGACAGTTTATGAAGTTGGAGACAGAGTTTATCTTTGAGTATCCCCACTTCAGGGAACAAAGCGCTTTGGTGTTAAAGGAAAGTTAGCGCCATGATTCGTAGGACCATACCGAGTATTGGAACATATGGGAGAAGTGGCCTACAAGTTGGAATTGCCTGGAGGATTGTCAGGAGTTCATGATGTGTTCCACGTTTCTCAGTTAAACAAGTGCCACGCGGAGATGGCTGGCATACCGCTGAGAGATACAGTACCACTGGAAGCAATTCGGTTGGACAGTGATTTGACCTATGAGGAGAAACCAGTTAAGATTCTAGAGTATGCCAGTTGAGTCACCCACAACAAGGTTATCAAGTTTTGTAAGGTTCAGTGGAGCCACCACACGGAGGATGAAGCCACCTGGGAGCGATAGGAAGATTTGCTCAAGGACCACCCTCACCTATTTTCTAGCCAACCCGAATCTCGAGGGCGAGATTCATCTTAAGGGGGGTAGGTTTGTAACATCCCAAATTTTCAATTTGGAATGTTATACATTAGACCATCATTTCATATCATAATTTATTTGCTTTTGGTTTTGATCCTAGAAATTCCACGCAACTCAAGGACCCACGGAGAGAGTTGGGGATTTCATTATTTTCATATTTGAGTTTTCTCGAATTTTGAGAATAGGATCATTTGATTTTAATTATTTTATCATCAATTAGTTCTATTACAAAAATATGAAAGAGGGAATAAAATGACTTTCCCAAAATAAAGAAATATTGAGGATTTAATAATAAAATCAAATAAGATTTTATGGCGGAGTTTTTCGGTATTTTATTTGAATTTAGGAAAAATGTGCGTTTTTCAAAATTGCATTTAGGCCCCAAATAAATGTTCACCTTGTGCGGCTTGATTTTAGAAGCCCGGGAAAATTTATTTCGGGATTTTTGGAGTCCGTTTAGTATTTCTTTTATTTGTTTTTCTGCGCGTAATTATTAAAAAAACGCGAACCGACTCCGGGCCGTACCCAAGCGGGACTCCGCCCGGGGGCAGCCTTTAAATAGCCGCCGCCTGAGCCACCCCAGCCCACCGGAGCCGCCACCAGCCCAGAGCCCGCCCGCCGCCGCCAACCCTAACCCTAGCCGCGCCTCGATCCGTCGTCGGCGCCCGCCTCCCCCCGCCGTCGTCGGAGCCGCCGCCGACCCGCCACCCGAGGTTGCCTCGATCTCCGCGCCGTATTTTTTTTTGAAAAAAAAACCCGTCGGTTTTCATCGGTTTTTTTATTTCTGTTTTTTTAAATAGATCGGTTTTTACGATTTATTTATTTAGCAAGCGTTCATCCGTTCGTTCGTTCTAGCGAACGTTCGTCGTTTTTCTTTTTCTCGGATTTTAATCCGCGATTTTTCTGATCGCGATTCCTGATCCAATTTTCGTTTTAGTATAACTTTTCACTCGGTTATCGGAATCAGGCGATTCAAGCGCCTGGAGTTTCGTCTCGAAACCCTCTATCCGTTTAACCAACTTAAACAAGTTTTTGCCACTGTAAAAATTGCCCTAGATCCAGAATAGTAAACGAAGCCTGTTTCTTTTGCCGTTTGACTTTCGTTGCTTCGTTTGATTTGATTCTTTTTGCAAACCAGAGTTCTTAAGTTGAACCTTCTGGTTAGATCTCTTATTCGAGTTTTACATGTGCATTAGATGAATACTTATTGTATGCTTGTTTATTTGTCTGCAATAGAATACCCAGAGTGCGCCGCCTGTTACTTCGAATCGCTAGGTTTCGCGGATCATCAGCAAGGCAAGTAACACTTTGATCATACCTCCTACTACCCAGTTTTATTGCATTAGATCAATCCTCAAACATTGCATGATTAGGATCTAATTAAATTGTGGGATGGGAAGTAGTTGAGGTAGTACCTATTACCTGTTATATTATCAAACCTTTGGGAGTTACTTCTACGTTTGCTTACTATTGCCATGCTATGCTAGTAGACGTGGAATTGGGTGAGTGATATCCATGACAGATGTGAGTTTGTTAATTAATGGTTTATCTAAGGTGGCAACTTAAATACACATCTGGGTGGATTGAGGTACCTGGGTATTCCAGGATTGCCTGTTTTTCTTTATGGACCGCCACCCAGGCCCAAAGGGATCATGAGATTTTTCATACTAGAAACTTCCATGTGCAGCCACAAGCTATTATGGGCTCTAGCATAGTTGATTAAGTCGTGCGAACTCTTACAGGGTAGACTAGAAGATGTAGGGGAAAGTAGGTGTAACGGTCTATCCATCGTAAGGTGCTAGCGCTTCTGAAAGACTATGTCTCGGTCATCCGTTTTCTCAAACACCGTGTAGTGCGAGAAACCAAACGGAGGCGATCGAGTCTTATGGGGAAAAGTGCGCAAACCTCTGCAGAGTGTATAAACTAATCATGGTTAGCCGTGTCCCCGGTTATGGACAACTTGAGTATCTAGTACTTGGATTATCATGTGAATCTCAACATGTTACTCTAAATTAATTTTGTTGGGTTTTGTTTAATGATGATGCTTAATTGGGATTGAGAATGCTATCAACCATTCTCAATGTTTAACAACTACCATGATAGTTAATTAAAATTTATTCCTTTGCAGTAGGGAAAAATTGGCTTTACGCAAAACTGTAACCATAGAGCTTTCCACCAGCCAAATATGCATATAGAATAGCTATTTCATTCCATTACTCTCTATGTGTTACTCTGCCAGCATATTCCATGTGCTGACCCGCCATAGAGTTTTCTTTTGATGCACCAACTGGGAGTCTAGGAAAGAGCATGGCAGCTCACATCGCCATGGGACGCATTGGAGAAGTCCACCGCAATGATCTCAAGGATACTATCTACCAGATTTGTGGGCGCCGAGATGAGCACTGGGAGATGATCAGCACCAGAAAGGATAGATCAATTGCAGCTTTTATCCAGGAACTAAACCAGCACATTCGATGACAGGAGAACCAGATGTGCGCCGACATGATAGACCTGAAGAAGGCTAAGACAAGAATCAAGGAACTGGAGGAAGAACTCAAGGCTACACGAGAAGATTATGAAGAGGAAATCGAAGTATTGGTGGAGAAGAATGACGATCTGATCAAGAAGATCGAGATACACTACAACAAGAACCCCCCCCTTTAGCAACGCATCGATGCGTTGTCGAATGTCCATATAAGCGTTGACGAGGGCTATACCAACGGGTGTATATGCGTTGCCATTGGTGGCGTTGCAAAGGCCTACAACAACACATATAATTGCGTTGGTAATCGACGTGATAAATTATTGCAAGGCAACAACGCATATAGTTAGAAATTTACAACACCTCATATGCGTTGGTGGTCACCCGGTACTATTTGGAATGGAAACATATTAGTGAAAGCGTTGATGCATAGCATGGACAATTGCCAATATTTTATATATATTAACAACAACAATTATTGGGTTAATACTGATGGTGCACAACAGTAAAAAATCAGTAAATAGGGAGAGCTCATATATTGAATCTGATTGGTTGCATTACATGGAACAAAATCGAAAGAGTAAACACATGATTTTCTTTACATTGACCCTGAAAATGACATCACATCATTTTCTATACATTGACCATGAAAATGGCTTTCTAAAAACTTAACGTAAAACTATCTTGGTAGTAGTCCCATTCTCTGCCTTGCCAAAAACAACTTATCCATGCATCCTCTATTTATCTTGGCAATCTAAAAAATAAAAACTGACATGAGTAACGTACCATTAGAGAATGAAAAAACCCTGGCCAATAGAGCAATCCAATTAAGAAGAGGGGGAAACATACAAAGGCTGAAGGCCTTGCAATAACTAATCTAGCTGCATGACGATTACTTTTGACATTTTTGAGTGGTCGTATCAACTGATCATATTTTTCTAGTGTAGCATTAGAAAGGTTACTGAGCTAGGTTGGTTGCATTACATAGCCATAGAAGAACATGTTGTTAGCTTGATATCTAATCTTGCAAATTGCTTATTCAGCTAAGTTTTATTTGCTAAATCAGAATAGCTTCACCGATAATTAGTACTATCATTTTGGCAATTCATGGCACGCTAAATACTTTGCACACTCATTGCTATTCAGGGATTTAGATAATTTCTATCATAGTAAGTGCAGAACAGTGTAAACTTGTCCTTGTGGAACCACGTACAGGACACTTATTTCTATCATAGTTATTTGAAAATTTTATGCTATGTATTATTGAAAACAGAAACATCTGTATAGTCTCTCTTATATACTGAAATCTTAGTGAACTGCGGAATAATCTTATTACAACATTGATCATTGGTATAGGATGGGAAAAAATAACATATAAGATTTTTTTTCTTGAACAATTGATGTGCATGATTATTCTATAGGGATATACTTAATTTAACTTCAGCGGCATCAAGTTCAATTCTTGTTTCACATTCAGAAAACTAGGGGAAAACATGTCAATGCAGGGAGAGAGAAGCTTATCTATATGGTGGCACATCTTTTGTGCTGCTTCAGATGGGGTGACGATTGGTAGACAGCTTGTCAAAAAATTAAATAAGTATAGAGAATTCAAGAAATCAGATGTTCTCGAAGTTAAAATCAAGAGAATTACATGAAGCAAGTTCAGAGATGTTCAATTAGCTGCCATCATTTAAACTAAAAAAAAAGAAGTAAAGCATCGACACTTAAGAAAACAGAATGCCCATCTAAGTTACTGGCCCACCTGTCCTCAAATGTAGAAAATGACCACCGTAACATCATCTGCAATACCTAGTTCCTTTCTCATCTGTTATATGAAAATTACTTTCGTTAGAAACCAAAAATATGGGTTAGGTAGGATAACAGTACTCTCGGGCAGAATTCAATAGACCTCAGGTCCAGATTTGTGTAATCTTCTCACCAAAAAAGGCACATCAATGACATCAGTACATCATGGAAAGCAGGCACTGTAGAAGATAAAATCAGTCACATTTCATTCACGAGAAGTGCAAGTCAATACTAGATGTTTGGATATATCATCACTCAGACGCAAGGACATACTAGGGTAGTATCCAGGGAGTCGTATCAACATTTCACAATTTCCCCTCTGCTATTGAACAGATAATAAAACCCAGCTTGAATATGTAACTGTGAATGACACAATATAAAGGTAAAATATAGCTGTCGAGATCAAGATTTACATGCATATTGACTAAATATTTACTTTCTCTAAGATTTAAGAAGTTTAGCTCTGGAAGGAGGATGCCTTTTAGAACTTTGTACCAGCCAGCTAAATAACAATGCAGCTAATAACAAACTACACATATGGAACGTTAAACTTGAATTTATCCTAAAGGTTGAAAACTTTCAACTTAAATTAAGCATGCCCAGTTGGTGTAAGAAAGTGATACTCCCTCCGTCCCATAATATAAGAATGTTTTTACACTGGTTTAGTGTCTAAAACATTCTTATATTATGGGACGGAGGGAGTACTATATAAGGAACTAAAGTCTGTAAAGAAAGGCACCTCCTACACATTTGAGCGATGACGATGTTCAGCTGCTACAGCATACTCAGCATAAATGAAATCTCAACTACAACCTGAAGATAACAGATCGGGGCTTTTCTGTATGTTAGGAAACTGAAATAATATAACAGTGCAAAGAAGCAACAAAAAATGTGTATTAGTCCCAAATAAAATCTATTGAAATTGTTAGGCATTGTTAGCATTACTTACAGATCCAAAGTTTTGTGGCGTAAACATAGAAGATAATTTCTTTTACCAAGGACAATGAAGAAGTTACAGAATACAATCTCGTAAAAAACTGAAGTTATAGAGTATATCAGACTATCCATGCCATGTCATCAAGCTGGTATTAGCAAAAACAAACAGCCATAAATTAATTAAGTACACACTGATTCCCTGGTACTTACAACCTGGTATTTCAGTGCGCGCACAACTACAGTGGAGAACTCAGACCATGGAGTGGCATGGATGCATAGATCAGGCGAGTGATCAACGTAGCATAGATAATCGTCAAAATTGCTGGAGAAGAAACAGCCTTGGCATGATGGCCAAGCCACACCGAATACCAGCAAGGGTAAGATCGGAGGGGATCGGGCCTTACTGCACCGTCAGCGTCGGAGTCAAGGTAGCCGAGGGAGCACAACACCGTTGAGCCCGAGACGATAGCCGCTTGTGCAGAGAGGCGGGGTGGTCAGCTGACAAACCGGAGGTGCCAAAGCTGCACAGGTGACCCGTGGGGGTCTAGGGTTTCTGCGGGGGCATGGGCAGGGTCGCATACGATGTCCGGGAGGCGGCGGGCTGCGGGTTAGAGGAGAATAGAAAGAGGGAACCGAACCAGGGATCAGGAGTGCAGGGGAGCGCCGGAGTTCCCTGGAATCGGTGGTGGAGAGAGAGGAATCGGGGAGAGAGCTGGCAGAGAGGATTTTATTTTTCTTTCATCCTTAGACGCATGATATTAGCGCACGAGGTGGTGGTGGTGGATGAGGTTAGAGGCCTTCGTGGCTCGTGGGGAGGTGGCCAGGTGGGAGGGTTAAACCAAAGACAACACATGCTACAGTTCGTTGCTACATATGTGTTGCTATATGGGGGTGTTTGTTGTAGTGATATTTATGGGAGGCCCTACACCAGTAGATGAAGACGAAGAACCCAAGGAGATTCGCCCGGAAGACTACATCATCATCGACGACACCGACTTGGACCCAGATGACAGCGATGATGACTATGTTGATGAAGCCGGAGCAGATATCATGGAGTCTGCAACGGAAGAATATTTCTAGTAGACCACCTCACCAGCAGTAGTAGTCCACCATGTAAATACAGTAGTCCGAGCACTTTTGTGATAGTTAGATCGATTGTATGCCCTTGTTTGATTGAATGAAGTGAATTGTTTGTTTTTTCCTCATGTGCATATGGGTAGTGTTTTCTCTTTAGACCCCTCTCTGTTCTTAAATCTCATCTTTTCTACCCTCAGATGCCTCCGAGACGTGACCCCGGATTTACCTTTCCACCAGAGCTCACCTAGTTGATCCAGCAGCAGAACACATCAATGCAGTTGCTAGTCCAGAATCGGAATCAGGGGAACAACAACAACCCACCACCACCACCACCTGTTGATCACTTAGCCCGTTTTCTTATGCTGAATCCGCCGGTGTTTTCCAGTAGCACCGAGCTGATAGTAGCAGATGATTGGCTCTGCAAGACATCTAGGGAGTTGACCACAGCAGGGTGCACAAATGCGGAGAAGGTGAAATTTGCCGCACATCAGCTTGAAGGACCCGCAGCATCATGGTGGGAAATTTGCCGCACAGATGCATGATGGCTATATTCTCTGACTTTTGTGAAAAGATTTGTGAAGTTTTCATGGATGATTTCTCTGTTTATGGATCCTCTTTTGATGATTGCTTGAGAAACCATGATCGAGTTTTGCAGAGATGTGAAGAAACTAACCTTGTCTTGAATTGGGAGAAGTGCCACTTTATGGTTAATGAAGGTATTGTCTTGGGGCGTAAAATTTCTGAAAGAGGTATTGAAGTTGACAAAGCTAAAGTTGATGCTATTGAAAAGATGTCGTGTCCCAAGGACATCAAAGGTATCAGAAGTTTCCTTGGTCATGCCAGCTTTTATAGGAGGTTTATTAAGGACTTCTCAAAAATTTCCCGGCCTCTGACTAACCTATTACAAAAAGATATTCCTTTTGTCTTTGCTGATGATTGTGTAGAAGCATTTGAAATACTTAAGAAAGCCTTGATTTCTGCACCTATTGTTTAGCCACATGATTGGAATTTACCCTTTGAAATCATGTGTGATGCTAGTGACTATGCTGTAGGTGTTGTTCTAGGACAAAGAGTTGATAAAAAATTAAATGTTAGTCAATATGCTAGTAAAACTCTAGACAATGCCCACAGAAATTATGCTACTACTGAAAAGGAATTCTTAGCAGTTGTATTTGCTTGTGATAAGTTCATACCTTATATTGTTGATTCTAAAGTAACTATTCACACAGATCATGCTGCTATTAAATATCTTATGGAAAAGAAAGATGCTAAACCTAGACTTATTAGATGGGTTCTCCTACTACAAGAATTTGATTTGCAGGGAGCTGAGAATCCCGTTGCAGACAACTTGTATAGGTTAGAGAATGTTCTTGATGACCCACAACCTATTGATGATAGCTTTCTTGATGAACAATTAGCTATCATAAATGCTTCTCGCACTGCTCCATGGTATGCTGATTATGCCAATTACATTGTTGCTAAATTTATACCACCTAGTTTCACATACCAGCAAAAGAAAAAGGTTTTCTATGATTTAAGACATTACTTCTGGGATGACCCACACCTTTATAAAGAAGGAGTAGATGGTGTTATTAGACGTTGTATACCTGAGCATGAATAGGAACAGATCCTACGCAAGTGTCACTTTGAAGTTTATGGAGGACACCATGCTGGAGATAGAACTGCGCATAAGATATTCCAATCCAGATTTTATTGGCCTACTCTCTTCAAGGGTGCCCGTAAGTTTGTATTATCTTGTGATGAATGTCAAAGAATTGGTAATATTAGTAGACGTCAAGAAGTGCCTATGAATTATTCACTCGTTATTGAACCATTTGATGTTTGGGGCTTCGATTATATGGGACCATTTCCTTCCTCTAATGGGTATACACATATTTTAGTTGTTGTTGATTACGTTACTAAGTGGCCAGAAGCTATTCCAACTAGTAGTGTTGATCATAACACCTTTATTAAGATGCTTAAAGAAGTTATTTTTCTAAGGTTTGGAGTCCCTAGATATTTAATGACTGATGGTGGTTCACATTTTATTCATGGTGCCTTTCGTAAAATGCTTGCTAAGTATGATGTTAATCATAGAATTGCATCTCCATATCACCCGTAGTCTAGCGGTCAAGTAGAATTGAGTAACAGAGAGCTCAAATTAATTTTGCAAAAGACTGTTAATAGATCTAGAAAGAATTGGTCAAAGAAACTTGATGATGCATTATGGGCTTATAGAACTGCATATAAAAATCCTATGGGCATGTCTCCGTATAAAATGGTTTATGGAAAAGCATGTCACTTACCTCTCGAATTAGAACATAAGGCATACTGGGCCATCAAAGAGCTGAATTATGATTTCAAAGTTGCCAGTGAGAAGAGGTTATTTGACATTAGCTCACTTGATGAATGGAGAACCCGGGCCTATGAGAATGCCAAACTGTTTAAAGAAAAAGTTAAAAGATGGCATGACAAAAGGATACAAAAGCGTAAGTTTAATGTAGGTGATTATGTGTTGCTATTCAACTCTCGATTAAGATTTTTTGCAGGCAAACTTCTCTCTAAATGGGAAGGTCCTTACGTTATCGAGGAGGTCTATCGTTCCGGTGCCATAAAAATCAACAACTTCGAAGGCACAAATCCGAAGGTGGTCAACGGTCAAAGAATCAAACATTATATCTCAAGTAATTCCATAAATGTAGAAACTAATATTATTGAAATGGTAACCCCGGAGGAAGACATAAGAGACACTTTCCAGGACGTTTCAGACTCCGAAAAGGAATAGGTATGCGGTACGATAAGTAAACCGACTCCAAAACAGTTCTAATGGAAATTTTTCTCTGTTTTGGAATATTTAAGAAAATAGGAAAATAAAAGTATTCCGGGAAGGAGACGAGGCATCCACGAGGGTGGAGGGCGCGCCCCCTGCCTTGTGGGCACCTTGCGTGCTCTCCGGACTCTGTTTTCTTGCACGATACTTCTTATGGTCGGTAAAAATTCATTATATAATCTCCCGAAGGGTTTGACCACTGTACCACGCAAATATCCTCTATTCTTGTTTCGAGCTGTTTTTCTGACAGATCTAGATCACCATGACGTCTCCAAGTGCCCCCAAGGACAAGTTCTTCGAGAACGTCATCAACCCCTACCTCGCAGAAGTGTTGCAATATCCTCAAACCATTGAGATGCATGAGGGGTTGCTACACATCCGAGATGTTGAGGGACCAAGGAGGACCAGAAGCGTGGAGACAAGGCTCGAGGCGATGGAGCAACAAGTTTTCAAGTGTCAGGAGATGGTGGAGAGTGGAATCAACCCCAATCACATAATGATCACGGAGTTCACCAACAACCACAAGCTGGATGCCAAGGACATTGGGGAGGCCATCTTCAAGCTTCATGAGAAAATCGAGCACCTCCAAGCCCAGATCTATGACATGCAAAATCAAAATTGTGAGTATGAATATAGATTCAAGATGATGAGTTTGGCTGCAGATTTAAGGATCCCGGAGACTCCATCATCCTTCTATGATGGTGGGCCTATGCCTTGGAAGAGGGACAACAAGCCTACATCATCAACAACTCCATCTCCTTCACCGGTAAAAGAGATATAATCACATGGGTATGGGCACTCCCCTTGGCAACTGCCAAGCTTTGGGAGTGCCCCGGTATCGTATCACCATCACTTTTATCTTTACTGTTTTTCTTAGTTCGATCCTTTTGATAATATCTTGATCTAGTAGAATAAAGTTTTAGTGATACTATGATCTAGTTGTGAGTTTTGCTTTATGATCTTCCTATGTAATCGAGTCCGTGAGCTATATAATAAAGATTAGTGTTGAGTCAGGGCTTGATTATTTTGCTATGATCTTGAGGGAATAAAATAAAAGAGAAGAAATAAAGAGATCATATGGATCTTATGGAGAGTAATGAGCTCACATATAAAGAGTATGATGAATAAAAGTTGTTGAGAGTTGACAAACATAGTTTTGGTTATCATTGCAATTAATAGGAAGTAATAAAGAAAGAGAGGTTTTCACATATAAATATACTATCTTGGACATCTTTTATAATTGTGAGCACTCATTAAAGTATGATATGCTAAAGAGTTGATGTTGGACAAGGAAGACAACGTAATGGGTTATGTTTTCTTACATCTGAGATAAATTATATTGTCATGGATCATCCAACATGTTGAGCTTCCCTTTCCCTCTCTTGCTAGCCAATTTCTTTGCACCAAGTAGAGATACTACTTGTGCTTCCGAATATCCCTAAACCCAATTTTTCCATGAGAGTCCACCATATCTACCTATGGATTGAGTAATATCCATCAAGTAAGTTGTCATCATTGCAAGCAATAAGAATTGCCCTGTAAATATGTATGACTTATTAGTGTGGAGAACATAAGTTTTATACAATCTTGTGATGTGGAAGAAATAAAAGCGACGGACTGCATAATAAAGGTCCATATCACAAGTGGCAATATAAAGTGACGTTCTTTTGCATTAAGATTTCGTACATCCAACCATAAAAGCACATGACAACCTTTGCTGCCCTCTGCGAAGGGCCTATCTTTTATTCTTGTCTTATACTTCATGCAAAGAGTCATGATGATATTCACCTTTCCTTTTTTACATTTTACCCTTTGGCAAGCACAATGTGTTGGAAGGATCCTGATATATATGGCTAATTGGATGTGGGTTTTCATGAACTATTATTGTTGACATTACCCTTGAGGTAAAACGTTGGGAGGCAAAACTATAATCCCCTGTCTTTCTCTGTGTCCGATTAAAACTTCATAACCATAAATATCGCGTGAGCGTTAGCAATTATGAAAGATTAAAAGATGGTTGAGTATGTGTACTTGCTGAGAAGCTCTTATATTGAATCTTTCCTATGTTATGATAAATTGCAATTGCTTCAACGACTGAAATTATAGTTTGTTAGTTTTCAATGAAGTTTCTGATTCATACTTGAGTATGTGAATGAATTGTTACTTTAGAATGGGAAATCATATGAGAATATATATATATATGTATATGTATATATGTGTGTGTGTGTATATATTTATATGTTGCTGTTCTAAGAATGATCATGATGCCCTCATGTCCGTATTTTATTTTATCGACACCTCTATCTCTAAACATGCGGACATATTTTTCGATTTCGGCTTTCGCTTGAGGAAAAAGCGAGGTCTAAGCTTGGCGGAGTTGATACAACCATTTTGCATCATGTTTTTATATCGACAATTATCGCATTATGGGGTGTTATTACACATTATGTCACAATACTTATGCCTATTCTCTCTTATTTTACAAGGTTCACATGAAGAGGGGGAATGCCGGCAGCTGGAATTCTGGGCTGGAAAAGGAGCAAATACTAGAGACCTATTCTACACATCTCCAAAAGTCCTAAAACTCCACAGGAGTTATATTTAGAATATATAAAAAATACTGAGCAAAGGAAGTACCAGAGGGGGGCCACCCACCATCCACGAGGGTGGGGGCGCGCCCCCTTCCTCGTGGGCCCCCTGGTGGCCCTCTGATGCCCATCTTTGGCTGTATGGAGTCTTTCATCGAGGAAAAAATTATAAGCAAGCTTTCGGGAAGAAACTCCGCCGCCACGAGGCGAAACCTTGGCGGAACCAATCTAGGGCTCCGGCAGAGCTGTTCTGCCGGGGAAACTTCCCCCCGGGAGGGGGGAATCATCACCATCGTCATCACCAATGATCATCTCATCAGGAGGGGGTCAATCTCCATCAACATCTTCACCAGCACCATCTCATCTCAAACCCTATTTCATCTCTTGTATCCAATCTTTGTATCCAAACCTCATATTGGTACTTGTGGGTTGCTAGTAGTGTTGATTACTCCTTGTAGTTGATGCTAGTTGGTTTACTTGGTGGAAGATCATATGTTCAGATCCATTATGCATATTAATACCCCTCTGATTATGAACATGAATATTCTTTGTGAGTAGTTACGTTTGTTCCTGAGGACATGGGAGAAGTCTTGCTATAAGTAGTCATGTGAATTTGGTATTCGTTCGGTATTTTGATGAGATGTATGTTGTCATCCCTCTAGTGGTGTCATGTGAACGTCGACGACATGACACTTAACCATTGTTTGGGCCTAGAGGGAGGCATTGGGAAGTAATAAGTAGATGATGGGTTGCTAGAGTGACAGAAGCTTAAACCCTAGTTTATGCGTTGCTTCGTAAGGGGCTGATTTGGATCCATATGTTTCATGCTATGGTTAGGTTTACCTTAATACTTCTGTTGTAGTTGCGGATGCTTGCAATTGGGGTTAATCATAAGTGGGATGCTTTTCCAAGTAAGGGTATTACCCAAGCACCGGTCCACCCACATATCAAATTATCAAAGTACCGAATGCGAATGATATGAACGTGATGAAAACTAGCTTGACGATAATTCCCATGTGTCCTCGGGAGCGCTTTACTTCATATAAGACTTTGTCCAGGCTTGTCCTTTGCTACAAAAAGGATTGGGCCATCTTGCTGCACCTTATTTACTTTTATTACTTGCTACTTGTTCCAAATTACCTTATCACGAAACTATCTGTTACCGATAATTGCAGTGCTTGCAGAGAATACCTTACTGAAAACTACTTATCATTTCCTTCTGCTCCTCGTTGGGTTCGACACTCTTACTTATCGAAAAGGCTATGATAGATCCCCAACACTTGTGGGTCATCAACTCCCGGATGCAATACCCATTTAACCAGGAGCCGGCGGTAGGAGTAAGATGAGACCCATACGAACTGGGCCATGCAACGATGTTTTGATAGGTCCCGCTGATAACCGACAAGTATAGGGGATCGCAACAGTTTTCGATAAGTAAGAGTGTCGTACCCAATGAGGATCTAAAGGTAGAACAAATATTCCCTCAAGTTCTATCGACCACAGATACAACTCTACGCACGCTTGACGTTCGCTTTACCTAGAACAAGTATGAAACTAGAAGTACTTTGTAGGTGTTGTTGGATAGGTTTGCAAGATAATAAAGAGTACGTAAATAAAAGGTAGGGGCTGTTTAGATAAAGAAATAATAAAGTAAATATAGCGAGTGTGGAAAAGTGGTGGTAGGAGTTGCGAAATTGCCCCTAAGCAATTGACTACTTTACTAGACCGATAGCAAGTATTATGTGGGAGAGGCCACTGCTAGCATGTCATCCCTGACTTGGAATTCTATGCACTTATGATTGGAACTATTAGCAAGCATCCGCAACTACTAATGTTCATTAAGGTAAAACCCAACCATATCATTAAGATATATTGGTCCCCCTTCAATCCCGTATGCATCAATTTCTATGCTAGGCTGAAGCTTCTGTCACTCTTGCCCTCCAATACATAGTCCTATCAACATACAACTAACCCTATGGTGTGATCCACGCGCGCAATCATATGATGGGCACCAAAGGACAGCAACATAACCACAAGCAAATTAAATCAATCATAGCATTTCATCAACCACCGATAGGACAACGAAAATCTACTCAGACATCATAGGATGGCAACACATCATTGGATAATAATATGAAGCATAAAGCACCATGTTCAAGTAGAGGGTACAGCGGGTTGCGAGAGAGTGGACCGCTGTACATAGAGGGGGGAAAGTGATGGAGATGTTGGTGAAGATGGCGGAGGTGTTGGTGTAGATCGCGGTGATGATGATGGCCCCCGGTGGCACTCCGGTGCCACCGGAAGCGAGGGGGAGAGAGCCCCCCTCCTTCTTCTTCTTCCTTGACCTCCTCCCTAGATGGGAGAAGGGTTTCCCCTCTGGTCCATGGCCTCCATGGCACGGGAGGGGCGAGAGCCCCTCCGAGATTGGATCTGTCTCTCTGTCTCTCTCTGTTTATGCGTTCTCTGATTCTTCCCTTTCACCATTTCTTATATTCCCGGAGATCCGTAACTCCGATTGGGCTGAAATTTTGACACGATCTCTATCCGAAAATTAGCTTTCTTGCGGCGAAAGAAGGGCATCAACCACATTACGGGGTGGCCATGAGGGTCAGGGGCACGCCTGCCTCCCCAGGGCGCGCCCCCTACCTCATGGGCCCCTCGAGCATCATCTCGCATGGATTCTTCTTCCCAAAAATCATATATATTCCAAAAAAATCTCCGTCAGTTTTTATTTCATTTGGACTCCGTTTGATATGGGTATTCTGTGAAACAAAAAACATGCAACAAACAGGAACTGGCACTGGGCACTGGATCAATATGTTAGTCCCAAAAATAGTATAAAAAGTTCCAAAAGTATATGAAAGTTGAATAATATTGGCATGGAACAATAAAAAATTATAGATACGACGGAGACGTATCAGCATCCCCAAGCTTAATACCTGCTCGTCCTCGAGTAGGTAAATGATAAAAAGATAATTTTTGGTGTGGAATGCTACCTAGCATAATCTTGATCATATGTCTAATCATGGCATGAATATTAAGACACGAGTGATTCAAAGCAATAGTCTATCATTTGACATAAAAACAATAATACTTCAAGCCCACTAATAAAGCAATCATGTCTTTTCAAAATAACAAGGCCAAAGAAAGTTATCCCTACAAAATCATATAGTCTGGCTATGCTCCATCTTCACCACACAAAATACTCACATCATGCACAACCACGATGACAAGCCAAGCAATTGTTTCATACTTTTGACGTTCTCAAACCTTTTGAATTTTCACGTAATACATGAGTGTGAGCCATGGACATAGCACTATAGGTGGAATAGAATGGTGGTTGTGGAGAAGACAAAAAGGAGAAGATAGTCTCACATCAACTAGGCGTATCAACGGGCTATGGAGATGCCCATCAATAGATATCAATGTGAGTGAGTAGGGATTCCCATGCAAGGGATGCACTAGAGCTATAAGTGTATGAAAGCTCAAAATGAAACTAAGTGGGTGTGCATCCAACTTGCTTGCTCATGAAGACCTCGGGCATTTGAGGAAGCCCATCATCGGAATATACAAGCCAAGTTCTATGAAAATTCCCACTAATATATGAAAGTGATAACTCAAGAGACTCTCTATATGAAGAACATGGTGCTACTTTGAAGCACAAGTGTGGTAAAAGGATAGTAATATTGCCCCTCTCTCTTTTCCTCTCATTTTTTTGTTTTTGTTTTTTTTTGCTGGGCTTCTTTGGCCTCTTTTTTTATTTGGGCCTCTTTGGCCTCTTTTATTTATTTTTAAAGTCCGGAGTCTCATCCCGACCGTGGGGGAATCATAGTCTCCATCATCCTTTCCTCACTGGGGTAATGCTCTAATAATGATGATCATCACACTTTTATTTACTTACAACTCAATATTACAACTCGATACTAGAACAAAGATATGACTCTATATGAATGCCTCCGGCAGTGTACCAGGATGTGCAATGATCTAGCATAGCAATGACATCAAAAACGGACAAGCCATGAAAACATCATGCTAGCTATCTTACGATCATGCAAAGCAATATGACAATGAATGCTCAAGTCATGTATATGATGATGATGGAAGTTGCATGGCAATATATCTCGGAATGGCTATGGAAATGCCATGATAGGTAGCTATGGTGGCTGTTTTGAGGAAGGTATATGGTGGGTTTATGGTACCGGCGAAAGTTGCGCGGTACTAGAGAGGCTGGCAATGGTGGAAGGGTGAGAGTGCGTATAATCCATGGACTCAACATTAGTCATAAAGAACTCACATACTTCTTGCAAAAATCTATTAGTTATCGAAACAAAGTACTACGCACATGCTCCTAGGGGGATAGATTGGTAGGAAAAAACCATCGCTCGTCCCCAACCGCCACTCATAAGGAAGACAATCAATGAATAAATCATGCTCCGACTTCATCACATAACGGTTCACCATACGTGCATGCTACGGGAATCACAAACTTCAACACAAGTATTTCTACAATCCACAACTACCCACTAGCATGACTCTAATATCACCATCTTTATATCGCAAAACTATTGCAAGGTATCAAACATATCATATTCAGTTATCTAAAAGTTTATGTAGGATTTTATGACTAACCATGTGAATGACCAGTTCCTGTCATCTCTCTAAATAGATATAAGTGAAGCAAGAGAGTTTAATTCTTTCTACAAAGGATATGCCCACGCTCTAACAAATATAAGTGAAGCAAAAGAGCATTCTACAAATGGCGGTTGTCTAAGTGAAGAGAAACAGGCAATCCAAACTTCAAATGATATAAGTGAAGCACATGAAGCATTCTATAAAGCCATACTCAAAATATATAAGTGAAGTGCAAAGAGCATTATATAAATCAAACAAGGACTATCTCATACCAGCATGGTGCATAAAATAAAAATGAAAACTAAATGCAAAAGAAGCTCCAAGATTGCACATATCGCATGAATGAAACGAATCGGAAAACATACTGATACTTGTTGAAGAAAGAGGGGATGCCTTCCCAGCATCTCCAAGCTTAGACGCTTGAGTCTCCTTGAATATTTACTTGGGGTGCCTCGGGCACCCCAATCTTGAGCTCTTGCCTCTCTTCCTTCTTCTCACATCGAAACCTTCTCAATCATCGAACACTTCATCCACACAAAACTTCAACAGAAAACTCGGTAAGATCCGTTAGTAGAATGAAGCAAATGACTACTCTAAGTACTGTTGCAAACCAATTCATATTTTGTTTTTGCATTGTGTATAATGTAATATAACTTTTTCATGGCTTAATCCACTAATATGAATCGATAGTTTCATCAAAACAAGCAAACTATGCATCAAAAACAGAATCTGTCTAAAACAGAACAGTCTGTAATAATTTGAACATTCACCATACTTATGATACTTGAAAAATTCGACCAAAATTACGAAAAATAAAAAATTTGTGTAGGAAGACAGTGCAAAAAGAATCAGAACCATTTGACGTTCCAGATAAAATGTAAAATCGCGCACTACAGCCAAAGTTTCTGTCCTGCACCGTACAAACCATCAAGCAAATGTAAACATCCTAAAGGCAAACCTTGGCACATTATTTTTATGATCCAATGGAATTGTACAAGGGGATAATTATTTTTATTGAAAATTTTCTATAATCAAGATTCACAAAGTTTCCGTGAGCATGGACAAAGTTCAAGGCTAGCTCCCACTTCAACAATGCTTGTCTTTCTCACTTTCGCTTTCCTTTTTGAAAAAGTTTTGGGTTCCCCTCTTTATTTTTGTTGTTTTAAAACTATATGAAAGCACTCAACAGAAATAAATGACTCCCTAAAACTTCCGAGTTGTCTCCCTGGCAGCGCTTTCTTTAAAGCCATTAAGCTAGGCATATAGTGCTCAAGTAATGAATCCACCCGGATCCCAAGGTATATCAAAGCCAATTTTAATTAAAAATGGTTTATAATTTAGTAGTGAGAACAAAGTAATATATATCATGTAACAATGAAGTCTAACTATCTTCCTATGCATCGGCATGTCATAAAAGAACAATTCATGCACACATAGTAAAGGCCAATGCATAGTATAAATAGTTTCTTGCAATTTTATCATATTGGAAACATAGAGAGGTGGAGATATAGTTCCTCTCTCATAATAATTGCAAGTAGGAGCATAAAGCACATGCATATTATATTCATCAAAATCATCATGTGTAACGGTAAAAGGCAACCCATCAATATAATCCTTAATAAGGGCAAACTTCTCCGATATAGTGTAGTTGGGAGAATTCAAAAAGATAATAGGACTATCATGCGTGGGTACAATAGCAACAATTTCATGTTTAACATAAGGAACTATAGCAAGTTCATCTCTATAAACATAATTCATATTGGCATCTTAGCCACAAGCATCATCAAAAAGGGATATTTCAAAAGAATCCAAGGGATCATAACAGTCATCATAGCAATCATCCTTCGGTAAGCACGAAGGGGAATTAAACAATGTATGAGTTGAAGAGTTACTCTCATTAGAAGGTGGGAACGGGTGATCAATCCGCTCTTCCTCCTTTTGTTCTTCGCTCTCTTCCTCATCTTTTTCATCCAATGAGCTCATAGTTTCATCAATTTCTTCTTCCATAGACTCCTACAAAATATTAGCCTCTTCTTGGACAACGGAGACTTTCTTAATAAGCGCATTAATTTCGTAATTGTATTCATAATTCTCATAACAATATTTCAGGATAGCTAAATTTTCAGATCTATAAATAGCATCATCAAAATCTTCAAACTCTTACACATAGATTCAATTTCATAAGCACCCATAAAAGCAACAAATTCTTCTATTTGTTCCACATCCTAGTAATCGTATATACCTCTAGCATAAGAAGCTAAGGTTTTATTATCATTAAATTTGCATGAAAAGGGAAGGTGTGGAGCCTTCATCCTAGAGCAACAAGTATAATCATAACTCACGCATAATTGCCAAGCATACCACTTCAATATATGAATTTGATCCCATAATAGTTTCCCTTTATGTGTCAAGCGATAATCCCTAAAGTATTCATGTTGATCCAACGTTACTCCCATTACATAATTAAATGGGGTTTTCTCGGGATTATTAAAGTAGTACATAATATCTTTCACATAACCAGCATCGAGGGTTTTAGGAGGTTCCCCATCTCCAAGAGCAGAAAGTACACCTAATTTTTTTGGTATTTCGTGTTCCATATCCATAACTAAAGATAAAGAACAACTAAGAACAGCAAATAAAAATTACTTAGTGATAAAGCAAACAAGCACACACGAGAATATTCACCCCACGCTATTGCTCCCCAGCAACGGCGCCAGAAAAAGGTCTTGATAACCCACAAGTATAGGGGATCGCAATAGTTTTCGATAAGTAAGAGTGTCGAACCCAATGAGGAGCTAAAGGTAGAACAAATATTCCCTCAAGTTCTATCGACCACTGATACAACTCTACGCATGCTTGACGTTCGCTTTACCTAGAACAAGTATGAAACTAGAAGTACTTTGTAGGTGTTGTTGGATAGGTTTGCAAGATAATAAAGAGTACGTAAATAAAAGGTAGGGGCTGTTTAGATAAAGAAACAATAAAGTAAATATAGCGAGTGTGGAAAAGTGGTGGTAGGAGTTGCAAAATTGCCCCTAAGCAATTGACTACTTTACTAGACCGATAGCAAGTATTATGTGGGAGAGGCCACTGCTAGCATGTCATCCCTGACTTGGAATTCTATGAACTTATGATTGGAACTATTAGCAAGCATCCGCAACTACTAATGTTCATTAAGGTAAAACCCAACCATATCATTAAGATATATTGGTCCCCCTTCAATCCCGTATGCATCAATTTCTATACTAGGTTGAAGCTTCTGTCACTCTTGCCCTCCAATACATAGTCCTATCAACATACAACTAACCCTATGGTGTGATCCACGCGCGCAATCATATGATGGGCACCAAAGGACAGCAACATAACCACAAGAAAATTAAATCAATCATAGCAATTCATCAACCACCGATAGGACAACGAAAATCTACTCAGACATCATAGGATGGCAACACATCATTGGATAATAATATGAAGCATAAAGCACCATGTTCAAGTAGAGGGTACAACGGGTTGCGGGAGAGTGGACCGCTGTAGATAGAGGGGGGAAAGTGATGGATATGTTGGTGAAGATGGCGGAGGTGTTGGTGTAGATCGCGGTGCTGATGATGGCCCCCAATGGCACTCCAGTGCCACCGGAAGCAAGGGGGAGAGAGCCCCCCTCCTTCTTCTTCTTCCTTGACCTCCTCCCTAGATGGGAGAAGAGTTTCCCCTCTGGTCCATGGCCTCCGTGGCATGGGAGGGGCGAGAGCCCCTCCGAGATTGGGTATGTCTCTCTGTCTCTCTCTGTTTTTGCATTCTCTGATTCTTCCCTTTCACCATTTCTTATATTCCCGGAGATCCGTAACTCCGATTGGGCTAAAATTTTGACATGATCTCTATCCGGAAATTAGCTTTCTTGCGGTGAAAGAAGGGCATCAATCGCCTTACAGGGTGGCCACGAGGGTCAGGGGCGCGCTTGCCTCCCCAGGGCGCGCCCCCCTACCTCGTGGGCCCCTCGAGCATCGTCTCGCGCGGATTCTTCTTCCCAAAGATCATATATATTCCCAAAAAAATCTCCGTCAGTTTTTATTCCGTTTGGACTCCGTTTGATATGGGTATTCTACGAAACAAAAAACATGCAACAAACAGGAACTGGCACTGGGCACTGGATCAATATGTTAGTCCCAAAAATAGTATAAAAAGTTGCCAAAAGTATATGAAAGTTGAATAATATTGGCATGGAACAATCAAAAATTATAGATACGACGGAGACGTATCACCCGCCAATGCCTCATGCTCCCATGTACACTACTTTGGAAAGCTTTGAGAGTTACACAAACAACCATAGGTTAATCCTTGTATAATAATACTGTATAATATACTCATCTTTCTTTTTTTGCAAATGAAATAATTTACCTAACTCTCTTGATCTCTTCCAATCTTATTATATGATTAACCATATTGACTCGTGATTTTGAGTCTTCAGAACTTAAAACCAATTGTTGATGTTGTATGCATTTCTATAATTGATCATCACATATCATCCGACTGACCTTAGGATTTAACAGCGAAAAAACTAGCATGCCATAGCATCACAAATAGTATGCTATATCATTCTGAGAAATATCTTGCTAAATAAATCAATGCACATTGTCTGGCCAATACGACCCTATACTGCGATATAGCGTGCTAGCATATTTTGAAGGCCTCGCTATTTTTTAATATCACACTATTTTTTCACTGGTATTTAAGGACATGTATGAATCTCTTCTCATGAGACGGATATTTTGCAGACTAATGTAATAGATGATGGATCTGCAAATTCTATTTGTAATCAAGTTATTTCAGGCAATGGTGACATGCTAATTCACATTCTTGCTTTTCTGGATAGCAATAAAGCAGATAAAGTTGGGCTTCTTCTGTGTTGTTAAGATCCAGGTTGTGACTAGGGTCTAAAAATGCAGAATTTCTTCTATTGGTTTACTGAAAGCCTCCCGATGCTCCTCCGTACAACACTCAATGTGCATGCTTTGCTTCAGTATACATGCAAATTGAGTTTTTATATTGCACTATTTGGCCGATGTGCTACAAGATCTAGTGAATATAATTGGACCATTTGCAGTATGAACGAGGTAACAGCTGCCCTGCCATACACCTATCTTGGCATGATTTCTATGTATATGCATCTCCATTTCAGATATGGCGAGGGCTTAGAAGCCACGACTCACAAATTCAACTTAATGAGGCCTCTTTACAATACATGTGGCATGTAATTCACAAGATATTTTGTGTTCTCTGCCTGTAGATAGAATATGAGGGCAGGGTAAGTTCTGTCGTTTGCAATCTGCGGTTATTTGTTCTGATTTTGCAACAACCACTTTTTTCCAGGAGAGAACAAGGTAATACTTGAGTAGTAATATTAGTTAGTATTTAGAGAAGTAACTAAAAAATGTGATGGGATTTAGAATTTAGTTATAGGAGATTTTATTTTACCCTCTTTGGTTTAGATAATAGCTTGCCTGCCATATACTCATTTAGCAAAACACCATAATATATTTTGTCATTGAAACAAAGAAGCTAACTCGCTTCAGTCTAATAATTAATTAAGATCCTAATTTGGTCATGGTAGATTGTAGCTTAATTAAGAAGATTTCAGAGAAGTCATGTCAGGTTCTTTAGAAAAATTAAAGGTCACAACATAATTCAGTGATTTGGGCATGCTAACAGAGGTTGATACAAGCATGCTAACATAGATTCATGCAGGCATGCTAACATAGGAACATGTTTTATGATGAACAACAATCAAGTTATAGGTGCATATTATAAGTGGGAAAAATTCCTTTATTGGAACACTATGAATTATTTCTTTGATACAATGCTCAAGGTTGGGTGTATATTTGTAAAATTGATGGTTATTGCATTCAGCTTGGAGAACAGTATATTGTCTCATATTTTTTAATCCTTTTGATGCTATATTCTACCTTCTAATAATGTTCATATTTTTGTGTTACTCATATATTATTTGTATTTCAAAATCTTTACAAGAACCATACTTTAGGTCCACTATGAACTATCCAACAGTTCTTTCAACTTTGTGAAGGACTAGCATTGAAGTTTCTTCAAGTTTCTTCACATGTTGTCTTTAGGTCCACTTGTGAGCTCATGTTTCGGGATTACGTACCTAAATCATGCCCTTTTTGACCAGTATACAAAAAAGATGATTTTGGATGGCACTATTTAGATGATGACATGACGCAACATCAGGTGGTTGTTATGATAGATGGAGGCCGGAGTCAGAGGAAGACCTGGTCTCCTCATCGTCAAGTGGCATCTTTTGGATGTTGCATTCCCCTATGTTGAATTGTTCGGTAGAGTGGTAGGAGGGAGGGGTCACGTGCTCATTGAGGCTGCCACACCCTTTGGGGATGTTACAACAGAGATGAGGAGACTGTTGCAACGCAGGGGCATATGTACTAGTAAATATATATAAACACTATTCTGATCACGGGATCAGAATATTATTCTTATCACAACCTGAACTTCCTGAGTTACACAGCCAGAACTTCCCTCTGTACGAACCCGACCTTCGGGCTATCTTCCCAACCGTGTGACCCCGTGCAAATTAGTCTGATCAATCGTGTTCTATGTGATGTAAGTGTAACATGGACACGGTTTTTTTCAACTAAATGCCCCTTTTAAATAGAAATCTCGCTCATTGGCGGATTTTGCTCTCGGGTCGTGATGAACTTGTGTCTGTTGCAATTTTACTGCCTGAATTGTTCAACCTGAACTTCCCCCGGTGCTAGGTTGAACTTCCGCAAACATTGCCCAAATGGGGCTTGCGATATACCGTTTGTAAAGCTATGGACACGAGTATCATGACCCAATTAAATGTTTTGGCAAAATATAAGCGGTTCAAGAGCAGTTTCGAAAACTGTTTTTTCTTCATACAAAAAATGTGAATCGTATTTTTGATCGCATTTCTAAACTGTTTATCGGAATGAGGCAAATAATATGATGTTGGAAAGCTGTTGCAAAACCACTCCTTCCACATGTTGAAAGTTTTTTCTAATTCCCTATGGTTAAAGAGTAATTTCAGAAATCGTAAAATTTCGCAAACCGAACAGCCGAGTTTGTATTTTCGATGGCATTTCTAAACGGGTAGTCCAATTGAGGCAAATAATATTGCATTGGGAAGCTTATGAAAATATGCTACTTTTTCATGTTGAAAGTGTTTTCTAATTTTGAACGGTTTAAGAGTAATTTAGAAAAACGGTACAAGTTCCACCTAGTTCGTATTTTCGAGTTAATTTTTTAACTGTACGTCCGAATGCAGCAAATGATATGGCATTGGAAAGATTGAACAAATGCGAAACTTTTTGGTATATATTGTTTCTCCCAATTCTTTACGATTTTAAGTCAATATTGGGAATGGCTAAAACGTATTTTCACCGTAATTTCTACAAACTTTATCGGAATGGGGCAAAGAATTTAACGTTGAAAAGTTACGGAAAATGCAAAACTTTTTCATGTTGATGGTTTTCTCTGATTCCTGGCAGTTTTCAAGTAATTTTGAAAACAACAAGATCATGCACCGCGTGAAGAACTTGAACTTGTAAGCATGTCTACTTGGACTTCACTCTGTTTTTCACATGCTTTTTTTTCTTGTAGTTGTCCATTCACTCAACAAAATTGAGCAAGTGATATACCAACGGAAAGCTGTTGTAAACACGCAACTTTCCTGTCTTGATCATTTTTTCATACTCGCGACGATTTTAAAAGTTTTTCATCTGAAATTCATTCAGTGTAGTAGTTGAACTTCCTACTGTTTTCGCGTTGAACTTCTGTGACATATTTTCGTTTGTAATTTTCTCATCCATTTGTCAGTGTTACACAAATGATATTCCTTTTGTACAAACCTCTCTCACAATAAATTTTTAACTTTCTCCGACCGAGGACTTGAACTTATAGCAACAAGAAATTTGGACCATGCTTTTTTATTCATTTTTCATGTTAAACACGGACCATGTAGTACATGAACTTTTTCCGTTTTTATAATTTGATTTTGTTTATTTTCTTTTTGAAATCAAGTTGCTCCCAAATAATAACTAGACTTCTTTGTGGATTGAGAGAATTACTTTTAAAATACAAAAAACAATTTATTTTTTGTGTTTTTGAACATGTAAATACAAGGTGAACCTCTCTCATAAGATTTTTTGAACTTCCCCTGACATAGCACTTGAACTTCTTTCAACAAACCTTTTAAGATTTTATTTTTCTATACTTTTATTCTCACCTGAAATGCATTCATTGCCGTACTTGCACTTCTCGTTGTTTTCACTATGAACTTCTGTCACGTTTTTGTATATACGTTGAATTACACACAACTTAAGGTCGGACATCATTTTTTGCCATTTTAAAACTTGTAATTGGAGGTTGGATATCCCGCAATATAAATTCTGAACCGTGCACGGAGGTGCACGTGAACTTCTTGCAACAAATCTGAGTTTTTTATATACTTCGAACTTCTCTGTTATATTAATTTCAACTTCTTAGTCATATTCTTAGAAAGGAAATATGTTTTTAAATAAGCATCATTTTTTTGTAAATTGCACTTCATAGTTTTATTTTTATTAGACACGGCAATAATTTGAGTTGTATACATCGAACTACTCCTCTATTTTAATTTCAAGTTCGTCGTTTTTATTCTTTACTAACAAGGAAAATCTGAGTTTCTTTATAAATACCGAACTTCTCTATTTTGTAATTTGGACTTCTTGGTTTATTTCTTTTAGCATCAAAATATTCTAGTTTTGTCATAAATATTGGACCCCCTCCACATTTTTTTAAATTTTGATTTATTTGTAAAAACATAGACACAAATGGGAGAGAGAATTATGTGTGCATAAAGTGGGTAGTAATTTCCAACTTTCCCTCGTCGAGCACGTGAACTTCTAGCAACAAAACTTTTAGCCTTTATCTTTTCATTCTTTTTTCATACAAATGCACACCGCATAGTATGTGAACTTCTAGGAGTTATCAATCTGAACTTCTCTCGGTAACGTGAAAATATCTGAGTTTTTTATAGACATTGAACCGCTCTACCTTTTTTATTTGAACTTCATTGTGTCTTTTTAGAAATGTGAAAAATTGGAGGTTTTTAGGTACATTGAACTTCTTCGTTATTTGAGATTGAACTTATTGGTATTATTCTTTAGTAACTAGAAAAATCCGATTTTTCTAATAAATATCAAATTGCTTCGGTTTTTCAAATTGAACTTCTTGGTTTTATTCTCTATTGACGAGAGAACCTAAGTTTATTATAAACATTGAACTACTTTGTTTTTTTTAAATTGAACTTCTTGATTTTAATCTTTAGTATTGAGGAAATTTTGAGTTTTTTTAATAAACCTCAACCAGCTTCATTTTTTTAATTATGAATCTTGGTGTTTTTCATTAGTAACACGAAGAGTCATAGTTATGTAATAAATATCGAACCGTTCAAGACTCTTTTGAAAATAGGGAAAATCTGTTTTATAAACTTTTTCAGATGCTCGGTTTTTTTATTTTGACCTTCTTGGTATTGTAAAAAAACAATGAACTTCTCGGTTATTTAAATTTGAACCTCTAGCTTTTTTGTAGAAATGGGGAAAATCTATTTTCCCTATAAATTTTGAGCTGCTCTATTTATTTTAATTTGAACTTCTTCCTTTTATTCTCATAGTGACAAGAAAAGTATCTCAGTCTTTTGTAAAAGTTAAACAATTTGAACTTCATTTCTTTCAAAACAGGGAGTATACGGGAATGAAATGCTCTTCACCAACCTCTCTGGACTTCGCATAGGAATAAAAAAATCGCTATAGAAACCCTTATGTCCTCAACCTCTTTGGACTTTATATATTTTTCCCTCAAATTTCTTCGGGGTATTGGATCTGTTTGTTTTGCTGAAAAAACACACTTTTTTGAACTATGAAATTTCATTTCAATTAACCACTGTGCCCAGCAAGATCGCTGGCAATCAAGTCCCGGATAAAGTTTGGAGCAGAGCCCGGCCATACGACTTGGGACACATGCACCATCTTCGACATGTGCATCGCTAGAGCATCCACAACATTATTACAAACCCGTGGGCAAAAAGAGATAGAAAAAGAACTAAACACACACTTTTTGGGTGAGAAGAAAATAGTGGTACATCTTGTGAAGACATGAACCTGCGGGGCAATAATATTTGAACTTCTTTGTATAGATTGTCTCTGTCGACATGCACATACTTCTTCAAACCAAATTCTGAAACATAGTAAGAAAAAAAGAGTACAGACGAGCACAAACTAGCATAAACATGTACGAAAAGTCAATCACAATCTGAATAACATCTCTGATTTTTTACGAAAAACTCTCTAAAGCTTTTTCTTCCCCTGTTATGACTGATCTTCAATTTACAAACTCACAGCAAAAAGGAGAGAAGAGAACGGGATCCATGGGGAGGCGTAGGTGCAGAATAGCAACAAGGGAGTGCTCCCTCAATGCACTGCACACACATGTGCACAGACGGCGAATGTGCTGCTGTGCCATCGCTGGGAGGATGTGTCGTCCTGCTGCTCCAGTGCAGTTGCTGTTGTTTTTTATTCTTCTATATAAATACAATCCAAACTGCTGTAAAAAAACACAAAGAAACTTTAGACTGCAAAATTAGAAAACATCCATTTTTCTTGAACTGAACCATCATTTCTGTATAGGTACATTTTTTCATCAATAGTTTTACCAAAATGAAAGCAGGGAACCCAAAGAACTACATGTAATATTTTCTGCACACATCTAATTGATCGAACTGGTCTAGGGATCAAGAATTTCCTGTGTGGAGCTTTGCGTAGATTTTTTCTGCATAGGGTTAAAACTTATTCACACAAAGATAATAATTTTCAGATAGCAATATGTTTGGCTATAAAATTTTCCGCTATATCAAAGACTTAACCAAGTTATGATTAGGTTCGAGTATTTTCAAGGATGCAGAGTATACTTGATCAAAAAAATCGTACACACATGAGAATATAAGCTACAATGGAATGTTAGTCTCGGAAATTATCTGATAAATCATGAAGAGGCTAAGAAATGAAAAACTGTGGGGAAACCCTCTCTGAATGTACTGAAAAACACATCTCTGAACCTTAATCCATGTTCACTCTGAACTTCAGTACCCCTCAAAACCCACTGTGTGATCCCCCATCCAAAAATTGGACGGGTTGGTTTCTCATCATGGCATCGCCAAAAGCCAAGATGCACAAATAAGGAATGAGAGTAGGACACGCCAGCGGTTCTACTACTCCATGCGACAGAGTTCAATCATCCTAAAGGAGAGGAGGAAGCGGCAGGAGGAGGAAGGTCAGTAAGCGTGAGGAGAGAAGGTCACCTGTAGAATATGAACACAGGCAGGTGGATGGCGAGGGAGTTGGTGTGCTGCTGTGGACGGAGCCAAGCGGAGACAGGAGTTCGACCACGGGGGTGGCGTCTAGGCGCACATTTTTTTGGCACCTAGATAATAAGATTTAGATAGCAGTAGATACTGATCAAAAGGAGAACACATGCATACATGTTTAGTTCCTACAAGTGGATACAAATCAAAACAAGAACACATCCGTACCATGAAGTTAAAAATTAGCTGGTCCAGGGAAGGTCGAGGTGGCGCTCGTGAGAAGGTCAACTAATCAGAGAGAGGAGGCAAAGCATGAGGATGTGTGGGCGGATATAGAAGGTACATGGGCTCTCCAGTTGTGCTCACGTATGGAAGCGGCGAGTAGATGAGGTGGCGACGACCAACTGCAGTAGCTTGCAGATGCATGGGGTACCTCCCAGCCTTGGTGCCGCGCATGACAGTGGATTGGGTGGGGCTGTGGGAGAAGGCCGACAGTGGATCGGGGGACATGGGAGGAGGACGGCGCATGGCCGTGGGAGAAGACGGCCGGCAGGGCTGCCGGATGAGGACGAGGTTGGCGGGGCGGTGAGGAGTAGCAGCGGCGTCTAGGAGATCCGACAGACCGCGCACCGACGTGTGGTGGTGGGATTGGTCCCGGGGCATACATGTGGGCGATGGCAGCGCGCGGGATTCCGGTGATCCAGCGACGCGCGGCGGTGCTGGGATCTCGCGGCGCCTGGAGGCACGTCCGGCCGGGGGGAGGAGCGGCGGCGGGTGATGCGCCAGGGGCGATGGCCACAAGTGGGAGGTGGTCGGGTGGATCGGGTGGATCGGGGCAAAAGGTCCTGCGGGAGGGGGTGGGTCGGCATGCTTTTTTGCGGTTTGGGCAGTTGATGTCTAGTACGCAACTTTATTCTTGTAGACACGTGTTGGGCCTCCAAGCGCAGAGTTTTGTAGGACAGTAGCAATTTTCCCTCAGGTGGATGACCTAAGGTTTATCAATCTGTGAGAGGTGTAGGATGAAGATGGTCTCTCTCAAACGACCCTGCAACCAAATACAAGAAATCTCTTGTGTCCCCAACACACCCAATACAATGGCAAATTGTATAAGTGCACTAGTTCGGCGAAGAGATGGTGATAAAAGTGTAATATGAATGGTAGAAATGTATTTTTATAATCTGAATAAATAAAAACAACAAGGTAGCAAATAGCAAACGGGCACAAAAACGGTGTTGCAATGCTTAAAAACAAGGCCTATGGTCTGTACTTTCGCTAGGGCAATCTCTCAACAATGCTAACATAGTGGGATCATATGATTATCCCTCAAAGAGTAACGAAGAATCACTCCCAAGTTCCTATTAGCGGAGAACAAAAGATAGGAATTGTTTGTAGGGTACTAAACCACCTCAAAGCTATTCTTTCCATTCGATCTATTCAAGAGTTCGTACTAAAATAACGCTAAGCTATTTTTTCCGTTCTATCTACCCTAGAGTTCATACTAGAATAACACCAAAGCATATTCATATTCATAATACTCAATCCACACAAAGAACTACAAAGAGTGCCCCAAGATTTCTACTAGAGAAACAAAGACAAGAACGTGCATCAACCCCTATGCATAGATTACCCCAAGGTCACCGCGGCAATCCGCAAGTTGAGTGCCAAAACATATAGCAAGTGAATCAATACGATACCCCATTTTCACCATGAGTATTCAATTGCAAGACTTATATCAAGTGTTCTCAAATCCATAAAAGTATTCAATCCGATAACAACGAGATCTCAAAGGGAAAAACTCAATTCATCACAACAGGATAGAGAGGGGAAAACACCATATGATCCGACTATATTAACAAAGCCCGTGATACATCAAGATCGTGACATCTCAAGAACATGAGAGAGAGAGAGAGAGATTAAACACATAGCTACTGGTACAAACCCTCAGCCCCAAGGGTGGACTACTCCCTCCTCATCGTGGTGGCCGCCGGGATGATGAAGATGGCCACCGGAGATGATTCCCCCCTCCGGTAGGGTGCCGGAATGGGTCTAGATTTGTTTTTGGTGGCTACGGAGCCCTGCGTCGGTGAAACTTCTGATATAGGTCAACCCCTAAGGGTTTCGGAATATTTGAGAATTTATAGTGCAAAGAAGGGGTATGGGCGGCCACCGAGGTGGGCACAACCCACCTGGGCGCGCCAGGGGGCCCTGGCGCCCCCTGGTGGGTTGTGCCCCCCTCGGGGCACCCCCCAGGTGCAGCTCTGCCCCATTGGGTTCCTTCCGGTCCATAAAAAATCTCCAAAAAGTTTCGCGGTGTTTGGACTCCGTTTGATATTGATTTTCTGCGATGTAAAAAACAAGCAAAAATACAGCAGCTGGCACTGGGCACTGGGTCAATAGGTTAGTCCCAAAAAATGATATAAAGTTGCTATAAAATGATTGTAAAACATCCAAGAATGATAAGATAACAGCACGAATACTTCATAAATTATAGATACATTGGAGACTTATCAGCATCCCCAAGCTTAATTCCTACTCGTCCTCGAGTAGGTAAATGATAAAAGAAATAATTTATGAAGTGTAAATGCTAGAAAAGTGCGCAAGTTTGATCAATGATAATTTCAATCACTTTTCCTAGCATCATAACAACAATTCTTTCTTATAAAACTTCTCATATTATAGTGGCAACCAATTCACATGTTAAGGTTCAAATAATGAATTCTCTTGGAACCCGACAACCTATGTTCTTAGTCACCAAGCAATTGCAATTCAATTTATTCAACAGAGTTTAAGTAAGAGCTCCACATACTCAACCATCATATAGTCTTCTATGATTGTTAACACTCACCTTGTACACATGAGCAAAACGTTTCAACCGGACACATAGAAAGATAGGGGCTTATAATTTCGCCTCCCAATGTATTCACCTCAAGGGTGATGTCAACAATAATAAGTCATGCTACCCATATTCAACTGGACATATGTGCCTAGATCTTTCCTCGCCAATGATGCTTACCAAAATAGAAAATAAAAAGGAATAGAGAGAAAAAAAATTGACTCTTTGCATACTGAAAAGTAAAAGATAGGCCATTCGCAGAGGGAAGTAGGGATCTGTAGAGGTGCCAGAGCTCAAAGCGAAAATTGAGAGATAAAAACATTTTGAGAGGCATACTTTTCCCACCAACGAAAACGACTTAGAGCTCCCAACACTTTCCATGCTAGATATATCATAGGCGGTTCCCAAACAGAAAATGAAGTTTATTCCTTTTTCCACCATACTTCCACTTTCCATGGCTAACCGTATCCACGGGTGCCCTCTATACCAACACTTTCCAAGGAATTTTTTATTTGACAACATAAAGTAAATTCATTTTTCATTTCGGGAGTGGGCATCCCTAATACCTTTGCCTTACTCTCGTGCAATGACAAGTGAATAAACACTCATCGTGAGAATAACACATCTACCATGGAAAATATTGGCCACCCCTCACCGCCTCGCGAGCGGTACGAGCACACAAAAGAGAAATTTATTTTGAAAATTAGAGATGGCACATACAAATTTGCTTAGAACGGAAAAAGAATGCCGCATATAGATAGGTATGGTGGACTTTTGAAAATAAGATTTGGGTTTAAGGGTTTTTGGATGCACAAGTAGTATCTCTACTTGGTGCGGACTTTTTGGCTAGCAAAGATGGGGGGCAAGCAACACATGTTGAAGGATCAATAACAATATAACTTCTATGTGAATATGAACAAACATAAACTTACATTGTCTTCCTTGTCCAACATTAACAATTTTGGCATATAATATTTTGATGGGGGCTCACAATCACAAAAGATTTCCATGATAGTGTATTTGCATGTGAAAGTTCTCTTCCTTATACTAATTATTCGTGAATTGCTTGTATGACCAATATTGTGATTGTCAAGCCACAAAAGATTTCACTTTCTAAACCCAATGTAAAGCTACCACTAGGCATGATATGATTTCAACTTCATGACATTCAATTTATTCAACAATTTACTCAAAGGATATACGTGCAGCACAAGAGTAAATGACATAGAAAAGAGCTTCGTTGATGGGATGTGAATGCCGCTTACTTAGAGCATCTCTAGCAGACCCTGCAAAATCCCTACCCGCATAAGTCTTTTCCAGTTCGCTGAAAAGGGTATTTGCAGGCCGACGCAGGCGAGGGCCGACTCAGACCCTGTATAATCAACTCGTAAAAAAAGAATATTCTCCGAATATACCGAACAAACCCAGAGCTAGCTCTTTTTTTAGTCGTCCTCTTCCTTGCGTCAGTCCGGCGGATAGGCGGACGAGGGAAAACGCGAGGCGAGCACGGCGCCAGCGGAGGCCAGGGCTGCCGGGGTAGCGCGAGCGAAGGCCAGATCGAACGAGCGGCGCATTGAGCTAGCTAGCTAGCTCTTCGAATCGATTGTGCTGCTAGCTAGCTAGCTATCTTCGTTCGAATGGATTGAGCTAGCTAGCTAGCTAGCTCCGTTCGAGTGTGGCGACCGGGCCGCGGACGGGCGCAGCGGACAGGAGGCGGACGGGCGCGGCGGCCGGGCGAGCTTCATGGTGTTGGCGAGAGCTAAGATTCCTCAGCCACCAACGTTGACCGGTATGCAGGGCCCTGGCAAAGTTGCCCTCAAAACTGTATATAGAGGGTTTCACGTTCGCGTTTACAGAGCCCCTAAAAAAATTTAAAGGGTCGGATGATTTTAAGGGGTCTGTTCGGGCTTGTTTTTTCGACCGGAACTGCAAAATACGGTTATTTTGCGGATTTGACCACTTATACGAGGTCTGCTAGAGATGCTCTTAGCCTCCCCAACAATTATTTGAGGACTCTATTTTATTTAAAAACTTTCAAATCTAAGTGCTTTATTAAAACAGCGAGCAAAACAAAATAATATGATATTCTAAGAATAGCACACATCATGTGAAGAAGCAGAAACATAGGCTCAACCGATACTAACCGATAATTGTTGAAGAAGAAAGGTAGGATGCCTACCGGGGCATCCCCAAGCTTAGATGCTTGAGACTTCTTGAAATATTATCTTGGGATGCCTTGGGCATCCCCAAGCTTGAGCTTTTGTGTCTCCTTAATTCCTCTCATATCACGGTTTTCCTAAATCTCAAAAGCTTCATCCACACAAAACCCAACAAGAACACGTGAGATAAGTTAGTATGAACCAATGCAAAAACCTTATCATTCTCTACTGTAGCAAATCACTAAAATTATTATTCAACATTGCATCCTAAATGCCTCTGCATATTTAATACTCCTATCCTCAAATAAGATCATTAAACAAGCAAACATATGCAAACAATGCAAACATAATAGCAATCTGCAAAAACAGTACACTTTGTAAAGAATCCAAGAGTATCAATACTTCCCTAACTCCAAAAATTATGAAAATTTACCACACTGTAGAAAATTTATCAGAGATCATTTTGCAACAAGTTTCAACATTTTATCTCATTTTGACTTCTCTAGGGAATTTTTGTGACGGTGGTAAACTTTCTGTTTTCGAACAGCAACATGTATACTTGCAAAATAAGCATGACAAAGGCTATCATTGCCACTCTTATTGAAATAGAAGATGCAAAACATTATTATAAGTAACAGCAAGAAAATCCTAACACAATAAATTGATGCTCCAAGCAAAACACATATCATGTGACTAATGAAAACATAGCTCCAAGTGAGGTTACCAATAATGTTGGAGACAAAAGAGGGGATGCCTTCCGGGGCATCCCCATGCATTGGGTCTTTTCACTCCATATTCTCCTCATATCGATATCTCACCCAAAACTTGAAAACTTCAATCACACAAAACTTAACGGAACTTTGTGAGATAGGTTATGGAAGTGCGTTATATCGACTAGAGAGGGGGTGAATAGGCGATTTTTATGAAAGTCTTCAAAACGTGGGAGTTATGAAGACAAACAGCGAAGATTTTGCCTATTACTATGCAGCGGAAGTTAGATTACACTAGGCAAGCCATGGTCAAGTATTCAATAGAGTGAAAGCACAAAGACAAACAGCTGCAGTGTAATAAGGATCAAGTAGGAAGAAGTTATGAAGCCAAACAGATCATACATTCACGTTGTGAAGACAAAAGATATAGCAAGCATGCAATGGCTTCACAATGAGTAACAGTAAGAAAAAGGAAGTGAAGATGAAACTGGTGACTCGTTGAAGACAATGATGTGTTGGACCAGTTCCAGTTGCTGTGACAACTGTACGTCTGGTTGGAGCGGCTAGGTATTTAAACCTCAGGACACACAGTCCCGGACACCCAGTCCTGAACACGCAGCTCAGGACACCAAGTCCTCACCGTATTCTCCTTGAGCTAAGGTCACATAGTCCTCGCCCAATCACTCTTTTAAGTCTTCAAGGTAGACTCCCAAACCTTCACAGACTTCGTTCACTGGCAATCCACAATGTCTCTTGGATGCTCTGAACGCGACGCCTAACTGTCTGGAGGATTCACAGCCCTCAAGTGTAATAAGTCTTCAGATCACACAGACAAGAAGACTTAAGTGATGCCCAATGTTCTCTGGCTCTGGGTGGTTAGGGCTTTTCTCCTCGCTAGGAATTTTCTCTCAAAGGCTTCGAGGTGGGTTGCTCTCAAACGACAAAAGCCATGCACTGAAATCTGAGCAGCCAACCGTTTATGGTTGTAGGGGGTGGGCTATTTATAGCCACTTGGCAACCCGACCTGATTTTTCCGAAATGACCCTGGGTCACTAAGGAACTGACACGTGTCTCAACGGTCAGATTTCAAACTCTCATGGCAACTTTACTTGGGCTACAAGCAAAGCTGACTTGTCCGGCTCTGGACAAGATTCGCTCTCATTGTCTTCACTCAAAGACATAGGTTTTTGGTTTAGGCATCACTTCAGTCATTCTGACTGGTTCTCCTGGACCCCATTTAACAGTACGGTGGTTCCTATGACTCAACACAAAAGAAAAAGAACTACGAAAGATCTAAGTCTTCGAGCTCCATAGGCTTCATAACGTGTCTTCTTTTGTCATAGTCTTCAATGTGAATATCTTCATATACCACCTTTGGCTTCAATGTCTTCATACATTTTAGGGGTCATCTCTGGTAGTAAAACCGAATCAATGAGGGACTTCTACCTGTGTTATCCTGCAATTCTCACAAACACATTAGTCCCTCAACTAGGTTTGTCGTCAATACTCCAAAACCAACTAGGGGTGGCACTAGATGCACTTACAATCTCCCCCTTTTTGGTGATTGATGACAAACTAGTTGAAGTTTTCAACGGGGAATATAGTCTGTGAAATTGTAAAGGATAAGGAATTGTCTTCATAAGTTTCAAGGGCTCCCCCTGAAGATGTGCATATAAGCTAATTTGCTTTTGGAATGCAAATGCACATGGCAGGTTGTACTTGTGGAGATCCAATTTAGCTTATGATGACAATCCACTATGCATGTGAAAGTATATGAAGATAATGACATGCATAATGGAAAATGGACGTCTGCAGAATGAGATAAGTGCGGAATTTATCGTCGCACATGCGGAATTTATCTTCGCAAACAGGGTGGCAAACAAGTAGCAGACGACCATCGAGTTTTAGTGTTACAACTTAAAGAACCAAATGAAGCAAAAAATGAGAGTTGTAAGCACGAAGCAAAATATAGCAAAACATAAAGCACCCGCCCATATGGACCCGCTTGAAGACTATCAACCCATATGCTTCTCCCCCTTTTGTCGGCAAGGACCAAAAAGGTTTGAAGACATAGAGTGTCTACTCGTTCCCAGGAGCAGCAGGGTCGTTGGAGGTGTTTGGTGGTGCAGAAGAGCTTGGAGGTGCTGAAGTAGGTGGCGGTGATGTAGCATCGTCTTCTTCATCAATGATTCTGGCAGTGACTGTGGCAGCAGATGAAGAAAACTCAGAGTCTTCAAGTGATGGTGTGTTGCGCATCACAGCCCTTCTAGGAGGTGTGGTGTCAAACTTGAATCGCTCAGTGAAGCCATCCTCTTCAAGTTCAGCTTTAGTACACATCATTGATAGCCCTTTCCATGTACGACGACAGGTTTCATGAGTGACGAAAGCATTCTTGGTGGCAAGATTTCGAAGACGATTAACATCCACCAAGAGGCTTTTCATCTGACGCTTTAGCTAGTCGTGATGCCTATCTTGTTTTTGATGAAGGGCCACAAGAAGCTCTCGGTTATTGAGAACACGAGCGCGCTTCTTGGGTCTGGAAGCAGTTGCACTATCAGTGGCTTCAGTTGAAGCAGGGTGTGGCACACGTGTAGTGCCAGCCAAAGGATACACCCTGGAGATGGCTTCAACACCTTCATCATTTTGAGTGAAGCTCTGGTGTTCTGCATTCTGAAGACTCAAAGGTTGCTTGGCAGGCTCAGGATATATAGCTTCAGCAGAGGTATCCACATCTGGCAAGAAGATCCGATGGTTGCGGGCTGAGGGCTGATATGAGATCGCAGAGTGAAGCTTGATCAGTCTCATTACCCAAGGAGCATAGAACTTTAAACCAAACAGATCTGAGCCTGATGCAGTGAGTTGGCGTATGAAGAAATCATGTGCGTTGAAGCATTTGCCATGAAGGATACAGAATATCAGAGTCTTCATTGCACCCTCGATCTTGGCATTTGGAGAGTGCCCTTTAATAGGCCAGAGAGTCCGTCGGATAATGTGATAGATGGTTTTGGGCAGGTACTCAAAGTCTTCAACGAAGAACTCTATTGGATAAGGAGCATCGTGGGGCAATGGCTTCATCATGGAGAGCATCTGACTCATATTTGGTTCAGGCCTCTGGAATATGCTCTCAAGAGCTTCAGTGTGTAGTGGACAGCCTTCCTCGAAGAGTTCGCAAGGAGTGGGTAGGCCGGTGAGCTCAATGATATCGAATGCATTGGCTTCATGATGGACATTGCCGGTCATCCACTCCAGGGCCCAAGTCTTCGGATCTCTGTTGTATCCTTTGATGTGTAGGGTGGCATAGAATTGCAACAGAAGCTCTTCATTCCAGTGCTCTTCATCAGTTATAAACTGCAGCAGACCCACTTGCTTGAAGCAATCCAGCGCGTCCACTAAGCAGGGCAGACCAGCAATGGCTTCAACATCAAGGCGCTTGTGCGGGAAGATGCGACCTTGGTTGTATAGGATGCATGAATAGTAGCTGCGCTGAGGATAGCTCCAGAACCTATCTGATGAAATCCTTTCCCTTGAATAGGGGTTCTTGGAGTTGTTGAAGAACGTATTGTCTGCCTTGAAGCTATTGATGTCAAAGGAGCCAGGTGCTGATGCAGGACCTGGGAACCTTGGCAGCCTTGGGACTGGCTTCTGGACATGAGGCCTGTGCTCAACATGGTAATCAAATTGAGGACCTGCAGTAGACTCAGGAACAGAAGTGTCTGGAGCAGTAGCTTCGCTGTCTGCTGAAGCTTTTGGTGGGGAGGGCTCCGCATTGGCTTCAGTGTTGGTTGTGGCAGCTTCTTGGTGGAGCATAGGAGTAGGCTCTTGTGGTGCGTCTTCTGCGGCTGATGCAGCCGGAATGTCTTCAGCATAGACTTGAGGCCTTGGACCTTTGTGAAGCCTGCGGAATGCAGACGACGCCTGTGGGGTTGGAGTGGGCTGGGCCTCATTGTCTTCTTCCTCTTGAGGGCGATCCGCCCATGACGCATCTTGTGCAATTGGCGTCAGAGGACGACCAATGCTGATGAGCTCGCTTTGTTCATACTGAGGAAGGGCTGCATCATCTTGTACATTGTCCTGATGACCAATGTCTTCAGCAGCAATGGGGTCGGCTGTTGGTATGTCTTCAGCTTCAGGAGCCTCTGTGGAAGCAGGCTCATGAACTGTCAGTTGTCGTTCTGCGTTGGGGTGAACCATAGAGATAGGTTCAACTATCAAGGGCTCTGTGGGAGCAGCCCGAGATTTCTTGATCTTTCGCTTCTTCTTGCTGGGGGCAGTAGGAGAGGCTTCAGAGCTTTTCCTCTTCTTGGCTTCAGCCTCAGCAGTTCTTGTCTTCTTGAGCTCTGAAGCTGTTGACCGGCTCTTTGGCTTCGAGCCAGTCGTTGCAGTTGGGAAGACAATTGGAACTGCTTCTTGCCTAGGTGCCTCTGGTTCAGCCATAGCAGGCTTCTTCTTCTTCTTCGCGGCCATCTTGGGGTCCACGCCAGGACGCCCAAGTGCCTTGCGCTTCTCAGCCTCATTGTAGGCTTGTACACATCTTTCAGCCAGAGACTTCATCCGCTCACGTGAGCCCTGAGCTTCTGCACGCTTCTTCAGAAAATTTTCCTTGAGCTCATGCAACATGGTCTTGAAGCTCTTCACTTCTTGCACGCTGAGCTTGGCCATATTCTTCTTGAACTGAGCCTTTTCATGATCAATTTTCTGCTTTAGTTCAACAATGCGCTGGGCAATGGCAAGTTCTGAAGCAATTGCACCTTGGAAGGCGACGCTGAGGCCAACAGGCAGCTGCAGATCTTCGAAGCTGATGTTTGGTGTGGCAAACCATTCGTCGATGAAGTTGTGGATGATGGCGACATCAAAGAGAGGCAAATTGTTGAAGATTTCAGCTTCTTCTTTGCTCTTGATGAGCTGCTCTAGAGCGTCATCTCCAAGATCTTCATCACTTGACAGATCAATGGCTTCGCTGCGCAGAATGGCAACAGCTGTGAGCTCTTTGCCGGTGTGTGGCTGAGGCACCTTGGCCTTCTGGGGCTTGGAGACGCGGGATACGTCTTCAGACTGCACACTGTCTTCAGGAGGTGCAGTTGCCAATGGCTTCGCCCTTGAGATTTTTGATGAAGGGGCTGGCCTTGAAGCTTTTGGCTTCTTCGACTGCTTTGGCTTCGGTACAGCAGGAGCTTCATCAGACTCAGAGTCAGCTGGAGGGTCATTCACGGCAGTCCCTTGGACTAAGATGCGGGTGATGAGGCCCTCAAGATTGGCATACGGACCGATGATATTGGGTTCTGCATAGCGTGTGCCATCTGCCCTTGGTGCTGAGGGACCAGGGTTGAAGTCTAACCCCAACTTCTTCTTGTTCTGCTTCGCTGATTGTTGGGCAAACTGGAAGTTGCGCTTGAATAGATTGTCGTCACGACACCAGAGTAGTGACGACGGATGTGCATCATCAGGCTGTGGCCCATGAACCATGCATGGATAGAAGCTTTGGGCAATAGCTTCATCTCTGGACCTGGGTACAAGGTTTTTGTATAAGATGTCTCCCCACGGTCTTTTGATGGCACTTTTCTCAGCATACTCTTGGGTTGTGAAGCGGTATTTGAACCATTGTTCAGCCCAATAGCGTCGAATCCATTGGATTCGGGTCTTGCGCTGCCCATAATTCTCTTCAGGATCTATTTTATACATTTCTACCAGGTCTTCAGGCAGATCTTTGGAAGTTCCTTCATGTCGCTGTCTGCCCCCCTTCCTTGCTGCTGCTTCTGAAGCCATAAACTTTAACTTGAAAGGCTTCAAAACATTCAAAGGCTTCAAAGGCTTTCTTTTGCTGGACCAACAGGAACTGGCTTCAGGAGAATTTATGTGATGCTGTAGGAATTCTGCAAATGAATGCAGACTATGAGAACCGAAGGATTCTCCCACGGACATGTACCTGTGACAGCATTAAGGTGCGAGGGAAGGGGAAGAGGTCATATGCATTCTCAGAAGGTTTTGAAGATTAATCAGTTTAGAAGACATTGACCTCATCGTGCGAAGACATTCACTCATAGATAAGAAGTTGGTTCCAGATTTGTACGAACCCACAGATCAATACAAGTGAGGAATCTAACTACTTCATGAAGCACAAGTGAATATACTAGGCATGTTATGAGATGCAGATTGAGAGATCTAACTTGTGTGAAGATAAACTTCTTATGGTAGAAAGTGACAGAACCATGAGATCAAAAGGGGCTGTAAAAAGAAGTTTTATTTACCACACTTGGAACTGCTAGACGGAAGTGGGAGATGATGCCGAGCAGTTCAGTCCTCCGTGCCCCAACTTGGCGACGGAAGACACCTACGGCGACGGCGGAGAGAACGATGTCCGCGGTCGGCGTGAGGACGGCGTCGGAGAGGTTGCGGCAGCGAAGCGCTTCATCACCGGCGTCGTCGAGAGCTAGCGGTGGCGCTAGGGTTCGTGCGAGGGTGGAAGAAGGAGATAATGACCGCGGTAAGTGTGAATTTATAGGCACAGGGGCGGCACTGTGCTATTACACAGGTGCCCCTGGCGATTCGCATCTGAGGAACGCGTGGCCTGTTTGCGGAAGTTTGGGGTTTGTTCCACGTCCCACGCATGCCTGGATTGTCGGGCGGTCGTTCCTTTTTCTCCGGATTTTATGTGGAGGAATGAGCATTGAAAACGGACTTTATGGTTGTCTCTATATCTTCTGCTGACAAAGACGCAGTGAAGACATTCGACAGTTTCAATAGAATGCATATGACTTGGAGAGATAGAATTTGAGATAGAAAGCATAGAGAGATTAGGGTCCGATCACATTCACTTAGTTCAAAAGATTCAACCAAGAAGACATAGCTATAAGTGAATGCTGTAGAGGACAGAACACTATTATGTATACATCTATATAATCAACGTAGTGAAGATAATCATGAAGACATGTTGAGTTCGAAGCCAAACCAAATGTGAAGATATTGCAAGGTAACGCCATGAGTGAAACACTTCAAAATAGAACGTTTGGTGGTGGCGTTACCCACCGTATAGGAAGTATTAGACCCAGACACGGCGCACAATTATCGTGGCACTCCGAAGTCAAATTCCACATTAATGTATTCACACTTAGAATGTATGTCTTCATTGATTGAAGATATACTTTACTTTGTGCGTTGCACATCTAAGTCATCATATGCATAAGTGTTAGGATGTGTGCCTGATCACAGGACATTTGAGGATTCCAGGATATTTAGCTCACACCGTAACTTGCAAAATCTCTTCTCATCCAAGGGCTTGGTGAAGATATCTGCCAATTGTTCTTCAGTGTTGACGTGTATGATATCAATGTCTTCCTTCACAACATGATCTCTGAGAAAGTGATGACGAATTTCAATGTGCTTTGTCTTCGAGTGCTGAACTGGGTTGTTGGCAATCTTGATGGAACTTTCGTTGTCACAGTAAAGTGGTACTTGCTTCAGATGAATGCCATAATCCTTGAGTGTTTGCTTCATCCACAGAAGCTGAGCGCAGCAAGATCCAGCAGCAATGTATTCAAATTCAGCAGTGGAGAGAGATACACAGTTCTGCTTCTTTGAAGACCAACATACAAGTGATCGTCCCAGAAAGTGACATGTGCCTGATGTATACTTGCGATCAACTTTGTCACCAGCATAATCAGCATCCGAAAATCCAACCAAATCAAACTCTGAGCCCTTTGGATACCATAATCCTAGAGTTGGGGTGTGAGCCAAATATCGAAGAATTCGCTTCACAGCTAAGTGATGCGACTCCTTTGGTGCCGCTTGAAATCGAGCACACATGCAAACACTAAGCATAATATCTGGCCTAGATGCACATAAATAAAGCAAAGAACCAATCATGGAGCGGTATACCTTTTGATCGAACTCTTTACCATTGTCGTCAGGACCTAGATGATGTTTGGTTGGCATTGGTTTTGTGAAGCCTTTGCAGTCTTGCATACCGAACTTCTTCAGGCAATCTTTGAGATACTTCTCTTGAGATATGAAGATGCCATTGCGTTGTTGTCGTATTTGAAGACCAAGGAAGAACTTCAGCTCCCCCATCATGGACATCTGATATTGCTCTTGCATCATATATCCAAACTCTTCACTGTACTTCTGATTGGTGCAGCCGAAGATAATGTCATCCACATATATTTGGCACAAACAGTTCACCATCATATGTCTTCATGAAAAGAGTGGGATCCAGGGAACCAGGTATGAAGCCTTTGCTCTTCAGGAAGTATTTGAGTGTGTCATACCAGGCCCTAGGGGCTTGTTTGAGGCCATACAGTGCCTTGTTGAGCTTGTATACCATGTCAGGATGTTTTGGATTTTCAAAGCCAGGCGGTTGTGCAACATACACTTCTTCTTCAATCTTGCCATTGAGAAAGGCACTTTTCACATCCATTTGATATAGAAGTATGTTATGATGATTTGCATAGGCCAGCAGAATGCGTATGGCTTCAAGCCTAGCCACGGGAGCAAATGTTTCATCGAAGTCAATGCCTTCCACTTGAGTATATCCTTGAGCAACGAGACAAGCTTTGTTTCTGACAACTTGACCATGCTCATCTTGTTTGTTGCGGTATATCCATTTGGTGCCTATTATGTTGTGCTTCCGTGGATCAGGACGCTTAACCAGTTCCCATACATTATTCAGCTCAAACTGTTGAAGCTCTTCTTGCATAGCTTGAATCCATTCAGGTTCCATGAAGGCTTCTTCAACTTTCTTGGGTTCTGATGTTGAGACGAATGCGAAGTGCCCACAGAAATTTGCTAGCTGAGTTGCCCTTGAACGAGTGACTGGACCAGGTGCATTGATGCTGTCAATTATTCTGTCAATCTGCACTTCATTGGCAACACGAGGATGTACAGGGCGAAGACTTTGCTCTTGCTGATCTGTGTTGTTGTTGGGAGGAATGTCTTCAGGCTGAGCATTGTCTTCATGTTGATCAGGTGCTGAGATGATAAGTTCTTCTTCAGGATGAGCTTCAGAAGGTATAATCTCTCCAGTTCCCATTAGCTTGATTGATTCACTAGTTGGAATCTCATCTAGCACATTTGGCAGTTGCTCTCTTTGTGAACCATTTGTCTCATCGAACCGCACATCCACTGTTTCAACCACTTTGTAATGAAAGAGATTGAAGACTCTGTAGGAGTGCGAATCCTTTCCATATCCAAGCATAAAGCCCTCATGTGCTTTTGGTGCAAACTTTGAGGTGTGGTGTGGGCCCTTGATCCAGCACCTTGCGCCAAATACTCTGAAGTAACTGACATTTGGCTTCTTGCCAGTTAGGAGTTCATAAGATGTCTTGTTCAGAAGCTTGTGAAGATAAACACGATTGATTGTATGGCATGCAGTGTCAATGGCTTCAGTCCAGAATTTTCTTGGAGTCTTGTATTCATCTAGCATTGTTCTGGCCATCTCAATGAGTGTTCTGTTCTTGCGTTCGACGACGCCATTCTGCTGTGGCGTGTATGGAGCTGAGAATTCATGTGTGATGCCCAAGGTATCAAGATATGTATCAAGGCCAGTGTTCTTGAATTCAGTGCCATTGTCACTTCTGATGTGTTTTATCTTGGCGCCAAAATTGTTCATAGCACGATTGGCGAAGCGTCTGAAGACATCCTGCACTTCATTCTTGTAAAGGATTATGTGCACCCAAGTATATCTAGAGTAATCATCAACAATGACGAAGCCATAGAGGCAAGCAGTAGTAGTAAAAGTTGAGTAGTGAGTGGGGCCGAAAAGATCCATGTGGAGCAGTTCGAAGGGTTGAGTAGTAGTCATGATTGTCTTCGAAGGATGTTTTGCCCTTGTCATCTTCCCTGCTTCATAGGCACCGCATAAGTGATCTTTCTTGAACTTGACGCCCTCGATGCCTATGACATGCTTCTTCTTCGCAAGGGTGTGGAGGTTCCTCATGCCAGCATGCCCAAGCCTCCGATGCCAAAGCCAGCATTCTGAAGCTTTTGCAAGAAGACAAACTGCAAGTTGTGGCCCTGCTGAGAAATCTACCACGTACAGATCATCTTTTTGATACCCTTCAAACACTAGAGACTTGTCAGATTCCATTAGTACTAGGCAACGATATTTTCCAAACATTACGATCATGTTCAAATCGCAAAGCATTGAGACAGACATTAAGTTGAAGCCAAGGGATTCAACAAGCATGACTTTATCCATGTGTTGATCCTTTGAGATTGCAACTCTACCTAGACCTAATACCTTACTTTTACCAGTGTCAGCAAATGTGATGTGGCTCTTGTCGGATGGACGTAAGGTTGAGTCCATAAGAAGGCTTCTTTTGCCAGTCATGTGATTTTGTACACCCACTGTCAATAATCCATTCTGAAGACTAGACGGTGTCGTACCCTACAGTGCAGTTAGGGGGATAGGCTTCACGAAGAGAATTGTGAAGCAAAAACATTTGACGAACCAGTGGGTTATGAAAACTTAGATCCAGATTAGGACTAATAGGGAGAGTAGCATGCGATTCAGGAACGAAGTACATAATGATGCCATTCGGGCATTACATAGTAAGACCATTTGGGCATTTGATCTTGCGCCCTACAAGATGTTTAAGGTCCCCAGCAATAGCGTCAGAAGATTTTGTTTTTCTGCTGGAGACCTTTCCCTGCAAAAGAGAGTTAAGCTTTCTTAACCACCCACATCTTCAAGGGTGGCTTAGAAGCAATAAGTCTAAGCGCAGCATCTGAGAATTTTGGCTTTGAAGCCTTAGCAAACAGTCTTGCAGGTGGACAATAATACTCATAGGAATAAGCAGAATAATTTTTGGTCATATGAACATGATGGTTCGATGAACCGCTCTCATATTCATATGCCTGAGTATGGTTTCCCTGCAAAACATTTGCGTTAGTGTGACTCAGGTGAGTCCTCTGTTTGTATGAAGCCTTTGGACCGTATGAAGCCTTTGGTCTGAGGTTTGTCTTCTTCAAGTGAGGTGTCATGAAGACATTCACAAGAAGATTTTCCAGACACTTTTTCGGAACCCAGATCTTCTTCATAGGCGGTCCATTCCTGCAGTTAGTACCAATGTACCTGGCAAACACTTCACCATTCTGATTCTTAAACAGTTTATAGTTTGCATCAAAGGATTCATCAATAATAATGGGGTTAGCACATGTGAAGCCAGATAAATTGGATGGATCTGCTGAAGGTTCCTTTGCAGCAACCCATGTGGTTTTGGGGTACTGCTCAGGTTTCGAATAAGAGCCATCTGCATTTATTTTCCTTACAAACCCAACACCCTCTTTCCTAGGGTTTCGGTTCAGAATCTGCTTCTTGAGGACATCACATAATGTCTGATGTCCTTTAAGACTTTTGTACATCCCTGTTTCAAGCAATGTCTTCAACCTAGCATTCTCATCAGCAATAGCAGTGGTATCCTCAGCAGAGGGGTTAGTTACCACATCAACAGTTGAAGATATTGCAACAGCAGTAGCAGTGGAACATTCAGCAACAGAAGTAGCATTATCACGCTCAATGCATTTAAGACATGGTGGTTCAAATCCTTCCTGAGCGGAACTGATCTGTTCGGCGCGAAGTGATTTGTTTTCCTTTTGAAGATCTTCATGAGCCGCTCTCAATTTCTCAAGTTCTTGCTTCCTTTGAAGATAATCATAGGAAAGCTTTTCATGAGTTGTTGAGAGAGTATCAAGACGATCTTCAAGTTCCTGATACTTAACATGAAGATTTTTTATGTCTTCAATTAAGGATTCAGATCGAGTCATTTCAGCACCCAACAGATCATCGCTTCTGTCTAACAGTTTTTGAATATGTTCCATAGCTTTCTGTTGTTCGGTTGCAATTTTAGCAAGTGTTTTGTAGCTGGGTTTTGAATCACAGTCAGAGTCATCGTCACTAGATGTTTGATAGCGAGTAGTGCGTGTGTTTACCTTGGCACCGCGTGCCATGAAGCAGTAGGTAGGAGTGGAGTCGTTCTTGTCATTTGCATCAGTGTCGGTGATGAAGTCATTGTCTTCAGTGTTGAAGATGGACTTGGCGACATATGCTGTAGCCAGACTCACAATGCCAGAATCAGACTCCTCCTCTGAATCCATTTCCTTGCCAACAAACGCACGTGCCTTGCCAGATGAGCTCTTCTTGTGTGATGAAGACTTTGAGGAAGACTTGGAAGAAGACTTTGAGTATTTCTTCTTCTTCTTGTCGTCAGAATCATATTCCTTGCTCTTCTTCTTCCTTCTGTTCTCATTGTCCCACTGTGGACACTCAGAGATGAAGTGTCCAGTTTTCTTGCACTTGTGACATGTTTTCTTCTTGTAGTCATGAGCAGAAGCTTCATCATTCCTTGAGCTTGATCGTGAAGATTTTCTGAAGCCTTTCTTCTTGGTGAATTTTTGGAACTTCTTCACTAGCATTGCAAGTTCCCTTCCAATGTCTTTAGGATCATCAGAACTGCTGTCAGATTCTTCTTCAGATGAGGAAACAGCTTTTGCCTTCAAGGCACGAGTTCGCCCATAGTTTGGACCGTAGATATCTCTTTTCTCAGAAAGCTGGAACTCATGTGTGTTGAGCCTCTCAAGTATGTCAGACGGATCGAGTGTCTTGAAATCAGGACGTTCTTGAATCATCAGGGCTAGGATGTCAAACGAACTATCAAGTGATCTCAGCAGCGTCTTGACGATTTCATGTTTGGTGATCTCAGTGGCGCCGAGGGCTTGAAGTTCATTTGTGATGTCAGTGAGCCGGTCAAATGTGTGCTGGACATTCTCATTGTCATTTCGCTTGAAGCGGTTGAAGAGGTTGCGAAGAACACTGATTCTTTGATCTCTCTGGGTTGAGATGCCTTCATTGACCTTGGAGAGCCAGTCCCAGACCAGCTTAGATGTCTTCAAGGCACTCACACGGCCATACTGTCCTTTTGTCAGATGACCACAGATGATATTTTTGGCAGTAGAGTCCAGTTGAGTGAACTTCTTGACATCAGCAGCAGTGACACCTTCTCCAGCCTTGGGAACGCCGTTCTCGACGACATACCATAGGTCGACATCAATGGCTTCAAGATGCATGCGCATCTTATTCTTCCAGTAGGGATATTCAGTTCCATCGAAGACGGGGCACGCAGCGGAGACTTTGATTATCCCTGCAGTCGACATAGCTAAAACTCTAGGTGGTTAAACCGAATCACACAGAACAAGGGAGCACCTCGCTCTGATACCAATTGAAAGTGCGTTATATACTAGAGGGGGGTGAATAGGCGATTTTTATGAAAGTCTTCAAAACATGGGAGTTATGAAGACAAACAGCGAAGATTTTGCCTATTACTATGCAGCGGAAGTTAGATTACACTAGGCAAGCCATGGTCAAGTATTCAAAAGGGTGAAAGCACAAAAGACAAACAACTGCAGTGTAATAAGGATCAGGTAGGAAGAAGTTAGGAAGCCAAACAGATCATACATTCACATTGTGAAGACAAAATATATAGCAAGCATGCAATGGCTTCACAATGAGTAACAGTAAGAAAAAGGAAGTGAAGATGAAACCGGTGACTCGTTGAAGACAATGATGTGTTGGACCAGTTCCAGTTGTTGTGACAACTGTACGTCTGGTTGGAGCGGCTAGGTATTTAAACCTCAGGACACACAGTCCCGGACACACAGTCCTGAACACGCAGCTCAGGACACCAAGTCCTCACCATATTCTCCTTGAGCTAAGGTCACATAGTCCTCGCCCAATCACTCTGGTAAGTCTTCAAGGTAGACTCCCAAACCTTCACAGACTTTGTTCACTGGCAATCCACAATGTCTCTTGGATGCTCTGAACGCGACGCCTAACCGTCTGGAGGATTCACAGTCCTCAAGTGTAATAAGTCTTCAGATCACACAGACAAGAAGACTTAAGTGATGCCCAATGTTCTCTGGCTCTGGGTGGTTAGGGCTTTTCTCCTCGCTAGGAATTTTCTCTCAAAGGCTTCGAGGTGGGTTGCTCTCAAACGACAAAAGCCATGCACTGAAATCTGAGCAGCCAACCGTTTATGGTTGTAGGGGGTGGGCTATTTATAGCCACTTGGCAACCCGACCTGATTTTTCCGAAATGACCCTGGGTCACTAAGGAACTGACACGTGTCTCAACGGTCAGATTTCAAACTCTCATGGCAACTTTACTTGGGCTACAAGCAAAGCTGACTTGTCCGGCTCTGGACAAGATTCGCTCTCATTGTCTTCACTCAAAGACATAGGTTTTTGGTTTAGGCATCACTTCAGTCATTCTGACTGGTTCTCCTGGACCCCATTTAACAGTACGGTGGTTCCTATGACTCAACACAAAAGAAAAAGAACTACGAAAGATCTAAGTCTTCGAGCTCCATAGGCTTCATAACGTGTCTTCTTTTGTCATAGTCTTCAATGTGAATATCTTCATATACCACCTTTGGCTTCAATGTCTTCATACATTTTAGGGGTCATCTCTGGTAGTAAAACCGAATCAATGAGGGACTTCTACCTGTGTTATCCTGCAATTCTCACAAACACATTAGTCCCTCAACTAGGTTTGTCGTCAATACTCCAAAACCAACTAGGGGTGGCACTAGATGCACTTACAGGTTAGTATAATAAAGAGCAAACCATTTCACTTTTGGTACTGTCAAATACAAGATTCACAATTGTTCTCACACAATGCCTACTGTATCATATCATTTCTACAATTTATATTGAGCAATATAAGCTATAGAAACTAGAAAACAAGCAAACTATGCATTGAAAACAGAATCTGTCAACAACAGAACTGTTTGTAGAAATCTGCACTCAAACCATATTTCTACTACTCCAATGAATTCAACAATATAACTATCACATAAAGCATTCTTTTCATGATGCATAAGAATAGAATTTTTTTTACTCTCCACATAAGCAAATTTATTCTCATCAATAGTAGTGGGAGCAAACTCAACAAAATAACTATCATGGGAGTGAAAATTAAAATCATGATGACAAGTTACATTCTTATCATTATTCTTTATAGCATACATGTCATGATGAGGAGATCAATACCATTGTTACACCCACAGCCCCTACTGTTACATATACTGGACCAATTACTAGAGCTCGCGCACGCCAATTAAATTACCAGGTACTTTCGTTTCTTGGTAATGATTCTAATGTTCATGAGATTATGATGCTGCCTAAATTGGATACATTTGTTTTGCTTACAAATGAAGGGCCTAGCTTGGAGAAGGATGAACATTGGAGCAAGAACACGCATGGAGTTGATGGCATGCGCAAGGGGATCAAGAACGGAGTTACAAGTGATGATTTCAGGACTTTGAAGCCGCCATAAGGAGTGCATGAAGCCTTGGACGAAATATACAAGATGCCACTTCATAATATTCGTCCATAGGCTATTCTAGGTGCTGCGTCACCTTATTAATGGGCCAGGCCCATGTAATTTCGAAATACTTAAGTATAGGCTATTTTTAGAGTCCGTATGTGTGGGGAAACAAGAGTTAGGGTTGGTTTCAGACCCCACCCTCAAGGGCCACGAAATTACCCCCCCCCCTCTTCCTCCATATATACAGCCCTTAGGGCATCGTTTAGACTTTGGGTTTTGTTTAGATTAAAAGTTCGCCATAGCTACAACTTCGCGTACTTCGTTTGTGTCCAACGACCAGACCAAGACGTCACAGAACCCCACCTTGATCAATAAAGCTTTCATCTTATATTCGCAATATCCCGATTGCAATCTCAGTTTCTTGCTTGTTCTTCGTTTGTTCGCAGGAAACAGACCCTCGTGGTCAGGTTGATCATGCTCCGGCGTGGTCAATAACCCTCGGAAGTTGGTTTAGCGATTGCTAAGGCGCGACGTCTCGCACGTTCGTAGTCGGATCGTCAAGGTCGACTCCCACAGAAAACGATAGCTACCATCTCATCGAAACATTGGGACACCTTAGCCTCTATCAAGTGGTATCAGATTTCCAGGTTGCTCGGTGAGATTTTATAGTTTTTCGTAGATTAGATCGAGTTTGTTCTTCATACCTACAGTCCACGAAAAAGCCACACACAAAAAAATTAGGGTTTGTTCATCATATCCGAACCAATCTGAGCCTTTGCATAATCTTTTTAGGGTTTTTGCTTTGTTGAATTTGCGGTTGCATCGTCGTGTCAAGTTGCTGGTCTTAGAGTCTAGTCTTTTAGAGTTTTGAGTTCTGGTCATAAGTTGTCACGCCGCCGCACCATCATCATCGCCCATCTACCACTTTTGCTTATCCGCCACCGCTCTGAATCCATGTCCATATACCACCACCAATCCGTATCCATATACCACAACCAATCTCTATCCATATACCACCACCGCTACCATATACCACCACCGCTGCCATATACCACAACCATATATCCACCACCAATCCGAGTTCTTCTCATAGTAGGTTTGTTCTTGAGATCAATCTAAATTCCAATTCGTGTTTCCTTGCCTGCATAGGTCTCGGGAAAAAAAAGAGTCTGGAGACCCCCGGGCAGTTTTTAGGCCAAAATTTTCACGGGAATTTTTTCCCTATCCTATTTTTAGGCTTTTCTGAGTCTTTTGAGCCACGTTCCATCATAGTGATTTTTTGTCGCACTTTTTCGTCGTCGCTGCCCTGATTTCCGAAAAAAAAGTGAAAAAAAAATTCGTGCCCATCCTATCAGTTTGACGAGGGAAGAGTTTTGAGACACTCACCATTATAGTGATTTTTCACAAAAAAAAGGAGCGCAAAAAAAAGAGCGAAAAAAAGAGAGTTCCAGAGTGTGCTTTTCCCTTATTTACGTGCAGCGCCGTGATTTTGTTAGTGTTCTAGGCTCGCGTCTCTAGCACGGTCTAGCCTAGGACCAGCACAGTACCGTCGTTGAGCGTTTATTCAACTTTGCATCTCTGAATTGATTATTGCTGACCCTTTTTGCTACCATACTATAAGCCTTCCCAGCTCCACATACATCTACGTCGTGCGTTTGACTCTCCCTGGCAATCGCTCTATCCAAGCTTTTGAGAGTTTTGACTACAACGGTTGCCGATCACCGCCTGCTGCTGGGTAAGAACTGGTAAGAATTTGAGATTTGTTTGACGGATTTGTGACACCCGCCACCACCACCACTTGTTAGTAGTCTGTAGGATCATATTATTGTGTGTTTCTATTGCTACTAACCATGCCAGGATCACAAGCCGACGAGACTGACTGGGAGAACTTGACGAACAAGGAGCTTCATGATACGTTTAAGCAAATGATGAGTGGACAGGTGCAAGATGTGATAGATAGATTTGAAGAGGCCATGGAGAAGATAGATGGCATGGAGAAGACGTTTGAAACAAAGCTCAATAACAAGTTTGCTGAATTGCTTTCGCGTTTTCCACCACCACCACCGGCTGCTCCTGCCGCACCTCTGCAACAACAGCAACAACACCGACTACCTCCACGTCGGGAAACAGCCCTCCGCCGAGCGAGCCGTGTCCCTCTTCAGTCGGGCCAAACTGCTGGTGCTGCTGTTGATACTTCTGTGGCTCCTACTGCTGATGTGGAGGAGGATGATTATGTGGGAGATTATGAGGATGAGGTTGATCAAAATCAGAACTACGTGCCACCACCAGCACAACAACCACCAGGTCGTCCACATGCAAATAATGGCAATGGTAGGGCTCACCCTCAGGTACGAGATCATGACCATCTCCCTAAACTAAAATTGAATATTCCACCATTTGAGGGTAGATATGTTCCTGATATATATCTTACTTGGGAGTTAGAAACTGAACAACGATTTACATGTTTACAATATTCCCAGGAGAGACGTGTTCCTGCTGCTGTTTGTGCTTTCACTAGTTTTGCATGTGTTTGGTGGTCTGAGCATTGTAGATTATATCCTATTCCGGCTACTTGGGCTGCTTTGAAAACTGCTATGCGTACTCGTTGGGTTCCACCATATTATCAACGTGAATTACTTCAAAAATTGCAGCGCTTAAGACAGGGAAAAAATTCTGTAGAAGAATATTATCAGGAATTACAAACTGGCATGATTAGATGTGGTATTGTTGAGGAGAATGAAGCTATGCTTGCACGTTTTATGGGTGGATTAAATAGAGAGATTCAGACGATTCTAGAGTATAAGGAGTATACTAATATCACTCGTTTATTCCATCTTGCTTGTAAAGCTGAACATGAAGTGCAGGATCGACAGGCATTGGCGCGGACTAACTTTTCTGCAGGTCGACCTTCATCATGGACACCACGTGCATCATCTACTTCCACACGTTTTGCTACACCGGCGCCTCCGTCGGCTGCCACCTCCAACCGTGATACAATAAAGCAGGCACAATCACCACTATCTGCCAAGAGCACACCTTCTGGGCCTGCAAAGAGCTCTTCTTCATCCATGGCATCAACAGGGCAAACACATGATATTATTTGTCGACGTTGCAAGGGTGGAGGTCATTATGCGAGAGAATGCCCATCTAAGCGTGTGATGATTGTTACTGAGGATGGTGGGTATGAGTCCGCTAGTGACTATGATGAGGAGACTTTGGCTCTTATTACGCGTGACGAACACGGTGGAGACGATTCTGATCATGAGACGCAATACATGGCTCCTGAAGATGCTGACAGGTATAAATGTTTAGTTGCTCAACGTGTTTTGAGTGTGCAGGTTACACAAGCTGAGCAAAATCAGAGGCATAATTTGTTCCATACAAAGGGAGTTGTGAAGGAACGTTCTGTTCGCGTGATCATAGATGGAGGGAGCTGCAATAACTTGGCTAGCATGGAGATGGTGGAGAAGCTATCTCTCACCACAAGACCACATCCACATCCTTACTACATCCAATGGTTCAACAACAGCGGCAAGATTAAGGTAACACGTACTGTTCGTGTGCATTTTAGTATCTCTACATATGCTGATTATGTTGATTGTGATGTGGTACCTATGCAAGCATGTTCCTTATTACTTGGTAGACCATGGCAATTTGATAAAAATTCTGTACACCATGGTAGAAACAATCAGTATACCCTTGTTCATAACGATAAAAATATTACTTTGCTTCCTATGACTCCTGATTCCATTTTGAAAGATGATATTAATAGAGCTAATAAAGCAAAACAGGAGACAAATAAGAGTGAAAATCAGATTGTGGCAAAAGAATTTGAGCACCAAATGAAGCCTAATTATAAACCATCTACTGTTGTTTCTGAAATTAAATTGAAAAGTGCATGTTTACTTGCCACCAAATCTGATATTGATGAGCTAGATTTTAGCAAATCTGTTTGCTATGCTTTTGTGTGCAAAGAGGCATTATTTTCATTCGAGGACGTGCCTTCCTCTTTGCCCCCTGCTGTCACTAACATTTTGCAGGAGTTCACTGACGTCTTTCCACACGACGTGCCACCGGGATTACCACCTATTCGAGGGATTGAACATCAAATTGACTTAATTCCTGGTGCTTCGCTACCCAACCGTGCACCATACCGTACCAATCCAGAGGAGACGAAGGAGATTATGCATCAAGTACAAGAACTGCTCGACAAAGGTTATATACGTGAATCCCTTAGTCCTTGTGTTGTTCCTATCATTTTAGTGCCGAAAAAGGATGGTACGTCACGTATGTGCGTTGATTGTAGAGGCATTAATAATATTACTATTCGTTATCGTCATCCTATTCCTAGGTTAGATGATATGCTTGATGAATTGAGTGGCTCTACAATATTCTCCAAAGTTGATTTGCGTAGTGGATACCATCAAATTCGTATGAAATTGGGAGATGAATGGAAAACAGCATTTAAAACTAAGTTTGGATTATATGAGTGGTTAGTCATGCCTTTTGGGTTAACTAATGCACCTAGTACTTTCATGAGATTAATGAATGAAGTTTTACGTGCTTTCATTGGACGATTTGTGGTAGTTTACTTTGATGACATATTGATTTATAGCAAATCTTTGGAGGAACATTTGGAACATTTACGTGCTGTTTTTATTGCTCTACGTGATGCACGTTTGTTTGGAAACCTTGGAAAGTGCACCTTTTGCACCGACCGAGTATCTTTTCTTGGCTATGTTGTTACTCCACAGGGAATTGAAGTTGATAAAGCCAAGATTGAAGCTATTGAGAGTTGGCCGCAGCCCAAAACGGTCACACAAGTGAGGAGTTTCCTTGGCCTCGCTGGTTTCTAGAGGCGTTTTGTGAGAGATTTCAGCACCATTGCTGCACCTCTCAACGAGCTTACAAAGAAGGATGTGCCTTTTGTTTGGGGTACCGCACAAGAAGAAGCCATCACGGTATTGAAAGATAAGTTGACACATGCTCCTTTACTCCAACTTCCTAATTTCAATAAGACTTTTGAGCTTGAATGTGATGCTAGTGGAATTGGATTATGAGGTGTGTTATTACAAGATGGAAAACCTGTTGCATACTTTTCTGAAAAATTGAGTGGGCCTAGTCTGAACTATTCTACTTATGATAAAGAATTATATGCTCTTGTTCGGACCTTAGAAACATGGCAACATTATTTATGGCCCAAGGAATTTGTTATACATTCTGATCATGAATCTTTGAAACACATTAAAAGTCAAGCAAAACTGAACCGTAGACATGCTAAATGGTTTGAATTCATTGAGACTTTCCCTTATGTCATTAAACACAAGAAGGGTAAAGAAAATGTTATTGCTGATGCCTTGTCTCGTCGTTATACTATGCTTTCACAACTTGACTTTAAAATATTTGGTTTGGAGACTATCAAAGATCAATATGTTCATGATGCTGAATTTAAAGATGTATTGCAGAATTGTAAGGAAGGGAGAACTTGGAACAAGTTCATTCTTAACGATGGATTTGTGTTTCGTGCTAACAAGCTATGCATTCCAGCTAGCTCCGTTCGTCTTTTGTTGTTGCAGGAGGCGCATGGAGGAGGATTAATGGGATACTTTGGCGTCAAGAAGACGGAGGATATACTTGCTACACATTTCTTTTGGCCAAAGATGAGACGGGATGTTGAGCGTTTTGTTGCTCGCTGCACTACATGTCAAAGAGCTAAGTCACGACTCAATCCTCATGGTTTATATATGCCTTTGCCTGTACCTAGTGTTCCTTGGGAGGATATATCTATGGACTTTGTTTTAGGTTTACCTTGAACAAAGAAGGGGAGGGATAGCATATTTGTTGTCGTGGATAGGTTCTCGAAAATGGCACACTTTATACCATGTCATAAAAGTGATGATGCTGTTAATGTTGCTGATTTGTTCTTTCGTGAAATTATTCGCTTACATGGTGTGCCAAATACTATTGTTTCAGATCGTGATTTCTTAGCCACTTTTGGAGATGTTTATGGGCTAAGTTGGGGACTAAGCTGCTTTTTAGTACTACTTGTCACCCCCAAACTGATGGACAAACTGAAGTAGTCAATAGAACATTGTCTACTATGCTTAGGGTTGTTTTGAAGAATAACAGGAAAATGTGGGAAGAATGCTTGCCTCATATTGAATTTGCTTATAATCGTTCATTGCATTCTACTACTAAGATGTGCCCTTTTGAAATTGTGTATGGTTTCCTACCTCGTGCACCTATTGATTTGTTGCCTCTTCCATCTTCAAAGAAGGTTAATTTTGATGCTAAAGAACGTTCTGAATTGATTTTAAAAATGCATGAGTTAACTAAGGAAAACATTGAGCGTATGAATGCTAAATATAAACTTGCTGGAGATAAGGGTAGAAAACATGTTGTGTTTGCGCCTGGAGATCTTGTTTGGTTACATTTGCGTAAAGATAGATTTCCTAATCTGCGCAAATCAAAGCTAATGCCACGTGCTGATGGTCCTTTTAAGGTGTTAGAGAAAATAAATGATAATGCATATAAACTTGAGCTACCTGTAGATTTTGGGGTTAGTCCCACTTTTAACATTGCAGATTTGAAGCCTTATTTAGGTGAGGAAGGCACGCTTCCGTCGAGGACGACTTCATTTCAAGAAGGGGAGGATGATGAGGACATCAATACCATTGTTACACCCACAACCCCTACTGTTACATATACTGGACCAATTACTAGAGCTCGCGCATGCCAATTAAATTACCAGGTACTTTCGTTTCTTGGTAATGATTCTAATGTTCATGAGATTATGATGCTGCCTAAATTGGATACATTTGTTTTGCTTACAAATGAAGGGCCTAGCTTGGAGAAGGATGAACATTGGAGCAAGAACACGCATGGAGTTGATGGCAGGCGCAAGGGGATCAAGAACGGAGTTACAAGTGATGATTTCAGGACTTTGAAGCCGCCATAAGGAGTGCATGAAGCCTTGGACGAAATATACAAGATGCCACTTAATAATATTTGTCCATTGGCTATTCTAGGTGCTGGTTAGAGGTGTAGGATGAAGATGGTCTCTCTCAAACGACCCTGCAACCAAATACAAGAAATCTCTTGTGTCTCCAACATACCCAATACAATGGCAAATTGTATAGGTGCACTAGTTCGGCGAAGAGATGGTGATAAAAATGTAATATGGATGGTATAAATATATTTTTATAATCTGAATAAATAAAAACAGCAAGGTAGCAAATAGCAAATGGGCACAAAAACGGTGTTGAAATGCTTAAAAACAAGGCCTAGGGTCCGTACTTTCGCTAGTGCAATCTCTCAACAATGCTAATATAGTTGGATCATATGATTATCCCTCAAAGTGTAACGAAGAATCACTCCCGAGTTCCTATTAGCGGAGAACAAAAGATAGGAATTGTTTGTAGGGTACTAAACCACCTCAAAGCTATTCTTTTCGTTCGATCTATTCAAGAGTTCGTACTAAAATAACGCAAAGCTATTTTTTCGTTCGATCTATCCTAGAGTTCGTACTAGAACAACACCAAAGCATATTCATTTTAACATATAATGAGGCTAGCCAACTCGTCTTCTCGGTTGTCCATCGTTTTGTTTCGAGTTGGACCGTTGGATGTTGGTCAATTGATTGACGTTGGATCTTCGGTTGTTTTTGTTTTAACGTGGGGTGAGTTCATACAGGCAATGACCTGTGGGCTCGGTCTCTCATCAGATTGGCTGGGTGAGCCTTTTTCGGGTGCCTGGGCGGCTGATCCTGCCGCGCCGCGTGCGCAAGCGTCACTGGCGGGCGTGCGTCGTGGGCGCTGCGCGCTATCTCCGTTTCCTAGTTGCCCCTCTGTTCAGTCGTATATGGTTCCAGCTCGCCCGCTGTTGGTGGGCCTGCCTTCTCCTTGGTCCCACGTGTCGGTGGCGTGGGCTGTTGTTTTTTGTGTGCGTGTGGCCTCCTGTATCTGGATTGGCTCGGGTGATGTCGTGGTTCTGCTGACCGTGTCTTCCGTATGGAGCGGACGCTATCGCCATGCCGCGTCGCGTCGTGAGGCGTACTGGCAAGCTACTTTTCCTTCGAGTCGTCTCATTGGGTGGTTTGTCACTCTGTTTACTGGCGCACTCGGACACTGCCACTTGGGTCGTGCTTCCCTTGACCCCACTCGTCATTGGAGTTACCTCTTTTCCTGTGTTCGCTTTGACCCGTCGCCCATCTCTGCGCCCTCTGTTCGGGTGGGTGGTTTCTCTGCTCGGTTTGATTTGCTCACCCGCCCGTGTGCTGCTGACTGTGGGCCCACGCTTGGATGGGCTCACAGGTCTGTGACTCGCCGGCGTCTTCTGGGGTGTGGCTTGCTTGGTGCCATGCTGCTGTGCCCGACGCGCGCCCTGGGCGCGGTGGACGTGCGTGTGTCACTCCGTGGGGCCGTTGCCGCGTCGCGTGCATCTGCCATGCCCAGGCTGCACGTTGTCCGCCGCTATCGCTGACGGTGGGTTCTGGCCCCACGCAGGCCGCATGTCGGTGTCTGCTTCGTGGGTTCCGATGCCGCTCTTGCGAGTTGGGCGTCCCGTTGCGGTGGGCAAGGGCCCCCTTTTCTCTTCGATGTTGGCCTTTTCTTCTTCTCATGCTTCTCATTCTGTGCACGCTCGCTTCGCCCACTGCTGCGCGCTCTATTCGTCGCCTCGCTTCATCCCGTTCGAGCGCCCTGTCCTCCGGCTCTGCCATCCGTTCCTCCATGGGTGCTGTTGGTTGAGGTTCTTTCTATTCTGCTCCTCCGGTTCTTTCCTGTCGTTGTTTCTATGATTTACTGATCTCGTCTGTTTCCATTTGCTCCCTTCGTGCGCAGCTTGCTTGGATTTCACGTTGGCTCTTTCGTAGGAGCGTGGGTGGTTCCGTCCTTGCTGTCCAGGTTAGTGCGCGCCTCCCCTGCTTCTCTATGGGTGCATGCTTGTTAGGTGTTTGATAAAATGTGTGAGGGCTGCTTGGTGAAATGCGTGTATGCTGCCATCTGTTTTCATCTTGAGTTGGTTGTGCATGGTTCGTGGTGTTAGTTTCCGCGGCTTGTATGAGGATATGATGAACTGATACTTCTGTAAAATAGTGATGTTTGAAGGCCTTGTATCTTTTTGTTTTGCTTTTATTTTGTTGCTTGTTTTGCTGTTTGCGTCTGAATGGATGAACGCTTCTGTTTCCATCATTGCGCCTGTTGGAATGCCATTGTAGCGCGGTGTGCTTTCTCGGCCCTTCCGCGCGTGTGTGGGCTCGCACGCAAAGAAATGCTCAGTGCTCGTTGCTTTCTCGTGTGTTTTACAGCAGCTATCAATGGACGCAGAAGACATTTGTGCCTTATTTTCTAACTAGAGCTAGAGCCGTACTTTTACAGCAGCTACCAATGGACGCAGAAGAGATACGTGCCATATTTTCTCCGGCCGGAGAACATTCCGTCAATGACCAGACTAAAGAACAGCCGGATGAGGGTACCCCTCTCCCCAACAAACCAGATGTTTAGAATGACTTCTTTACCAATTCCTGCAATGCCCATAATTTCTGTCATGCCAATGCGCCACTGCTCATATTGATTGACTTCTGGTCCCAGCTGATAGCATATTCTGTTGTTGATTGACAAAATGGTTGATTATATGCTGCAATTAGGTTCAACCTAGGCATTATCCAATACAGAACGACATATGCAAACAAACAGCACATGTACAAGTGCAGAATTCCTAAGAGATCTCTTTTATAACCAAATTAAACAATTAGTAGTTGATAACTGATTTTGTTTGCAACCATTATAGTATTCCTCTCCCTAGCTTGCTATGTGCTTCTCTTAAATGTCAATAGGTCTGTATAAGCTACTAATTAATATCTGCGCACTGCAGGATGAAGTGGCAAGCATGGAAGTAACCCACAGTCAGTTTTCTTCATATGCGGCATGGTACAAACAATATGAGAATTCACGGCACGGTTCTGAGGTTAGTGATTACAATTAAAAACAGCCACTCCCAGTTATTTCAGAGACAACTTAATATTAGTATTGGCCTATAGATTATCACGGCATTCAACTAACTTCATTTACAGTTTGTTTTAGCCATTTTGTTCCTTTGGACCTCAAAATAGTAACTCACATCTTCCCTACGTTGCTTAAATCTTTTACTGCTATCATATCATGTAACTGATCTTTCGTTACTCTCGGAACCTTGATAAAACTCCTGAAAATGAAACTAAAGCTATATACAGCCAAAACGTGTAGGTTCTGTTGCTGTTAAACCTATTGCGAGTCAGGCTGCCTCACATTGTTTCCAGCGTATCACCGTTTAATCTGTAGAAAGAGATCCTGTTTTAGCTGGTTGTGATTCTTTAGATTTCCATTGCCGGAGAGAACCAATGATCTTACTTTGCAAACAACATGAGCTTATTCATCTATAACTGTGTTTTCTTCGAAGTTAACTACAGAAGCATTGCTTTTATTCTCAGGTTTTATTTTTCTTTCATGCTTCCTATCCAACAGAAAATCTGTGTCACTGGTTGTAACATTTCTTCTAAAGTCAACGCTGTCTTTTCTGTCACAGGTTTACTGTTTTTTCTATTGTCAGTCCTATGGCCTGTCTTTCTGTAGCGAGCGTCTTTTACGCTTGGTTACCAAACTTATCAATTAGCATGCCTATTACTCTGCATGTATAGCCTTCATTATAACTGTAAAGAATACAATTTGAGGATAAGCTGCCAATCCTTCTGTCTTGGATATAAAATAATTAGGCAATTCTAAATTGTCTTAAATTTCCCTGAAATGAAAAATGGACTGATCTACCTGTTGCATGTGCTACTAAACATAAATCTAAAAAACTATTACTGCCATTTTGTTGGCACTTTCCATAATGAACTGGGTTTCTGTTCACACACATGTACTGCTGCATTGTCCTATACATGTTGTGATTCACTTTTATCCTCTCTATTCTAATTCAGTAGCTTGCTCATTGTTTTTATTTGTTCACTTATTTGTGTTGCCTCACAAATTACGAGTTGCAAGTATGATCGGCATCTTCAACCATGCTATTATATTTATTACTTTTCTAAACTGAAGTGTTCGTGACAATTACATATGAGAGTACATATAATTGAGTTGTGCTGACTTGCTTTCCTAAACTGATAAGCTGGAGCTGGAGTTACATATGAAAGTTGAGATAATTAAGCTGTGCTCCTGACTTACTTTTCTGAACCGAAGTGTTCCTAGGATTACCTTCTTTTATTGCATCTAACTATTAGCTGCCTGATAAGAGTAGAGATAAATGCCTTTTTCCCTTAAATTTATCTGTATGTCGGTGGCGTTGTTTTTATTCTGTTGATGTCGGTCTATGTAGGTTATTAAATCGTCTCGCTGTTTATGCTTTGTTGTGCATGTGATTCTATATACTTGACTACTTTGCGACATGTATTTGCATAGTCATATACACCTTTTTCCAGGAAGTGAGCTGGATTATCAATATGCTTGGAGCCCTATTTCCAATCTCTCTCAAATTGCTTGTGTTGTAAATTTCTTTGTAGGTTTACTGGTTGTAGGTTTACTGGTTTTGGTTCACACAGAACAGCTCCAGGCTTAGGGTGGACTTTGTAGGAGCATCAAGTTGGTGAATGTGAAGCTATATGACTGGGTTCTCCATTCCTATTTTTATGCATTTTGTTCATCCTCAAAATAGTTCCTGGCCGGCTCATTTTTACATGTGTGGTTGTTGTTATTCAAGAGAATTGAATTAGTGAAATGGCTGGTGTTGGTTAATATAGTGGCCACTCAAACCCGCTCTACATAGTTGAATTTTTAGATCTTTCCAATGATGTCTTTAACTTCATATCAGATTCGGATTTTTATCCTGTGTCACTTGCTGGGTTTTTTCAATTACTTGGTAGTCGTGCATCCTGTGTCATTTATCGGTTCTTGCTTATGGTTTTCAAAAGTCCAGCCATCCAAGCCTGCTCAAGCTATGGGAAAGTTCACCTTCAACTCACTATGACCATGCAACCTCATTAATTTAAAGGTACATATATTTTAAAACAAAAGCCTATGTATTTTTTGCTAAAAAACACAGTCACTGAAAACTGCAAATGTTTTCAATGCGAACATGATTTCAAATGGGTCTCTTCGAACATGGTAAAGTATTTTGACTTATCAAATTAAAATGTGTATATACATCTCATTGTGGACAACAATCCATCATGTTTCCTATTAAAGGGGATTAAACCATGAGTATTCTTTTCATGTTTCCTATTAAAGGGGATTAAACCATGGGTATTTTTTTCATCGCGCACATGGATTTAGTGTGCCTCTGCGCCATTTGGCGCAACGGGTCCACTAGTATTCATAATACTCAATCCACACAAAGAACTACAAAGAGTGCCTCAAGATTTCTGCCAGAGAAAAAAGGACAAGAACATGCATCAACCCCTATGCATAGATTACCCCAAGGTCACTGCGGGATTACGCAAGTTGAGTGCCAAAACATATATCAAGTGAATCAATATGATATCCCATTGTCATCACGAGTATTCAATTGCAAGACATATATCAAGTGTTCTCAAATCCATAAAAGTATTCAATCCGATAACAACGAGATCTCAAAGGGAAAAACTCAATTCATCACAACAAGATAGAGAGGGGAAAACACCATATGATCCGACTATATTAACAAAGCCCGCGATACATCAAGATCGTGACATCTCAAGAACACGAGAGAGAGAGAGAAAGAGAGAGAGAGAGAGAGAGAGAGAGAGAGAGAGAGAGAAAGTAAACACATAGCTACTGGTACAAACCCTCAGCCCCGAGGGTGGACTACTCCCTCCTCATCGTGGTGGCCGCCGGGATGATGAAGATGGCCACCTGAGATGATTCCCCCCTCCGACAGGGTGCCAGAACGGGTCTAGATTGGTTTTTGGTGGCTACGGAGCCCTCCGGCGGTGGAACTTCTGATCTTGGTTAACCCAGAAAGGTTTCAGAATATTTGGGAATTTATAATGCAAAGAAGGGGTACGGGAGGCCACCGAGGGTGGCACAACCCACCTAGGCGCGCCAGGGGGCCCTCGCGCGCCCTGGTGGGTTGTGCCCCCCTCGGGGCACCCCCCAGGTGCAGCTCTGGCCCATTGGGTTCCTTCCGGTCCACAAAAAATATCCAAAAAGTTTCATGGAGTTTGGACTCTGTTTTATATTAATTTTCTGTGATGTAAAAAACAAGCAAAAAAACAGCAACTGGCACTGGGCACTGGGTCAATAGGTTAGTCCCAAAAAATGATATAAAGTTGCTATAAAATAATTGTAAAACATTCAAGAATGATAAAATAACAGAATGCATACTTCATAAATTATAGATACATTGGAGACGTATCAACAGTCCGGCAACACCGCGTCGCACCTATATAGCACCGCTGTGATCAGAGTAACTATTCTGATTCCAGGATCAGAATAGTGCTAACCTATATATATATGGCTTCTGCACAACATCTCCATCATCATTTTCAGTACATCTTACGCAGGTGAGTTAGGATGCACTTTATCCCAGAAAGGTATCTATCGTTCAAACCAGAGGAGTGCTTCAAACTATATATGGCTTCTGCACAGCATCTCCATCATCATTTTCAGTACATCTTACGCAGGTGAGTTAGGATGCACTTTATCTCAGAAAGGTATCTATCGTTCAAACCAGAGGAGTGCTTCAAACTAACCACAGTACATAATATCCAACAAAAGAGGGTCATGCTACAGCAGCAGGATACATGGCTCAGTCTAGATATCAGTAGGAATCAAGTTGTGCATATTTGCTGTTGGCATGAACCACATCGCCGCATGTCGGGTTTGCAAAAGCCATCCATCGCATGGAAGATTGATGCCTTTCACACACTGAAGATTATCTGGCAACACGCTGTGTCGACGAATCTCTAGATATGGTGATTCATGAAACACATGGTATGATGTGTAAACACACTCCCCCCTGGTGAATGGAAATTGCATAGCACGGTAATCATCGCTGGTGATATGATCGATGATTGGTTGGATGATCGGATAATTGAGCCCGAGGAACATGGAGTGGTTGCGGAGGCTGTAAACCCGCCTCCAGGTTAATACGTCTGGCCCAACGGAGCTGGGATCTTTCTCAAACATGAAGCATCCATAGCCATCAATGTCACGAACGCTCCAGGCATTGTACCGCATGTGGTTTGATGTAATGGTTTGGTCAATTTGGTATGTGTGAATGAGCATCAAATGACCACCGTCAGCTGAATGAGCGATAAACCACCACCCATCGACTGGTATGATTTCAGGTCCTGGAATCATGAAGGCCAGCGCATTTGCGTCTGCTACAATAAATCAAATTGGAGACCAAATGGACAAAAATATACAATCATGTTTAGAGTATGTGTGGAATTAAGATTATTATAACCAATGGCGGAGCTTAGTGCATTGTTGGGGGGCTGTGGCCCCCCCAAGATTGTCACATGCATGCACAAATATTTTTTAAAGAGATTTCAGATTAGGAATATTTGTGTGCTTGGCACCCCCACTGACTCATATATTATACATGCCCCCCCAAAAAACAACTCTGGCATGCTCCGCCACTGATTATAACAGTGACAAATATCATAGATAGACAATTGCAATGTCGTGGTCATAATCATACCCCAAGTTAAAACAATAAGACAATGGCTTTCATATTCTAGCAATATGTCATGGTTCAAACATCATGTAACAATGAGAGGAAAACAGCTATGATAGGGCCTACTCATATTCTACCATAGCACTAATTACTGTTCTCATATCAACTCTAAGCAATAACATGTGTGGTTATAAAAATCTTGGAAATGAGAGTAACATATAGCATTCATGAGGTTATACTCATAATATCTATTCTAACAATCATTAGATGCCAATTATTCTCATATCAACTCTGACAATAACATGTGCGGTCATAAAAATCTAGGAAATGAGAGGAACATATAGAAATGATGTGGTTATAGACATACTATATATTCTAAATTTGTAACAATCAACACGCAGTCGTATTCATAAGGTAAAGATGAGATGAGATAGAACAATTACACGACGATCGATTCCACCAGTATAGGCAGCCAATCTATGCATCGACCGCGTAAACGATGCCATCATGCACTATAACATCAGACAGAAATGTTGGCTCAACAGGATTGACGATGAGCCATAACCATGTATGGCGACCGAATTCCAGATAGACTAATCCCATGTTGAACAAGGCAATGAGCTTGGAACCCATGTAGTCTTCTGACGGTGTGGGCACTTCGTAGATTACAACCTTCAGCAAACAGGGGTCGAGCCAAAAGCTCGACACTGCTCATGCATAGTAGGCAGGAGTGTCCGGTGGGCCATCAGGCTCGATGGCGGCGGTATCCAACGATGGAAGGGTGATCTTTCGTTGGGTTTAGATATCCACGAGACGCCACGGACTACCGGATAGGTGGATGAGGACGATCCAGTTGGCCTTCATGCCCGCCCAGTAGCGGCCGCGCATGAAGGGCAGGTGGATGGGTAGTGGTAGCATGTCGAGGGGCACCACGACAACCTCCGTAGGATCGTCAAGTCGGTGTCTGGGCCACCTGCGAGGATCAGGCATCAGCAAGCAGGGTGTCTTGAAAAGGCCCGACCGGTTGCAGACGAGTAGACGGTACAAAGACACCGAGCATGTGGCCAGATGGACGGTGCTGAGAAGGTCCATACGATTACAGATCTGCTCCAAGAGAACATCGGGGAGGGAATTCCAATCGCGGCTCTACATGTCAGTCAGTTCTGCCATAGGTTTTTAGGGCGTTGAGTGATTTGGGTTTTCGGTGCCTGCGAGCCAGTGGGCAAGTGGATTCAGGAGGGCGAGCGAAGAAGATGGCGTGTGTGGCCGAGCAGTGAGCGGGGGGATATGGTACGCGCGAGCTACCAAGGAAGATGTTGCAGGCGGGCGAGCAGTGAGCGGGGGGGGGGGATGGTTTACGGCCGACGATGGGGAAGAGAGGAGGAACAAGAGTGAAAGACGGGGAAGAAAGTGCATTAAATCTCAATTCTACTAGTACTACGACTAGGCTATACCGTCCTTCGGAGTGTAAATAGTTTCACCGATGACATGTGGGTCTACCTCAAGAGGGCCCATATGTCAGTTAATGGAGGAGAGAGGTGTGTATGCGTATTTGCAGAAGCGTGCTCCACTGGCAAACATGATGGCAGTACTGGGTAAGGCTGATTTAGTAACACCAACATGCTGGTTCAGCTTATTAATTAAGTGTCCCATCTGCTGCAGCGTGTATTGTCACTTCACTGTGAAGACTAGTTGAATAGTTCTCTCTGAACGAGATGGGGAATAATGGATCGCGAAGACTTCCTATCTACAGTATCCCTATGCCTCTACGCTCATCCTGTCCAACAAGATGAAATATTGGCAAGGCACCCGGCGACAATAATGTAGGAGTACTAGTAGGGCTCAATTCAAAAATCTCATCAACCAAGGTAGTTGGTGAGTGGTGGAATAATTTTTGTAGTTTGCAAAAAACACTCAATTAATGCACTTGTTTTCCTCAAAAAATTATGTTTACCAATGCATTAATTATGTGTCGAACTTTGACCATCTACTCCCTCCGTCCAGGTGAATAAGTCATCTTTGGTTGTGCACCATGACCAAGGAGAGAAAAACAAGAGAACTTAATGTTTATTTGCTAATTAATAGCATTGCATGCAATGAACTAACCACTACATGTCGTGTTTGGTAGTCTCGAGTCATTGAAAACATGCACACCCACATCTCTTATTGGTTGATATGTCAAGAAACGAGGTGGGAATTAATGCACCGCGCCTAAGTGTTTTGGGATTATTTGGTTTTCGTAAACTGACTTATACACATAGACGGAGGGAGTATTTAACTAATAAAATGTTAATGCATTTCACCAAAAATCATATCATTGGATTCATATTTGAACATAGTTTTCAATGGTATAGTTTTTTATGACATGCATTGACACTTTGTTAGTTACATTTATGGTCAAAATTTTACACCAAGTACGAAGGGGGCCATTAAACCAGGACGGAATAAAACAATAATCAACCAATGTAGTAGCAAATGATTAGTTCCTGAAGATTTTTTTCGAAAGTACTCATTAATGGGCTCGTTTTCCTTAAGAAAATTGTGTTTATGAACGTATTAATTGGAATGCATGCGTGAGGAACAACTGACCAGAACTTTTACACACATTGGTGAGTTATCTCTTAATTCTTGCATGCAATGTTTTAATGAAGCTTATATGAACATGTCAACTGGAGGGTGTAAAAGCTTCATGCATGCATGCATGCAACATGCAACACTCACACGTACACATGGACACACACAACACTCATGCACCAATGCGGCACACAACACACGACACAACACACACGCTCATGCTCAAGTGCTCAACCTACTCCCTACGTCCGTGAAAGACTGTACCATGTACATATAGAGATTTACACATTGACCAGGGCATAATTAAGCCCCAAATGTAGCAGACTTATGTGTGCATGCGACCATTGAGACTATCCACAATGGAGAGTAACATACACTAGTAACATACACATATCCCTAGACTATGTTACTACCTTCACAATGGGTAGTAACATAAGTGCGGTAACATGCAAATATGCATTTATTAGGTTATAGACTCAGATTGCATTGGGACATGTGATGTTGCAGTAACTAGTCAAGTTACTCAAACTACGTCTCTCCTCATTAACTCATTGCCACATAAGAAAATTTGATGAGTTGGACTCGATGTTACTGCTGAAGTTACTTCCACTGTGAATATTAAATGAAGGTTGTTGCATGCTGTAATCAAGGATAGACATGTAGCCTATAGCTAGAGCACAACCTGGTGCATTAGTGAATCAATATCAATTAGATTAAAGGTTAAATGCATTGGAAGTGTAGATGTACATTCTTTGTTTTTGAGCCAATGTACACTCTTTGTTGGAAGACCGAGAGAGTACACGTGCATGCAATCACATACACAGCCAGGGTGGTTCGCGCCCAAGGGTTGGACTCCTATCGTGCCTGCGTAAAGTTTTGTTTAACTGATTTCTTTGCTCTGCCAACTGACAGGTGGGACCCAGAAACTAGGTGACAATTTAACCAGTCAACAAAGTGCCACGTTGACTATGTGGCCGGTCAGTAGGGTGCAATACAATGCTCCACGATGAGCTAGTGATCGTATAATCACCGCAAAACTATATAGTGACCGCAAAGAGCATATTGTTACATACGTTGACCGCTAGTGTATTTTTCTCGTTTCAAATTAAGCCATATTAACTGGAAAGGATGTAGTATGGACTAGTACTCCCTCCAATCCTTTTTTGTTTGCGCCTAAGACCGAGCTTGCATACCAAGGAAAAGATCTTTCGGTTAGATCTGGACCAAAGTGCCCCTGGTTTGCCATAGATAAAACACTGAGTAATTATCATCTGCATGCAACCAATTGGCGCAGCAGGTCAAACGGCTCAATTCCCGTGTGCACTACTCTCTCTCCGTCTCTTTGCACGCGCTTCTCTCTCCCCTCTCTCTCTGCATTCACACACAAGAATTAATTAACTCAGATATGCATGTGAACCATGGGAAGCAGATGCTGCGGGCCAGTTTCGGAAACTATGGCCACAAACGGGGATTGCACGGACTAAATAGGGAAAATCAAAAAAGTTATGCACATACTATTAAGGATAGGAGGGAGTACTAGTACTCCCTCCGTTTCTTTTTAGTCTGCATATAAGATTTGGTCAAAGTCAAACTTTCTCAACTTGGACTAAGTTTATAGAAAAAAGTATTAAGATTCACAATATGAAACCAATATTGTTAGATGCATCATGAAGTTAATTTTCATACCATATAGCTTTAGTATTATAGATGTCAATATTTTTTCCAACAAAATTGGTCAAAATTTAAAAAGTTTGATTTTGACCAAATCGTATATGCAGACTAAAAAGAAACGGAGGGAGTACTGTTTTGATGTGTCCCATCAACTCACCGAACAAGGATAAGCTTGCTTACTATGCCTCTCCCTCGCCCACGTGCGCTGTGGCTTGTAGGACGAGGAGAGGATTTTGACTACACCGCCCTCTCCCTCACCCTCGTGGTGGATGTGCAGCAGTTCAATCGGTGTCAGATTGCCAGAAGCATATTGTACTGTAGTATCATCATTATTGGACCTTCCAAAGAGGCGAAGAGACAAGTGCAAGGTTCACACGAGTACGAACTGTTGAACCCCGCAAAGTGGCAAAGAGACAAGCGCAAGGTTTTATAGGAGTTGTCGTCCTAGTAGTAATATACTACAACTATAGCGAACGATGCTACTCTATGATGCCGCCACGTCACCTATATCCAAAGCTGTGCCACCTTTTTTTTAAAGAGCGTGTTGGAGCCCGTGCAACAACTACACAAGTTGCACGTACACATAACACATTTACTAGTAATAAATTCTAAATGACAAATGCCAGTATGCCACACAAGTTCATCTCCACTTCATGTGATAAATTTGTGCATGACTAGTCTACATATATTCACAGCGCTACCATTCACAATTTACCATACTCCACTTACGCGTTATAGATGGGCTAAATGTCCTCCTCTAGGTTCCAGTCCAAGATGTTCTTCATGGATGGCACGGTCCATAGCGGTGGGCAACGGGAATCATTGCCGCAACTTTCTAGTATGGTTCCACACGATGGAGACTCATCCAAGCTGAAGCGGCATAAATCAGGGATAGCGTGTCCCAGCATGTCGTTCATCCGGCGGTGCACACTGAAGAAACAACCATGCTTCATGAACAGCAGGCCTTCGGTGTCGTGCACGGAAGGTGGCATCCGCTTAACAATGGGGTAGCTGTCCCCAATGAAAAGCGAATACTCTCCAAGAGTGTTCCTCGGCACCCACGTAGCATCACGAGGGTCGAACTCGACGCCGTTCATCTGGTACACGCGACATCTCAGATCTGGACACATGGTGACATACATAGTCAAGGTCATGCATAATAATGTTGTGCTCAAATATGTCGGTCAGTAATATTGTGCAACAAATAGTACTACCCAGGTATAGAGGAAGTAAAATAACCGGCTCATTATATATAGCCACTCTTGGCTACATGGATGAGATAGTAAGACATGGAAAAACAAAAATGGTGGAGCTAGTGGGTTCAAGTCTTCAAGGGCCTAGCTAGCTATACGCGTCCTCCAAGGTAAAAAGTACAACTACTAGTACTACTATAGTAAGTAGTACAACAATGAAACAGAAGGCGTGAGGGTTAAAAAATATAATACTAAATGATACTACTAGTACAGTAAACATGTCCCAGTCAAGAAAAGAAAATAATTAACAAGTACTACTACTCTACTACTCTAACACACATCAATGAGAAAATGGAATACCGGGTTGATGGTGACGGTCCGATCATGGTACATTGTGTGACCATGTTACACATCAGTGGTACCATGGGTAACGACTGCTAAGATAATTGATCCCAATATGCCAAAATCAGCTACAAGGTTCCAGGTTAGACCGAATCGCGGATGCAAATGCAAATCCAGGATCGGCGATCTTATTTTGATCGGGGGATGACTGGTCCCTGCAAAACAATGGAGTACCATTAGGGATGCAAATGATGGTTTGTGCATTCCGTTTGTAATCTCCCATACCGTAGGATGGCAACCAAATGAAACAAGTCCCCTGGCTTGTCACCGTGAAGATGCGGCCTACATGGTGCACGGCGTCTTCGAATGTGTAGGGGTACAAATCTGCCGCGGCCAACATGCGCCAGCCTCTGCTGTTATTGCCTCTTGCATTGATGGCAATCCTTATATCGAACACCGCGATGACATAGTAATCGTCGTAGCCACGTCGCTTTGTTGGTGAGTCCGCAATTGCTATATTCTTCAATCTTTTGTAGGAAACATTATACGTATTCAAGCCCAGCCAGTCCGGAAGGCCGATCCCAATGGTGGATAAGGGGTCTACGAGAACGGCCGCACTACTGTGGATGTTGTGCAAAGTGATGGTGGTACCCCGCCAGAGGTATGCAAGACAATCTTCGTTGGCACCGTCCCAGACCTATATATAAGACAGTGGGCAGCGGAGAAATTACGGGATGGAAATGGAATAACTAAGTACTACATGATCAAACTCCATGACTGACTTGCTCATTGGACAAAATCCGACTACCTCTCAACATCGGCAACTCTAGCCGAGTCAACGTGCAACCATGGCCAGGGAGCAGTGGACTATTCGAAGGATTGTCCCATAGAGGAGCCTTCTCCTCGAGGACGCATGGAAGACCAACAAGAATGGCCTTTTCCCAAGCATGTTTAAGCACCGTCTAAAAAAAGTTGGTGCAGGAAGCACCGAGTCTTGCAGCGGTTTGGACATCGGAGCAGCGTGCGATTTATCCCAGAGGATCGTCGTCCAAGGTCTCCTAGCCCCGACGAGGAGGAGAACCGCCTGGCGAATCGATGGGAGCAGCGACGAACTGCCTTCTCTTCGGGGGGAGGGGAACTGGCAAGGAGGAGATAAGAGCATAGTAACTGCAGGGCCTCGTCCCTTCCAACTATAGCTCCTCGATCGTTCCTTAGCGAAGGGGTGAGGATATTATTTACTACATACTCGTACTGTAGAAGTACTAGTACTACTTTCTCAACTAGTAGTGCGATGTACTGTACTTCAGTTGGGGAACGTTGTAATTTCAAAATTTTCCTACGCACACGCAAGATCATGGTGATGCATAGCAATGAGAGGGGATAGTGTGTCCATGTACCCTCGTAGACCGAAAGCGGAAGCGCTAGCACAACGCGGGTGATGTAGTCGTACGTCTTCATGATCCGACCGATCAAGTACCGAACGCACGTCACCTCCGATTTCTGCACACGTTCAACTCGATGACGTCCCTCGAACTCCGATCCAGCCGAGCTTTGAGGGAGAGTTCCGTCAGCACAATGGCGTGGTGACGATGTTGATGTTCCACCGTAGCAGGGTTTCGCCTAAGCACCGCTACGATATTATCGAGGTGGACTATGGTGGAGAGGGGCACCGCACACGACTAAAATATCCAAGAGATCAATTGTTATCTATGGGGTGCCCCCTGGCCACGTATATAAAGGAGTATAGGAGGGGGAGAGGGCCGGCCCCTATGGTGCGCCCTAGAGGAGTCCTACTCCCACCGGGAGTAGGATTCCTCCCCTTCCAAGTAGTAGGAGTAGGAGACAAGGAAGGGGAAGACGGAAGAGAAGGAAGGAGGGGGCGCCACCCCTCCCCGTAGTCCAATTCGGACTAGTCATTGGGGGGGGGGGCTCGGCCCGCCTCTCTCTCCCCTAAAGCCCAATAAGGCCCATATACTTCTTCCCCCGTATTCCCATAACTCCCCGGTACTCCGAAAAAATACCCGAACCACTCGGAACCTTTCCGATGTCCGAATATAGTCATCCAATATATCGATCTTTACGTCTCGACCATTTTGAGACTCCTCGTCATGTCCCCGATATCATCCGGGACTCCGAACTACCTTCGGTACATCAAAATACATAAACTCATAATATAACCGTCATCGAACTTTAAGCGTGCAGACCCTACGGGTTCGAGAACTATGTAGACATGACCAAGACACATCTCTGGTCAATAACCAATAGCGGAACCTGGATGCTCATATTGGCTCCTACATATTCTATGAAGATCTTTATCGGTCAAACCGCATAACAGCATACGTTGTTCCCTTTGTCATCGGTATGTTACTTGCCCGAGATTTGATCGTCAGTATCTCAATACCTAGTTCAATCTCATTACCGGCAAGTCTCTTTACTCGTTCCATAATACATCATCCCGCAACTAACTCATTAGTTGCAATGTTTGCAAGGCTTAAGTGATGTGTATTACCGAGTGGACCCAGAGATACCTCTCCGACAATCGGAGTGACAAATCCTAATACCGAAATACACCAACCCAACAAGTACCTTCGGAGAAACTTGTAGAGCACCTTTATAATCACCCAGTTACATTGTGACGTTTGGTAGCACACAAAGTGTTCCTCCGGTAAACGGGAGTTGCATAATCTCATAGTCATAGGAACATGTATAAGTCATGAAGAAAGCAATAGCAAAAAACTAAATGATCAAGTGCTAAGCTAACGGAATGGGTCAAGTCAATCACATCATTCTCCTAATGATGTGATCCCATTAATCAAATGACAACTCATGTCTATGTTTAGGAAACATAACCATCTTCGATTAACGAGCTAGTCAAGTAGAGGCATACTAGTGACACTATGTTTGTCTATGTATTCACACATGTACTAAGTTTCTGGTCAATACAATTCTAGCATGAATAATAAACATTTATCATGATATAAGGAAATAAATAATAACTTTATTATTGCTTCTAGGGCATATTTCCTTCAGTCTCCCACTTGCACTAGAGTCAATAATCTAGTTCACATCACCATGTGATTTAACACCAATAGTTCACATCACCATGTGATTAATACCCATAGTTCACATCGTCATGTGACCAACACCCAAAGGGTTTACTAGATTTAATAATCTAGTTCACATCTCTATGTGATTAACACCCAAAGAGTACTAAGGTGTGATCATGTTTTGCTTGTGAGAGAAGTTTAGTCAACGGGTCCGCCACATTCAGATCTGTATGTATTTTGCAAATTTCTATGTCAACAATGCTCTGCACGGAGCAAATCTAGCTAATTTCTCCCACTTTCAATATGTATCCAGATTGAGACTTAGAGTCATCTGGATCAATGTCAAAACTTGCATTGATGTAACCCTTTACGATGAACCTTTTTGTCACCTCCATAACCGAGAAACATATCCTTATTCTACTAAGGATAATTTTGACCACTGTCCAGTGATCTACTCCTAGATCACTATTGTACTCCCTTGCCAAAATCAGTGTAAGGTATACAATAGATCTGGTACACAGCATGGCATACTTTATAGAACCTATGGTTGAGGCATAGGGAATGACTTTCATTCTCTCTCTATCTTCTGCCGTGGTCGGGTTTTGCGTCTTTACTCAACTTCACACCTTGCAACACAGGCAAGAACTCCTTCTTTGACTGTTCCATTTTTAACTACTTCAAAATCTTGTCATGGTATGTACTCATTGAAATAACTTATCAAGCGTCTTGATCTATCTCTATAGATCTTGATGCTCAATGTGTAAGCAGCTTCATCGAGGTCTTTCTTTGAAAAACTCCTTTCAAATACTCCTTTATGCTTTCTAGAAAATTCTACATTCTTTCCGATCAACAATATGTCATTCACATATACTTATCAGAAATGTTGTAGTGCTCCCACTCACTTTCTTGTAAATACAGGCTTCACCGCAAGTTTGTATAAAACCATGTACTTTGATCACTTTATCAAAGCATATATTCCAACTCTGAGATGCTTGCACCAGTCCATAGATGGATCACTGGTGCTTGCTCACTTTGTTAGCACCTTTAGGGTCGACAAAACCTTCTGGTTGCATCATATACAACTCTTCTTTTTAAGAAATCCATGAAGGAATACAGTTTTGACATCCATTTGCCAGATTTCATAAAATGCGGCAACTGCTATCATGATTCGGACGGACTTTTAAGCATCGATACGAGTAAGAAATTCTCATCATAGTCAACACCTTGAACTTGTCGAAAACACTTTGCGACAATTCGAGATTTGTCGATAGTAACACTACTATCAGCGTCCTTCTTCCTCTTGAAGATCCATTTATTGTTAATGACTCACTGATCATCGGGAAAGTCAATCAAAGTCCATACTTTGTTCTCATACATGGATCCAATCTCAGATTTCATGGCCTCAAGCCATTTCGCGGAATTTGGGCTCATCATCGCTTCCTCATAGTTCGTTGGTTCGTCATGGTCAATTAACATGACCTCCAGAACAGGATTACCATACCACTCTGGTGCGGATCTCATTCTGATTGACCTACTAGGTTCGGTAGTAACTTGATCTGAAGTTACATGATCATCATCATTAGCTTCCTTACTAATTGGTGTAGGAGTCACAGAAACAGATTTCTGTGATGAACTATTTTCCAATAAGGGAGCAGGTACAGTTACCTCATCAAGTTCTACTTTCCTCCCACTCACTTCTTTCAAGAGAAACTCCTTCTCTAGAAAGGATCCATTCTCAGCAACAAATATCTTGCCTTGGGATCCGTGATAGAAGGTGTACCCAACAGTTAATTTTGGGTATCCTATGAAGACGCACTTCTCCGACTTGGGTTTGAGCTTATGAAGATGAAACTTTTTCACATAAGCATCGCAACCCCAACCTTTAAGAAACGACTGCTTAGGTTTCTTGCTAAACCATAGTTCATACGGTGTCGTCTCAACGGATTTAGATGGTGCCCTTTTTATTGTGAATGCAGCTATCTCTAATGCATAACCCCAAAACGATAGTGGTAAATCGGTAAGAGACATCATAGATTGCACTATATCAAAATAAAGTACGGTTATGACGTTCGGACACACCATTACGCTATGGTGTTCCAGGTGGCATGAGTTTATGAAACTATTCCACATTGTTTTAATTGAAGGCCAAAATCGTAACTCAAATATTTTCCTCTGCGATCAGATCGTAGAAACTTTATTTTCTTGTTACGATGATTTTCCACTTCACTCCGAAATTCTTTGAACTTTTCAAATGTTTCAGACTTATGTTTCTTCAAGTAGATATACCCATATATGCTCAAATCATCTGTGAAGGTCAGAAAATAACGATACCCGCCGCGAGCCTCAACACTCATCGGACTGCATACATCAGTATGTATTATTTCCAACAAGTCTGTTGCTCGCTCCATTGTTCCGGAGAACGGAGTCTTAGTCATCTTACCCATGAGGCATGGTTCGCAAGCATCAACTGATTCATAATCAAGTGATTCCAAAAGCCCATCAGCATGGATTTTCTTCATGCGCTTTACACCGATATGACCTAAATGGAAGTGCCACAAATAAGTTGCACTATCATTATCAACTTTGCATCTTTTGGCATCAATATTATGAATATGTGTATCACTATGATCGAGATCCAACAAACTATTTTCATTGGGTGTATGACCATCGAAGGTTTTATTCATGTAAACAGAACAACAATTATTCTTTGATTTTAAATGAATAGCCGTATTGCAATAAACATGATCAAATCATATTCATGCTCAACGCAAACGCCAAATAACATTTATTTAGGTTTAACACTAATCTCAAAAGTATAGGAGTGTGCGATGATGACCATATCAATCTTGGGACCACTTCCAACACACATCGTCACTTCACCCTTAACTAGTCTCTATTTATTCTTTAACTCCTGTTTCGAGTTACTAATTTTTAGCAACCGAACAAGTATCAAATACCCAGGGGCTACAATAAATACTATTAAGGTACACATCAATAATATGTATATCAAATATACCCTTGTTCACTTTGCCATCCTTCTTATCCACTAAATATTCAAGGCATTTCCGCTTCCAGTGACCAGTCCCTTTGCAGTAGAAGCACTTAGTCTCAGGCTTAGGTCCAGTCCTAGGCTTCTTCACTTGACCAGCAACTTGCTTGCCGTTCTTCTTGAAGTTTCCTTTCTTTCCCTTTACCCTTTTCTTGAAACTAGTGGTCTTATTAATCATCAACACTTGATGCTCTTTCTTGATTTCTACCTTCATCGATTTCATCATCATGAAAAGCTCGGGAATCGTTTACGTCATCCCTTGCATACTATAGTTCATCACGAAGTTCTACTAACTTGGTGATGGTGACTAGAGAATTCTATCAATCACTATTTTATCTAGAAGATTAACTCTCACTTGATTTAAGCGATTGTAGTACCCAGACAATCTGAGCACATGCTCACTGCTTGAGCTATTCTCCCCCATCTTTTAGCTATAGAACTTGTTGGAGACTTCATACCTCTCAACTCGGGTATTTTCTTGAAATATTAACTTCAACTCCTGGAACATCTCATATGATCCATGACGTTCAAAACATTTTTGAAGTCCCGATTCTAAGCCGTTAAGCATGGTGCACTAAACTATCAAGTAGTCATCATATTGAGCTAGCCAAATGTTCATAACGTCTGCATATGCTCCTGCAATAGGTCTGTCACCTAGTGGTGCATCAAGGACATAATTCTTCTGTGCAGCAATGAGGATAATGCTCAGATCACGGATCCAATCTGCATCATTGCTACTAACATCTTTCAACTTACTTTTCTCTAGGAACATATCAAAAATAAAACAGGGGAGCTAAACGCGAGCTATTGATCTACAAAATAGATATGCTAATACTACCAGGACTAAGTTCATGATAAATTAAAGTTCAATTAATCAAATTACTTAAGAACTCCCACTTAGATAGACATCCCTCTAATCATCTAAGTGGTCACGTGATCCAAATCAACTAAACCATAACCGATCATCACGTGAAATGGAGTAGTTTTCAATGGTGAACATCACTATGTTGATCATATCTACTATATGATTCACGCTCGACCTTTCGGTCTCAGTGTTCCGAGGCCATATCTGCATATGCTAGGTTCGTCAAGTTTAACCTGAGTATTCTACGTGTGCAAAACTGGCTTGCACCCGTTGCAGATGGACGTAGAGCTTATCACACCCGATCATCACGTGGTGTCTGGGCATGACGAACTTTGGCAAGGTGCATACTCTGGGAGAACACTTTTATCTTGAAATTTAGTGAGAGATCATCTTATAATGCTACCGTCAATCAAAGCAAAATAAGATGCATAAAAGATAAACATCACATGCAATCAATATAAGTGATATGATATGGCCATCATCATCATCTTGTGCTTGTGATCTCCATCTCTGAAGCACCGTCATGATCACCATCGTCACCGGCACGACACCTTGATCTCCATCGTAGCATCGTTGTCATCTCGCCAACTATTGCTTCTACGACTATCGCTACCGCATAGTGATAAAGTAAAGCAATTACAAGGCGATTGCATTGCATACAATAAAGCGACAACCATATGGCTCCTGCTAGTTGCCGATAACTCGGTTACAAAACATGATCATCTCATACAATAAAATATAGCATCATGTCTTGACCATATCACATCACAACATGCCCTGCAAAAACAAGTTAGACGTCCTCTACTTTGTTGTTGCAAGTTTTACGTGGCTTCTACGGGCTGAGCAAGAACCGTTCTTACCTACGCATCAAAACCACAACCATAGTTCGTCAAGTTAGTGTTGTTTTAACCTTCTCAAGGACCAGGCGTAGCCACACTCGGTTCAACTAAAGTTGGAGAAACTAACACTTGCCAGCCACCTGTGTGCAAAGCACGTCGGTAGAACCAGTCTCGCGTAAGCGTACGCGTAATGTTGGTCCAGGCCGGTTCATCCAACAATACCGCCGAACCAAAGTATGACATGCTGGTAAGCAGTATGACTTGTATCGCCCACAACTCACTTGTGTTCTACTCGTGCATATAACATCAACGCATATAACCTGGCTCGGATGCCACTGTTGGGGAACGTAGTAATTTCAAAATTTTCCTATGCACACGCAAGATCATGGTGATGCATAGCAACGAGAGGGGAGAGTGTGTCCACGTACCCTCGTAGACCGAAAGCGGAAGCGTTAGCACAACGCGGTTGATGTAGTCATACGTCTTCATGATCCGACCGATCAAGTACCAAACGCACAGCACCTCCCAGTTCTGCACACGTTCAACTCGATGACGTCCCTCGAACTCCGATCCAGCCGAGCTTTGAGGGAGAGTTCCGTCAGCACAACGGCGTGGTGACGATGTTGATGTTCTACCGTCACAGGGCTTCGCCTAAGCACCGCTACGATATTATCGAGGTGGACTATGGTGGAGAGGGGCACCGCACACGGCTAAAAGATCCAAGAGATCAATTGTAGTCTATGGGGTGCCCCCTGGCCACGTATATAAAGGAGTGGAGGAGGGGGAGAGGGCCGGCCCCTATGGCGTGCCCTGGAGGAGTCCTACTCCCACCGAGAGTAGGATTCCTCCCCTTCTAAGTAGTAGGAGTAGAAGACAAGGAAGGGGAAGAGGGAAGAGAAGGAAGGAGGGGGCGCCGCCCCTCCCCCTAGTCCAATTCGGACTATTCATTGCGGGGGGGCTGCCTCTCTTTGTAACATCCCAAATTTTCAATATGGAATGTTATACATAGGTCATTCATGCATATCATATTTTCGTTTCGCGATCCTCGAAATTCTAAGCAACTCAAGGACCCTCGGAGAGAGTTGGGGATTTCACCGTTTTCATATTTGAATTTTATCAAATATCGAAACGAGGATCATTGGTTTTATTATTTTTCTCTCCAAAATATTTTCATACTAAAATATATGAGAGGAGATAATATGACTTCTCCAAAATAAATGAAATATTGGAGGAAAAATATTAAAATCATATATTTGTTTTTATTCGGATTTTTTTCCTATTTTATTTGCATAGGAAAAATACGCGTTTTTCAAAATTACATTTTAGGCCCAAATAAATGTTCACATTGTCCGACATATTTTTAGAGGACGGGGACAATTTATTTCGGGATTTTTGGAGTCCGTTTAGTATTTATTTTCTTTCTTTTTTTGCACGGCGAAATTATTTAAAAAAAAGTCAAACCGACTCCGGGCCGTACCCGAGTAGGACTCCACCCGGGGGGGGGGGGGCTTTATAAGCCGGGGCCCCTGCCCGCCGAAGCCCACCAACCGCTGAAGCCTACCCGCGGCCCGCAAACCTAGCGCCGCCGCCGCGTGCTGCCGCTGCCGCCGGACGCCCGTCGCTGCCGCCGCCGCCACCGGACGCCGCCGGCAGCCGCCCCGCCGCTGCCTCGCCGACCTCGCCGGAGGTAGTCGCCGCCGCCGGCTCAGTTTTTGCGAGAAAACCGATCGGTTTTTATTTCCGAAACCCTAGATCCGTTTTTTAGTTCCGGTTCGGTTTTTCGATTTAGTTATATAGCGGACGTTCATCCGTACGTTCATTTTAACAAACGGTTTTCGCCCATTAGCCGCAGATAGCAAATTTTCGTTCATTAGCCTGTTCGTCTGTTTTTCTTTTTCTCAGGTTTTTCGCGATTATTTTTTATCGCGATTTCTGATCTGATTTTCGTTTTAGTTTATCTTTTCACCCGTTTATCGGAATCAAGCGAATCAAGTGCCTAGATATTCGTCTCGAAACCCTCTTTCCGTTGAACCAACTTGAACAAGATTTTGGTATTGTAAAATTTGACTTCAGTTCAGATTAATAATCAGATCTTGTTTCTTTCACAGTTTGAGTTTCGTTGCTCCGTTTGATTTGATTCTTTTTGCAAACCGGAGTTCTTAAGTTGAAATTTCTGGTTAGATCTTCTTAGTTGAGTTTTACTCATGAATCTTTGCTTGATTGCTTATGTATGGTATTGTTTGTCTGCGATAGAACACCCGGAGTGCAAAGCGTGCTACTACGAGTCCCTAGGTTTTGTGGATCATTAGCAAGGCAAGTAACACATTGATCATACTCTTTTCATACCCAGTTTTTATGCATTAGTTCCAATCCTCAAACACTGCATGATTAGGAAGTGATTAACTTGTGGGTATTGGGAAGTTGATGATGAGGTAGAACCTATTACCCGTTTTATTCTCAAACCCTCAGGAGTTACTTCCACGTTATGCCTTTATTGCTATGCTAAGCTCGTAGACGTGGATTGGGTTCGAGTGTATCCATGACAGATGTGAGATTGTTAATTAATGGTTCAACTTAAGGTGGCATCTTTAATACACATCTGTGTGGATTGCTTGTTTGGGCACCTGGAGAATCCAGTGTTATCCTAGGATATCCCGGAGTACCCGTGTGATTTTCCTATGGTCCGCCACCCAGGCTCAAAGGGATCTTAAGATTATTCATGCTAGAAACTTCCGTGTGCAGCCACAAGCCATTATGGGCTCTGGCATAGTATGAGTAGGATGTGTGACCTCTTTCAGTGGTGGGCTAGCAGATGTAGAGGGAAAGTAGGTGTAACTGTCCACCCAGAGTAAAGAGTTAATACTTCTGGAAGACCGTGTCTCGGTCATCCGTTTCTCAAACACCATGTAGTGCGAGAAATCCAACGGGGGAGATCGAGTCTTGTGGGGAAAAGTGCGCAAACCTCTGCAGAGTGTACAATCTAATCATGGTTAGCCGTGTCCCCGGTTATGGACATCTTGAGTATCTGGTATTTGGATTATCCTATTGTCTCTCATCACCCTTATTTAATTTGATGGGTTAATGAATTACTTTAATTGGGATTGAGTCGGAGGAACCTTCTCAATGATGTTTCAACCACCATGATAGTTAAAATAAAACTTATTCATTTGTTGTAGGAAAAAATTGGCTTTTCGCAAAAACATATTAACCATCTAGCCTACACCAGCCAAATATTGCATATAGTGTTAGCATTATTATGTTCATTGCTCTACTGTATTACATTGCCAGCATATTCCATGTGGTGACCCGTTTTTCGCGGTGCAATGTATCATGTTGCAGACTTTTCAGACGAGGAGTAAGGTTCGCTAGGTCGTTGCCGTCCAGCTCAGCTATGTCGTTGGAATTGATGGACTCACTTTATCTTTCAAGCCTTCCGTTGTTATCGTATTAGATGGCCATAAGCCATATTATTGTAATAAGTTCTCTTTTGGAGACATTCGATGTAATAAGTGTGTGATTGCTACTCTGTTATAAATCCTTCGAGTACTGTGTGTGTTAGCATTACCGATCCATGGATGACACTGAAACACAAAGACTTGACCGTTTGAGGTCAGGTCGCTACAAGATGGTATCAGAGCACACGCTGAGTGTAGGACATGACCACTAAGCTAAGCCCTAGATCACTACTCTCTTCTCATTTCTGACTCCTCTCCATTTTCTACTCTTTAGGATGGCGGACACAAGGAACAAGTTTGCACAACCGGATGAAGAAGCACCTTTTGCACGACACTTGAAGGAAGTCACTAAGTACCTGAACATTGGAATACCAAGCTTCACCGGGACTTACAACGCCACTTTACTAGAAGAGGAGCGATGGATGATTCGAGTTCAAGTTCCAGGAAGGACATTCACGCCAGTCACTAAGCCCATAGAGTTTTCCTTTGATGCACCAACCTGGAGTCTAGGAAAGAGTATGGCAGCCCACATCACCATGGGACACATTGGAGAAGTCTACAAGAAGGATCTTAAGGATACTATCTACCAGATTTGTGGGCGCCGAGATGAGCAATGGGAGATGATCAGCACCAGGAAGGATAGATCCATTGTAGCTTTCATCCAGGAGTTAAACCAGCACATTCGTCGCCAGGAGAATTAGATGTGTGCAGGCATGATAGATCTGAAGAAGGCAATGACAAGGATCTCTGAGCTTGAAGAAGAACTCAAGTCTACACGTGATGGATACGAGGAGGAGATGACGATACTAGTGGAGATGAATGACGATCTGGCAAAAAAGCTAGGAGTATTCATGGGAGACCCCGCGCCAGGAGGAGAAGACGACGAACCCAAGGAGATTCGTTCTGAAGACTACATCCTCATCGACGACACCTACTCGGACCCCGACGATGGTGATGATGACTATGTTGATGAAGCTGGCAGAGATATCATGGAGTCTTCTACCGATCAACTTTTCTAGACGACCACCATATCAGTAGTAGAATTCCACCATGTACATAGTATAGTCCGAGCACTTTTGTAACGATAGTTCTAGACCGAATGTATGCCCTTGCTTGATTGATTGAGTGATATGATTGTGTTTGTCTCATGTGCATATGGGTAGTGTTTTCTCACTAGACCTCATTCTATTCTATTTCTCTTCCTCTAAACCCTCAGATGCCTCCGAGACGTGACCCCGGATTTACCTTTCCACCAGAGGTCACTCAGTTGATCCAACAGCAGAATACCTTGATGCAGTTGTTAGTTCAGAATCAGTGCAACAACAACAACAACAACAACAACAACAACAACAACAACCCACCGCCACCACCACAAGTTGACAACTTAGCCCATTTTCTGAGGCTGCAGCCGCTTGTGTGTTCCAGCAGCACCGAGCCGATAGTGGCAGATGATTGGCTCCGCAGGATTGGAAGGGAGTTAACCACTGCAGGATGCACAGATGCTGAGAAGGTGCGTTTTACCGCACATCATTTGGATGGACCAGCAGCCTCATGGTGGGACAATTACACTGTCACCTATCCTATAGCCATTGTTACATGGGACCAGTTTAAGCAGGCTTTTCGCACAACCCACGTCTTAGCAGGAGCTATGAGCATGAAGAAGCGTGAGTTTCACAACTTACGCCAAGGGAACCGTACTGTGGGGCAGTACGTGGATGGATTTAGTAAGCTATCTCGTTATGCCCCTGATGATGTGGCCACCGATGCCGCAAAATAGGAGAAGTTTATGGAAGGGATGAATGATGAGATGAGCATGCAATAGATGGTGGCAACATTCAACAACTACCAGGAGTTGGTAGACAAGGCTCTTATGATTGAAGGGAAGCAGCAGCAGATTGAGAGCCGCAAAAGGAAGTATGGACAAGGGAGGTACAACTTAGGAGCTCAGCAAAAGCCTCGTTTAACCCCGAACTCGGGAGGACTTGTCCATAACCATGGAGGTCACACCCACAATGGAGGGAGTTCTCACAACCATAGTGGCCCCAAGAATGGAAATGGGAACAGAGCAGGTAGTAATCAGAACCGCACTAACCTAGCCACACCCGCCATGAAGGACCTAAGTCACATTACTTGTTTTAAGTGCGGGAAGACGGGACACTACGCCACTGAGTGCCCTGAAGCGAAGAATGAGAATGGCAATGGAAGCGCCGGGAAGAAGCCCAACCCTTTCAACAAGGGACAAGTGAACCACGTGAACGTGGAGGAGGTTGAGGAGCAGCCTGATGCCGTTATCGGTAAGTTTTTGGTTAAGTCATTTACTGCAATCGTTCTTTTTGACACTGGTGCATCGCATTCATACATATCAAGGGGATTCATGGATAAGTATAAACTGCCGAATAAAGTACTTGGACACCTATGCTAGTAACCTCACCCGGAGCTGAGTATATGGCAAGCAGTGGATGTTTTCAGATGCCACTAACCATTGGAAGCCATGTTTTCCCCTCAGACCTGGTAATTTTGGAGTCACAAGGATTGGATGTGATACTAGGAATGGATTGGCTATCGATGTATGGGGGAAACATCGATTGCGCGAGTAATTCAATATTGCTCACCACCCCGGAGGGAAAAAGGATCAAGTATGTATCTAGGCATGCGCCTAGGAGGAGCCAAGTAAATACCCTCACGGGAGTTGTTTAGGAGGAAGTGCCTGTAGTAAAGGATTACCCAGATGTTTTTCCAGAGGAGTTACCAGGCATGCCACCAGATCGAGACATCGAGTTTTTGATAGAGCTATTGCCAGACACTAGGCCCATATCTAAGAGACCCTACCGGATGCCCGCAAATGATCTAGAAGAGATCAAGAAGCAGATTAAGGAGTTGTTGGAGAAAGGTTACATTCGACGGAGTTCATCACCATGGGGAGCCCAGTGCTATTGGTTGAGAAGAAGGATAAATCTCTAAGAATGGATGTTGATTATCATGCGTTGAATGAAGTGACGATTAAGAACAAATACCCCCTGCAGATGATCAATGATTTATTTGACCAGTTGACAGGAGCTAAAGTGTTTTCAAAGATCGATTTGCGATTAGGATATCACCAGCTGAAGATTCGAGAGAAGGATATACCTAAGACAGCTTTCACTACACGGTACGAGCTGTATGAGTATACGGTCATGTCTTTTGGATTGACTAACGCCCCTGCCTATTTCATGAGTATGATGAACAAGGTGTTCATGGAGTTCTTGGATAAGTTTGTTGTGGTGTTCATTGATGATATCTTGGTATACTCGAAGAGTGAAGAGGAGCACAAGGAACATCTGCGTATGGTTCTGGAGAAGCTCAGGGAACATCAGTTGTATGCCAAGTTCAGCAAATGTGAGTTTTGGTTGAAGGAAGTTGGATTTCTTGGACATGTTATATCAGGGGAGGGTATAGCAGTAGATCCCACCAAGGTCCAGTCAGTCACTGAGTGGTTGGCACCCACCTCAGTTGGAGAGATTCGCAATTTTCTTGGACTCGCGGGATATTATCGGAGATTTATTGAAAATTCCTCTAAGATTGCAAAGCCTATGATGACATTGTTGAAGAAGGACACTAAGTTCCATTGGACTGAGGAATGTGAAGCAAGTTTCGAGGAGTTGAAGAAGCGTTTGACTACAACCCCAGTGCTGATTTCGCCGGATATACGCAAGGACTTCCAAGTGTATTGCGATGCTTCACGCTTAGGACTTGGAGGAGTACTGATGCAAGACGGAAGAGTTGTTTCGTATGCCTCAGGACAACTGAAACCGCATGAGTTAAATTATGCCACACTTGATTTGGAGTTAGCAGTCGTAGTGCATGCACTCAAGACCTGGAGACATTTTCTCATCTAAAACCGTTGCGATGTATACACGGATCACAAGAGTTTGAAGTACATCTTCACACAAAAGGAGCTTAACCTCAGGTAGAGGAGATGGTTGGAGCTCATAAAGGATTATGATATGAAGCTGCATTATCATCCAGGAAAGGCCAATATCATAGCAGACACTTTGAGCCGTAAGAGTTATGTTAACACCCTCGTAAGCGGAGAGATGCCAAAGGAGTTAGCCGAGGATCTCAAGGAACTTTGATTAGAGATAGTTCCTAAAGGCTTTTTGGCAACATTGGAGGTTCAGTCAACACTAGTGGAAAATATTCGAGAAGCTCAGAAGGATGACAAAGAGATCGCTGAGATAAAAGAGAAGATGAGTGAAGGCAAAGCCAAAGGTTTTCGTGAGGATGAGCACGACACCCTGTGGTTTGAGGACCATATATACGTGCCCAATAATACAGAGATCAGAAAGTTGATACTACAGGAAGCTCATGACTCACCATACTCGATACACTCCGGAAACACCAAGATGTACTTGGATTTGAAGGAGCGTTTCTGGTGGATTGGTATGAAGAAGGATATTGCCGAGTATGTAGCCGTATGCGATGTATGCCAGAGATTGAAGGAAGAAAATCAGAAGCCAGCAGGATTGCTACAGCCTATGCCGATACCCGAATGGAAGTGGGATAAACTTGGCATGGACTTTATCACCGGATTGCCCAGGACCAAATCAGGATATGATTCTATATGGGTAGTGGTCAATCACTTGACTAAAGTGGCTCACTTTATCCCAGTGAAAACCACTTATACAAGTGTGAAGTTGGCCAAGATATACAGGACCAGGATCGTATGTCTGGATGGAGTTCCGAGGACCATCGTATCAGATAGAGGAACGTAGTTTACTTCAAAATTTTGGCATCAGTTGCACCAGACTTTGGGCACCAGACTGGAGTTCAGCACAGCATTTCATCCGCAGACAGATGGACAGACTGAGAGAGTCAATCAGATTCTGGAGGACATGTTGAGAGCTTGTGCACTAGACTACGGATCTAGTTGGGATGACAACTTGCCCTACGCAGAGTTCTCATAAAACAACAGCTACCAGGCCAGTTTGAAGATGGCACCGTTTGAAGCCTTGTATGGGAGAAGATGCCAAACACTGTTGATGTGGGATGAAGTTGGAGACCGGCAGTTGTTTGGACCAGATTTGATTAAGGAATCCGAAGAGAAGGTTAAACTGATTCGAGATAGACTGGAGGTAGCTCAGTCAAGGCAGAAGAGTTATGCAGACTCAAAACGCAAGGAGGTAGTCTACGAAATCGGAGACAGAGCGTATCTGCGAGTTTCACCTTTGCGAGGTGTTAAACGTTTTGGAGTCAAGGGAAAGTTGTCCCCGAGATTTGTGGGACCATACCGGGTTTTGGAATGCATGGGAGAGGTTTCCTACAAGTTGGAGTTACCCGAAGGACTGTCAGGCGTTCATGATGTGTTTCACGTTTCCCAGTTGAAGAAGTGTCATGCTGAGATGGCTGATATACCACTGAGAGATACAGTACCCCTAGAAGCAATTCAGTTGGACAGTGATCTGACCTATGAAGAGAAAATAGTCAAAATTCTTGAGTTTGCCAGCTGAGTCACTCGTAGTAAGGTTATCAAGTTTTGCAAAGTTCAGTGGAGCCACCATACTGAGGATGAAACCACCTGGGAGCGAGAGGATGATCTTCGCAAAGACCACCCACACCTATTTTCTAGCCAACCCAAATCTCGAGGGCGAGATTCATCTTAAGGGGGGTAGGTTTGTAACATCCCAAATTTTCAATTTGGAATGTTATACATAGGTTATTCATGCATATCATATTTTGTTGCATTTCATTTCGCGATCCTCGAAATTCTAAGAATCTCAAGGACCCTCGGAGAGAATTGGGGATTTCACCGTTTTCATATTTGAATTTTATCAAATATCGAAACGAGGATCATTGGTTTTATTATTTTTCTCTCCACAATATTTTCATACTAAAAGATATGAGAGGATATAATATGACTTCTCCAAAATAAATGAAATATTGGAGGAAAAATATTAAAATCATATATTTGTTTTTATTCGGATTTTATTCCTATTTTATTTGCATAGGAAAAATAAGCATTTTTTCAAAATAGCATTTTAGGCCCAAATAAATGTTCACCTTGTCCGACATATTTTTAGAGGACGGGGAAAATTTATTTCGGGATTTTTGGAGTCCGTTTAGTATTTCTTTTCATTCTTTTTATGCACGGCAGAATTATTTAAAAAAAGTCAAACCGACTCCGGGCCGTACCCGAGCGGGACTCTGCCGGGGGGGGGGGGCTTTATAAGCCGGGGGCCCCTGCCCGCCGAAACCCACTAGCCGCCGAAGCCCACCCACGCCCCGCAACCCTAGCGCCGCCGCCGCCGCCCGCCGGAGGCCACCCCGCCGTTGCCTCGCCGACCTCGCCGGAGGTAGTCGCCGCCACCGCCTCGGTTTTCGCGAGAAAACCGATCGGTTTTTTCTGAAACCCTAGATCCGTTTTTTAGATCCAGTTCGTTTTTTTGGTTTAGTTATATAGCGGGCGTTCGTCCGTACGTTCGTTTTAACGAACGGTTTTCGCCCGTTAGCTGCAGACAGCGAACGTTCGTTCGTCAGCCTGTTCGTCCGTTTTTCTTTTTCTCAGGTTTTTCGCGATTATTTTTTATCGTGATTTCTGATCCGATTTTCGTTTTAGTTTATCTTTTCGCCCGTTTATCGGAATCAGGCGATTCAAGTTCCTAGATCTTCGTCTCGAAACCCTCTTTCCGTTGAACCAACTTGAACACGATTTTGGTACTGTAAAATTTGACTTTAGTTCATATTAGTAACGGGATCTTGTTTCTTTCGCAGTTTGAGTTTCGTTGCTTCGTTTAATTTGATTCTTTTTGCAAACCGGAGTTCTTAAGTTGAACTTTCTGGTTAGATCTTCTTAGTTGAGTTTTACCCGTGCATCTTTGCTTGATTTCTTATGTATGCTATTGTTTGTCTGCAATAGAACACCCAGAGTGCGAAGCATGCTACTACGAGTCCCTAGGTTTGCGGATCATCAGCAAGGCAAGTAACACATTGATCATACTCTTTTCATACCTTGTTTTTATGCATTAGTTCCAATCCTCAAACACTGCATGATTTGGAAGTGATTAACTTGTGGGTATTGGGAAGTAGATGATGAGGTAGAACCTATTACCTGTTTTATTATCAAACCCTCGGGAGTTACTTCTACGTTATGCCTTTATTGCTATGCTATGCTCGTAGACGTGGATTGGGTTCGAGTGTATCCATGAAAGATGTGAGATTGTTAATTAATGGTTCAACTTAATGTGGCAGCTTTAATACACATCTGGGTGGATTGCTTGTTTGGGCACCTGGAGAGTGTTGTCCTAGGATATCTCGGAGTACCCGTGTGATTTTCCTATGGTCCGCCACCCAGGCTCAAAGGGATCTTAACATTATTCATGCTAGAAACTTCCATGTGCAGCCACAAGCCATTATGGCTCTGGCATAGTATGAGTAGGATTTGTGACCTCTTTAAGTGGTGGGCTACTAGATGTAGAGGGAAAGTAGGTGTAACTATCTACCTAGAGTAAATAGTTAATGCTTCTGAAAGACCGTGTCTCGGTCATCCGTTTCTCAAACACCATGTAGTGCGAGATATCCAACAGGGATCGAGTCTTGTGGGGAAAAGTGAGCAAACCTCTGTAGAGTGTACAATCTAATCATGGTTAGTCGTGTCCCCGGTTATGGACATCTTGAGTATCTAGTATTTGGATTATCCTATTGTATCTCATCACCCTAATTTAATTTGATGGGTTAATGAATTACTTTAATTGGGATTGAGATGGAGGAACCTTCTCAATGATGTTTCAACCACCATGATAGTTAAAATAAAACATATTCCTTTGTTGTAGGGAAAATTGGCTTTTCACAAAAACATATTAACCATCCTGCCTACACCAGCCAAATATTGCATATAGTGTTAGCATTATTATGTCCATTGCTCTACTGTGTTACATTGCTAGCATATTCCATGTGCTGACCCGTTTTTCGTGCTACAACGTATCATGTTGCAGACTTTTCAGACGAGGAGTAAGGTTCGCTAGGTCGTTGCCGTGCAGCTTAGCTATGCCGTTGGAGTTGATGGACTCACTTTATCTTCCAAGCCTTCCGCTGTTATCGTATCAGATGGCCTTAAACCATATTATTGTAATAAGTTCTCTTTTGGAGACATTCGATGTAATAAGTGTGTGATTGCTACTCTGTTATAAATCCTTCGAGTACTATGTGTGTCAGCATTACCGATCCAGGGATGACACTGAAACATAGAGAATTGACCGTTTGAGGTCGGGTCGCTACACTCTCTCTCCCCTAAAGCCCAATAAGGCCCATATACTTCTTCCCCCGTATTCCCGTAACTCCCCGGTACTCCGAAAAATACCCAAACCACTCAGAACCTTTCTGATGTCGGAATATAGTCTTCCAATATATCGATCTTTACGTCTCAACCATTTCGAGACTCCTAGTCATGTCCCCGATCTCATCCGGGACTCCGAACTACCTTCGGTACATCAAAATACATAAACTCATAATATAACCATCATCGAACTTTAAGCGTGCGGACCCTACGGGTTCGAGAACTATGTAGACATGACCGAGACACGTCTTCGGTCAATAACCAATAGCGGAACCTGGATGCTCATATTGTCTCCTACATATTCTACGAAGATCTTTATCAGACAAACCGCATAACAACATACGTTGTTCCCTTTGTCATCGGTATGTTACTTGCCCGACATTCGATCGTCAGTATCTAAATACCTAGTTCAATCTCGTTACCGGCAAGTCTCTTTACTCGTTTCGTAATACATCTTCCCGCAACTAACTCATTAGTTGCAATGCTTGTAGGGCTTAAGTGATGTGTATTACTGAGTGGGCCCTGAGATACCTCTCCGACAATCGGAGTGACCAATCCTAATCTCGAAATATGCCAACCCAACAAGTACCTTTGGAGACACCTGCAGAGCACCTTTATAATCACCCAGTTACGTTGTGACGTTTGGTAGCACACAAAGTGTTCCTCCGGTAAACGGGAGTTGCATAATCTCATAGTCATAGGAACATGTATAAGTCATGAAGAAAGCAATAGTAACAAACTAAATGATCAAGTGCTAAGCTAATGGAATGGGTCAAGTAAATCACATCATTCTCCTAATGATGTGATCCCGTTAATCAAATGACAAATCATGTCTATGGTTAGGAAACATAACCATCTTCGATTAACGAGCTAGTCAAGTAGAGGCATACTAGTGACACTATGTTTGTCTATGTATTCACACATGTACTAAGTTTCCGGTTAATAGAATTCTAGCATGAATAATGAACATTTATCATGATATAAGGAAATAAATAATAACTTTATTATTGGCTCTAGGGCATATTTCCTTTAACTTCTAGTATAGTGCACTAGTTTTGAACTCTTGAATCTCAGAGCCAAGGTGCTACAGTTGGAAGTGGAGGGTACTACTGTTCTCTAGTAGAAGCATCGTTGTACTATCAATTCAGGGAAAGTACACCTGCGTAGTGGGTACTCTCAGTGCTCTACTCAAGCGCGTAGCTGGCCTACTCAGCCGCTCCTCTCACGCACACACTAGCAGGCTTTCTATCAGTGACGGTTACTGCGGGGGCAGAACATTTGAGTTATATGATACAATTAGACTAGGCTTTTCGCTTCCATTTGTGGAGCTGTAATGGATCTGGTCAAACTTTGTTAGTAGTTCCTTCTTTATGAATGAGATGAGGCAAAGCTTTTGCCTCCATGTCAAAACAAAAAAATCACGTCAAGAGGAATTTCTTTTATAGAGCCGATAATGGAGTTAAGTCCATGCGTGCAACGCCACAAGCTACAGAGTAGTAGGGTACTAGCACTTTACGTACAGAGCCATATTGCACAATTCCCAATGCCATGCCAGGCTTTTCCGGCTCCTCGGGCTTAATTGGGAGGCGCTAGTTTAAATATGCTAGCTGATGAAGAAGCTGCAAGCGAGGTGCGGCTAGGGCGAGCACGCGAGCCATGAGATGATGGGAGGGAAAACCCGTTCAGGTGGCTGGGCTATCCAGTGCACCCAGATTGTGGTGCGACATGTCTGTTCGACTTTGAAACTCAAACTACCAGTGTACAATATTGGCTCGCAGCGAAGTTACTATTTTAAAAAAGGCCGCCATGCGTTCGGCCGAGATCAAACCCACAAAACGAGCTATACACTCCCGCGACCACTATTAGTACTCGTTGGAGTACAACACAACCTAGAATTGCCTTTTGTCGCTAGTACATTGTTCCTTGCAAGAAATCAGTAATAATGCCAAGAAACCACTAATAATGCCAAGAAACTACTACCGCTTGCATACGTGGCAGACTTAAGATAAGACTACCTTATCAACCATTGTACATGACCTTACCAACCATCCCTACCAAGAAACGACTACTCTACAAAGTGTCGTTATACGCACGTTTCAACCCATGTCGCCCCTTAAGTCAACGCCTTCTATTCGACTGGCAAGTTAGGCGTTATGACTTGTGGGACCTACATGTCAGTATGCACAAATATCCCCGAGTGACCTCCTACCTCCGGCCCATCCACCTAGTCATCCTCGGCCATGGAATGTAGCTACCGCCGCCGGCAGAAGGCGAGGTAGAAAACGTCGGTGGTGCGGAGCTCATCTTGCGGCATCCCGGATGCCAGCTCCGTCCGGCGCTTGCAGCCGCTAGCTAGCCAAGATTGCACACACCCTGCTGGATGCATCCAGCTGCTTGTCTGCAGGGTTTGCTAGCTAGATTGGCACGCTGGTGCGATGGCTTGCTTTCGCGTGCCGTGCTAAGGCCAGCCATCTGGCTCGAGCGAAGGCCAGCGGGGCGGCTTGCTCATGTGTGAGTGACGCTCGGGCAAGCCTGCCAACCCTTGCGGAGGCCAGCACGGTGTCCGGCCTGTCCGGTGAAGCGGCGGCCAACTCGCTCATCACCGGCACCATCGATGAACACGCATAAGTACTGTTTTAAGAAATGTTCAGAAAAAATAATGATTTGAGGGGGAATAACAGGATAGAAGGTCAGATGTGGGTCCGTCGTGTCAACGGTCAAAGAAAATGTGTTGGTTTAAGCTGCCTCGTCAGCACGGACGTGTGGGCCAACCCTATCATAAACGGGTTTAAACGAGCCTAATCGACACTAGCTAGTAGTTTTTGGCGCGGATTAAGAAATTTTGGGTATGTTTTTGCTATTTTTTGTACAATTGTTTCTTCCTAGGGCTGGCTGAAAGTGGTAGTTTTTTGTTAAATACTCTACATACTGTAAGTAGGAGTGAAAGTTAAGATTTGGAATCCAATAAGCAAGGCTAGTTACATAGTGCCTATGTGTACATGATTGAAACTAAATATCAACCATGAGTGACTAAAATCTTGATGGAAAACTCGAAACTACGGAAATACTAGCATTTTTTTGCATGGTTGGAAATACTAGCAATGTTCATGTGCATTGCAACGGATCATAATTAGAATAATACTTATTTACAAACTTGATACAAAACACTCTAATTTTGATATACATATATCACTAGAGATATATTATGTTTCAATCAGAATATATTCCTTGGGCTGTTTTGGTGAGGTGAGGGAGGGATGTGGTTGGTTTTAAGATACTAATTATGGGGTTTTCTGCAAATTGGTAGAGAAGTGGGATGTTGGTGAGAAAAGGCAACGACTTACCTTACAGTCGTTAGATGTAGATCTAATGGTTAGAAATGACGGATGGCAGACACACCATCATCACCAACTAAGTCTTCTGTAGGAGTACTAGCAAAATGTCCGTGCATTGCACGGAACATCAAGATGCATTTTTTATAGACACCTATTGTGATTGACCCATGTGGGAGTAATCCCATGTGTAAAAACTAATGATATCTTGAGAAAGAGGAGATAAGGTGAAGAGGAGTGGGGCGTGGTGGTGATTGTTGGTCGGACTGAGCGGAGGCATGAGGATGGACGACGCCGGCAGCGACCACCATGCCAGTTTGTTCAAGAGGCTTCCTTTTTTAATTGCTCAACAATGAGGTTGTTGGAGATAAGGATGAATGAGGGAAGACCTCATCTGCAAATGTGGAGAGAGGTGCGTGTATCTTTTAGTTTAATTTCTATCTGTCGGATATAGATCGGATGGTCTATATTGCAAGATGGCACACATACCATCATCACCAACTCGGTTTTTTATAAGAGAAGAAATATAAGTATGGAGATACAAACATATTATCGATACTTGTTTTCGTAAACTAGGATCTACATTCTATTCAACGGCTCAGCATGTGGGGCCTTAGCACAATGACTTCTCGACTGTGCAAAACAAAGGTTTTCCTGTCGCCGATATGGAGGGGGTGACGACGTCGCACTTTCGGCTTTCTCTAGTCGTAGTAGTCATACTAGGTGGTCTACGCACCTATATATTTATTCTTTTTCACATCTCGTGTTTGCCGTACTGCCACGACTGTTGATGAATAGATGGTAAGTTATTCACAGGAAAACCTTTGTTGAGCTTGTGTGCGAGAGAGAGAGACAGTGTGCGTGTGTGATATGTGTAGAGATTGAGGCAATGATAAGAGATTCTTTGTGTCTCTGTGTGTGGAGGATAGAGAGAGACATGTACATGGGGCTTTGTGTTGTGTAACATGGAGATACATAGACATAATCAGAGAGTGAGTGTGTGAGATACCTGTAACACCCATGATGCGGCTATATCTCCCACATGTCGAGGCACGACTTAGAGGCATAATCGCATAGTGGTTTTGTCGCAAGAAGGGTCATCTTCACAACATCCCATGTAATGAACAAGAAAGGGATAAATAGAGTTGGCTTACAATCGCCACGTCACACAATACTTAAATAATTCATACATCATCCAAAATACACACATAGACCGACTACGGTCAAATCCAAATTAAAAGAAGATAACCCCAAATGCTAGTTCCCCGACCGTCCCAACTAGGCACCACTACTGATCATCAGGAAAAGACACGTAGTAATGGCCAAGGTCCTCGTCGAACTCCCACTTGAGTTTGGTAGCATCATCTGCATCGGTATCATCGGCACCTGCAACTGTTTTGGAAATATCTGTGAGTCACGAGGACTCGGCAATCTCAAAACCCGCGAGATCAAGACTATTTAAGCTTAAGGGTAGGATGTGGTAATGGGGTGGAGCTGCAGCAAGCACTAAGCAATTATGGTGGCTAAACATACGAGTACAAGAGTAAGAAGAGTAACTACGCAACGGTCAAAAAGCTAGAAGCGATCAAGAAGTGATCCTGAACTACTTACGTTCAAACATAACCCCAGTGTGTTCACTTCCCGAACCTCATTGGAAAGTGACCATCACGGTTACACACGCGGTTGGTGTCTTTTAACAAAGTCAAGTGACAAGTTCTGTACAACTGGATATTAGCAAATTCCCATCTGCCACATAACCGCGGGCACGGCTCTCAAAAATTTAAACCCTGCACGGGTGTCCCAACTCACCCCATGACAAGCTCACGATCCGCGGAGACAATCCTCCATCGCGGGACCCTCCGATCAGACTCGGAATCCCGGTGCACAAGATATTTCGACAAAGGTAAAACTAGTCCAGCAAGACCTCTCGATGCACCGACCTAGCCTGATAGGAGTAGCGCAATCTCGTTCTTAGGGTACACCGGATGAGCTAAGCGTATAGATACTAACATAACCCAAGTTGCCAAGGGACGGTCCCGCACGGTGCTCTACTTTGGACCAACACTCATGTCGAGCACTGGCCCCGGGGGGGGGGGGGTTGATTAAGTCCACAGGGCCCGGAAAGCCCCTATGCAAGTTTTAGTTGTTATTAGGAAAATGGTAAAACCAAGGTTGGGCCTTGCTGGAGGATTTTTATTCAAAGCAAACTATCAAGAGGCGCCCATAAACCCTCATCGTGTTAGGGATGCAAAATCAAGGAATATAACACCGGTATGACGGAAACTAAGGCGGCAATAGTGAAACAAAACACCAAGCAAAAGGCCCAGCCTTCCACCCTTTACCAAGTATATGGATGCATTAATTAAATAAGAGATATTGTGATATCCCAACATATCCATGTTCCAACATGAAACAACCTGCAAGGCACCTGCAACTAGCAATGCTATAAGAGGGGCTGAGCAAAAGCGGTAACTTAGCCAAACAACGGTTTGCTAGGAAGGTGGGTCAGAGGCTTGACATGGCAATATGGGAGGCATGATAACCAAGTGGTAGGTAGCGCGACATAGCGATAGAATGAATAACTAGCAAGAAAATATAGAAGTGATATCGAGGGTAATGATCATCTTGCCTGCAAAGTTCTCAGAGTTGTCGAAAGCTTGCTCCTCGTTAGCGTACTCAATAGCTTCCTCGTTCACGAACTCGTCTCTCGGATCTACCCAAAGCAAGAACACAAGCAACAGAACAACAATCAATCACGGTGCAATGCAAAAGCAACATGATGCAAGACATGGTATGGAGTGCAAGATATGACATGCAATGCATACGGGTACTCCGGAAGGGAAAATATGAACAAGGCATCAACTTGGTAAACCAAGTATGTCGCCGGAAAGATGGGGTGATTTCGGTCGAACTCGATATAAGGATCACTGGAAACGGATGCATGGTTTGCAAATGACAAGAAAAACAAGAATGATGCAAATCTGTGATTAATAGCATCATAGCACTTACAATGCAACGTGAAACTATGCTACAGCAATGTAACATAGCAACAAAGCACATGGCATTGAAGTACAGGTGAAGCTCTACAAATCATGAACACCGAGGTCCTGCTAGAACTCACTAGAACAAGATTAAATAGCATGGGAAAAATGCAAATCATAACAGATTCACAGACAGTGAAAATACTAAACATGGCAAAAACAACATAATATAGCAATGTTTAGAGCTAGCAAACAACATGCTACAGGAACATATTATGCCAAACAAAGCCATGTCATGCTAGTACTAAAGACATAGAACAAACGTCCGTTACTGAACTTTACCCAAAGATGCATGCACAAGATGGTAGCACCCATGCAAACTTAGCAAGTTATATGATCAGTTTCAGACTTAGAAGAACATGACATGGCAGAAACAGATTCATGATAGCAACTTTCTAAGCTCAAGCCACTCACCACAAAGCATTTCATGGCATCACAAGGTAATCAACAGTAAGTAGACATATTCATGAAGCTAAGCATGGCAAGATCAAGTTCATAGGGTGCATGGAACACTAGCAAAACACATGGCAAAACTGAATCTCATGTTAACAATCTGCCAGCAACAATATTTAGCAAAAGTAGAGCATGGTAATGACAATATAGACTACTCCATAATTACAACCAGAGGCATGAATGGCTATAGCAAGACCACATCTTCAAAACACTCTTACTGTACTAACTCAAAATGTGGATGGATCTACTGGTAGCATCAAGTTCACATACCATCAAAATGTAACAGGAAAAGGACTTGGCAAAATAACTAAGTGTCTGACATCAGCAACATTATGAAGCCTACTTTGCATGCTTGTGCTAGTCACCACATAGATCATAAAAATACAAGGCTTGCACCACTATCAAGAAGGCATGATGGAGCTCATAAAACATGTAGACACCATGCTCATAGGATGCACACACCAAATTCAATGAAAATAACAAATCATCAAGTTCTGATAAAATCCAGCATACAACATCATATAGCAGTTTTGCAACGATGATTAGGGCATTAATATGGACATTAACATGCACGCAAATGACACTAACATGAAGAGCATCATGATACGAACATTTTGATATATCATATGCGCAAATCGGAGTTACATGCATGGAGATATAGCATGATGAATAGGGGCACATGATGTTGAGACTCTCCAGGACTTGGAAAAAAATATACCCCTCGGACGAAATCGGGACGGAGACATACAGGGACGAGGATGTCCAAGTCGGGGACGGCATTTGGTTCGCCGACTTGGTGGATATGATCCATCTTCGGGTGTATCCGGACCGGCGACGACTCCGGCGAGGCGGCGGGGAGGCGTGGGCGAGCTCCGGCGGCGGAGGGAGCGGGGCGCCGGCAAAGGAGCGCTCCGGGCGGTGGAGCTGTGGCCGGTGGCGATGGAGTGGGCGGCGGTGAAGCGCGACGCGGGGCAGCGCGATGGTGGCTGCGCGCGGTGGCGGCCGTGCAAGGCGGCGAAGGGCGGCTATGGTGCCGCGAGCTCGGGCGGCGGGGACGACATGCGGTGGCAGGCGCGGAGATGCGGGCCGGGAGGCAGGCAGCGGCGGGCGGCTTCAGGCCGGGAGGGCCCCTCTTGAGCCCGGCGGGCCGGCGGGTGTTGCGCGGTGATGTGGGATCGGGGGAGGCGATGTGGCGGGGCCTGATTGGTCAAGGGCGGCGGCGGACGTGTCCGGCTGCGGGAGGAGGGAGATGGACTAGGGTTTGCTGAAATTTCGGGGGAAGATGACTTTTTTATAGGTAGGGGAGCTAGGAGAGTCCAAATGAGGTGCGGTTTTCGCCCACACGATCGCGATCCAACAACGGAGAGCATGGAGGGGGTTTAGATGGGTTAGTGGGCTATTTTGGAGGGGTGTTGGGCTGCAACAATAGCGAGGCTTTTGCGGTTACCCGGTTAACCGTTGGGGCATCAAACAACCTCCAAATGGAATGAAATTTGATAGGCGGCCTACCAGTGATGTACCAAGGCCACTCGACAAATCTCGACCCATTCCGAGAACGTTTTTATTCCCCTCACGAAACGAGATTTGAGGGGTGCAACGGTGCATGTGGGAGTGTTGGATTGCGAAACGGACAACGGGGAAAATGACCGGATGCATGAGACGAACACGAATGCAAATGAGATGCACATGATGACATGAGATGAAATGCATGACATGAACAAAATGCAAAATGAAAGACAAAACTCAACCACGAAGGGAATATCATATCACAAAGTCGGAAATGGCAAGAGTTGGAGTTACATATAAGGAAAGTTACATCCGTGGTGTTACAACACTCCAGCAATACAAGAGGATCTCTTCCCGAGATCTAGGACCGAAAGAACTCCGGATATTCGGAACGGAGGTGATCCTCGCACTCCCAGGTGGCTTCACGGTCGGAATGATGTGACCATTTAACTTTCTGGAATTTGATGGACTTGTTGTGAGTTTTGCGCTCGGTTTCTTCAAGAATGGCAACGGGGTGTTCATGATAAGAGAAATCTTCTTGGAGATCAATCTCTTCGAAGTTGATAGTGCGCTCGGGGGTCTTGAAGCACTTGCGAAGCTGTGACACATGAAACACATCATGCACATTTGCGAAGTTGGACGGAAGCTCGAGTTGATAGGCGAGGTCGCCTCTTTTGCCAATGATCTTGAAAGGACCCACGTATCTTGGGGCAAGCTTCCCTTTGATACCAAAGTGACAAGTGCCTTTCATTGGAGAGATGCGGAGGCAGACATGGTCCCCCATTTCGAAAGCCAATTCACGATGCTTGCTATCATAGTAACTCTTCTGACGCGATTGCGCGGCTTTGAGATTTTCACGGATGACTTTACACATTTCTTCAGCTTCTGTGATCAAGTCATTGCCAAGAAGTTGGCGTTCACCAGTCTCGGACCAATTGACAGGAGTACGACACTTTCTGCCATAGAGAATTTCGAATGGGGCCTTGCCCGAACTCGCTTGGAAACTGTTGTTCTAGGAGAACTCGGCATATGGGAGACAATCTTCCCACTTCATACCGAAAGAGATGACACAAACTTTGATTGACTCGCTTGACTTGGCCACTAGTTTGAGGATGAAAAGCCGTGCTGAAGCGAATGTTGGTTCCCATGGCCTTCTGGAAGGAGTACCAGAACTTAGATGTGGAAATGCTTCCGCGGTCTTAAGAGATCAATTGCAGAATACCGTGCAATGAGACAATTCTGGAGGTGTATAGCTCTACCAACTGAGCTGCTGTGATAGATTCTTCGATTGGAAGGAAATGAGCCACATTTGTAAGCTTGTCAATGACAACGAAAATAGCATCATTCCCATGATTGGACTTGGGAAATCCAGTGACAAAGTCCATTTCGGTATGATCAAACTTCCATTCTGGAATAGGAAGAGGTTGGAGGAGACCAGCTGGTCGTTGGTGTTCTGCTTTCACCCTTCGGTAGACATCACATTCATTCACGAATTGAGCAATCTTTCGCTTCATTCGAGTCCACCAATACGACTACTTGAGGTCATGGTACATCTTCGAACTGCCTGGATGAATGGAAAGGAAAGAATTGTGCACTTCATTCATTATGACCTTCCTTATATTACCTTTAGGAACCATAATCCGGTCCTCAAAGAATAAAGTTTCTCTGTCATCAATGTGATAGCACTTGTATTTGGATTTGCTCTTGGCAATACCGTGCTTCACCTTCTTCACCATGGTATCAAGGAGTTGTGCCTCACGAATTTGATCTTCCAAAGTAGGAGTGACTTGAAGGTTGGCAAGAAAACATTGAGGAACAACTTGGAGGTTGATCTTGCGGAAAGCTTCACAAAGATCAAGTTGGAATGGCTTGACAATTAAGCTATTGCAGTAAGCCTTTCTTCTCAAAGCATCTGCAATCACATTCTCCTTGCCTGGAGTATATTCAATAGTTGGATTATACTCTTGAATCATTTGGACCCAACGAGTTTGTCTGAGGTTGAGGTCGGGTTGAGTGAAGATATATTAGAGGCTCTTGTGATCGGTGAAAATGTCCACTTGCCTTCCCAACAAGAGATGTATCCATGTTATTAATGCATGGGCAACTGCCGCCAACTCAAGATCGTGAGTAGGGTAGTTCCTTTCATCGGGCTTCAACTTATGAGAGGTATAAGCCACAACTTTCTTATCTTGCTTTAACACAGCGCCGAGACCTTGCAATGAGGCATCACAGAAAACTTCGAATCGCTTGGATTCATCAGGAGGAGTCAAAAAAGGAGCTGATACTAGCTTTCTCTTTGAGAGTGTTGAAAGCAACGTCACACTCAGGTGTCCAGACATACTTGACATGCTTCTGGAGGAGGTTGGAAAGAGACTTTGCAATCTTTGAGAAATTCTCAACGAATCTTCAGCAATAGCTTGGAAGACCAAGGAAACTGCGGAGCTGCTTGACATTCTGAGGAGGCTCCCAATTCACAATTGCAGAAACCTTCTCCGGATTAACAGCAATGCCCTTGGCGGAGATGATATGACCAAGGTAAAGAACCTCCTCAAGCCAAAACTCACATTTGGAAAACTTTGCATAGAATTGATACTCTCTGAGCTTGTCCAGCACCAATCGCAAATGCTTGTCATGATCCTTCTTATTCTTGGAGAAGACCAAGATATCATCGAGATACACTAGGATTAATTCATTAGTGTAGGGGTTGAAGATGAAGCTCATCGTGCGAGGAAATGTTGGAGGAGCATTGAGAAGGCCGAAAGACATGACAGTATATTCATAAGAACCAAAACTTGTTCTGAATGCTATCTTGGGAATATCTTGTTCACAAATGCGAATCTGATGATAACCCATATGGAGGTCAAGCTTGGAGAACACTTTTGCACCTTTAAGTTGCTCGCTAGCTCATCGATGCTGGGAAGTGGATACTTGTTATTGATTGTCTTCTTGCTCAATGGACGGTAATCGACGCATAGTCGGTCCGTGTCATCCTTCTTCTGGACAAAAAGAACACCACAACCCCACGGAGATGAACTCGGTTTGATCAGACCCAGACGCTCTTGTTCATCGAGCTATTTCTTCAATTCCTTCAGGTCCTTTGGTCCAAGCTTGTATGGACATTTGCAAACGGGTTCAGTACCAGGCTCAAGATCGATAACGAACTCAACTCGTCGGTGAGGAGGCATACCCGGAAGCTCTTTTGGAAAGATATCTTGGTACTCATAAACAACTGGAATCTGGGAAATTGCATCCGACTCGCCCTTCTCATTGAGAGAGAATAATTGAATGGTCTCGTCCCGAGCAGCATAGATGATCACATCCTCAGAAGAGTGTGTCAATTGAATTTCCCTGGTAGCACAATCAAGTTGAGCCTTGTGCTGAGAAAGCCAGTCCATTCCAAGAATTAGATCAATATCATAGTCACCAAGAAAAAATGGGGAAGCCAGGAATTTATAATTGCCCATCTTGATAGTAACATCCGGAATCATCGTGGTAGACCTCATAGAAGAGCCCTGAGAAACAACTCCCATGGGTTTTCTCAACATCTCCTAAATGAAATCATGCTTTGCAACAAATCGTCTCTTGACATGAAACAATGTGATGCACTAGTATCGAATAAAACTTTGGCAGGAATAGAGTTAACCAAGAGATTACCCATGATCACATCTAAAGAATCCTCTGCTTGAGTTGCGTTCAACATGTTCACCTTTGCATGCTTTGGATTTTGCTTGACGACTACATTGCTTGCTGACCTAACCGGAGGAGGAGGCGGAAGGCGCTTCTGGGTGCACTTGTTTGAGTAATGCCCTTTCAACCCACACTTGTGGCAAGTGACCTCTGAAAGCGGGCGATGATAAGGAGGAGGAGCACCTGCCCACGGAGCTTGAGTCTGAGACTTGTTGTGATAGCCTGGGTTGGATGGGTGGGAAGATCCACGACCACCTGAGTTCTTCTGCTGGTAGGGCCGACGAAACGAAGGGGGCGGAGGAAGCCAGAACTTCTGTTGCTTAGCTTCCACTTGTTAGGAAGAAGAAGACTGAACTGCATCCCTGATTCTATTCTTTGAAGCCTCACACTTGAGCTGAGCACCTTCTTACTTGAGGGCCATGTTATAGAATTGATTGAACTTAGTAGGCTCCAAAAGAACGAGCGCTAACTGCAGATCTTCTCTGAGGCCACACCTGAAGTGATAGATCATGCTATTTTCATCAGGAACGTCTTGTTTAGCGAAGCCGACAAGTTTCTGAAACTAGACGTTGTATTGATACACGGACATGCTTCCTTGCTTGAGATTGCGGAATTCTTCACGCTTTCTCTCAACAACACTTGTTGGAATGTGGTGAGCTTTGAAATCCCGGCAGAAGTCATCCCAGGTAATCACTCGACCTCCTCTGGAATCTTTGTATTGCTGACACCAATCGGCTGCTTGGTCCTTGAGTTGAAAAGAAGCGAACTTGACTTAGTTCTCAGGCCTGACATTGCTACATTCAAAATGCTTGTTGATGTCCACGAGCCAATCATCGGTGTACGTGGCATCGGCACAGTAGTTGAAAGACTTTGGCTGACTTGCAAGGAACTGGTTGAGGGTAGCAAACTGAGGCTGATTGTTGAATTGCCCTTGACCTTGATTTCCTTGGTTGCCTTGACCTTGGTTGCGCTCTTGCAAGAGTTGAAAAAGCATATGGGTGTTGGCGTTGGTGGCTGCCATGACAGCTTGCCATGCCTCCGGAGGCGGAGGAGGTGGCGGAGGCAGAGGGTTCGACTGTTCCCCATCGTTGCGTTGTGGATTCAGACGGGTTGGAGTAGCCATCCTGAAGAGGGTGACATCTGTTAGAACCATGATAGACAGATAGACAAGCTGAATCAACAGGTTTAAATTGCAACTTATAGTCTTCACAATAAACATTCGAACGAGGATGAACGAATGAATTCCAAAGTTAACATCACACGTCCATTAAGGTGAAAAGCCACTTAGATGAAGGTTGATGAATGAAACAACAATGTATTATTGGAACAAATATGTGGTAATGATTACCCAATCACAAACCAAATATCTGCAGGAAGAAATACTAATATCTACTTGAAATCCCACCTGTAAACTCCCGAAACTTTCTGGTTATGCAATCTGGTGTTGGGGATACAGGGAGCCACAATACATATCACACAACTAACAAGCCCTACACTCCAACTGTATCCATCCGTCAACACATAACCAAGAAAACTATGGAAATCGTGTACCTCAACCTTCGAAAAGCATCCATTATACGAGCTATGGCAATACTCCCGAACTCCCGCCCCAGTACTGGGTGGCGTAGAGGTTATCTCACCACTAGCTGCATAAAAGAGATTTTCGATGTCGGCAAACTCATGTATTCCAGAACTGAAACGATAAAATTGTGACGACAACACATCAGAGCTCAACTCCCCGGGTCACTGCCACAACTCCTAAATGTCATGAGGCACCAAGAACAATGTTCTCGTCACAAGAATATCGTACGATTCCAAGATACCCTCGTGACCCTAATTTTTTTAGTGAAAACTAAGGAGAGGAGAGTCAAAACATCTACGTCAGGAGGCCTCACCAGAGCGATGAAGGGACTGAGGAGTAAAAATAATCCTACTCTCCGATATATATAATCCTAAGACTCAAAACATTTTTGTTCTAGACTCAACAATATTAGCGATTCAATCACGCAGGAGGCTCCTAAGTCGGGGATGGCACTGATTACCAACTTGTAACGCCCACGATGGAGCTACATCTCCCGCGTGTCAAGGCACGACTTAGAGGCATAACCACATAGTGATTTTGTCACAAGAAGGGTCATCTTCACTACATCCCATGTAATGAACACAGAAGGCATAAATAGAGTTGGCTTACAATCGCCATGTCACATAGTACTTAAATAAACCATACATCATCCAAAATACACACATAGACCGACTACGGTCAAATCCAAATAAAAAGAAGATAACCCCAAATGCTAGATCCCTGATCGTCCGAACTGGGCACCACTACTAATCATCAGGAAAAGACACGTAGTAACGGCCAAGGTCCTCGTCGAACTCCCACTTGAGTTTGGTAGCATCACCTGCATCTGTATCATCGGCACCTGCAACTGTTTTGGAAGTATCCCTGAGTCACGAGGACTCAGCAATCTTAAAACCCACAAGATCAAGACTATTTAAGCTTAAGCGTACGATGTGGTAATGAGGTGGAGTTGCAGCAAGCACTAAGCAATTATGGTGGCTAAACATACTATGAGAAGCTTGATACTTGATGATTGTTTTAAGAAAGGAAGATGGTGATATTAGATTCGTGCTAGTTGAGTAATTGTGAAATTGAGAAATACTTGTGTTGAGGTTTGCAAGTCCCATAGCATGCACGTATGGTAACCGTTCTATGAAAAATTTGAAGCATGAGGTGTTTCTTTGATTGCCTTCCTTATGAGTGGTGGTCGGGGATGAGCGATGGTCTTTTCCTACAAATCTACCCCCCTAGGAGCATGCACGTAGTTCTTGGTTTTGATGACTTGTAGATTTTTGCAATAAGTATGTGAGTTCTTTATGACTAATGTTGAGTCCATGGATTATACACACTCTCACCCTTCCACCATTGCCAGCCTCTCTTGTGCCGCACAAATTTCGCCGGTACCTTAAACCCATCATTTACCTTCCTCAAAACAGCCACCATACCTACCTATAATGACATTTCCATAGCCATTCCGAGATATATTACCATGCAATATTCCACCGTTCCGTTTATTATGACACGCTTCATCATAGTCATATTGCTTTGCATGATCATGCAGTTGACATCATATTTGTGGCGTGGCCACCATTCATGATTTTTCATAAATGTCACTCTTTATTCATTGCCCATCCCAGTACACCGCCAGAGGCATTCACACAGAGTCATATTTTGTTCTAAGTATCGAGTTGTAATTCTTGAGTTGTAAGTAAATAAAAGTGTGATGATCTTAATTATTAGAGCATTGTCCCATGTGAGGAAAGGATGATGGAGACTATGATTCCCCCACAAGTCGGGATGACACTCCGGATGAAAAAAAGAGGCCAAAAGAAGGAGAAGGCCCAAAAAAATGAGAGAAAAAGAGAGAAGGGACAATGTTACTACCCTTTTTCCACACTTGTGCTTCAAAGTAGCACCATGATCTTCATGATAGAGAGTCTCTTATGTTGTCACTTTCATATAGTAGTGGGAATTTTTAATTATAGAACTTGGCTTGTATATTCCAATGATGGGCTTCTTCAAATTTCCCTAGGTCTTCGTGAGCAAGCAAGTTGGATGCACACCCACTTAGTTTCTTTTGTTGAGATTTCATACACTTATAGCTCTAGTGCATCCGTTGCATGGCAATCCCTACTCACTCACATTGATATCTATTAATGGGCATCTCCATAGCCCATTTCTACACCTAGTTGATGTGAGACTATCTTCCTCTTTTTTGTCTTCTCCACAATCACCATTCTAGTCCACCTATAGTGCTATGTCCATGGCTCGCGCTTATATATTGCGTGAAAGTTGAAAAAGTTTGAGAATAAAAAAGTATGAAACAATTGCTTGGCTTGTCATCGGGGCTGGGCATGATTGGAGCATTTTGTGCGACGAAAATGAAGCGTAGCCAAACTATATGATTTTGTAGGGATGAGCTTTCTTTGGCTATGTTATTTTGAGAAGACATAATTGCTTCATTAGTATGCTTGAAGTATTATTCATTTTATGTCAATGTTAAACTTTTGTCTTGAATCTTTCAGATCTGAACATTCATGCCACAATAAAGAAAATTACATTGAAAAATATGTTAGGTAGCATTCCACATCAAAAATTCTGTTTTTATCATTTACCTACTCGAGGACGAGCGGGAATTAAGCTTGGGGATGCTTGATACGTTCCCAACGTATCTTTAATTTTTGATTGTTCCATGCTATTATATTATCTATTTTGGATGTTTAATGGGTTTTAATATGCTCTTTTATATTACTTTCGGGACTAACCCATTAACCGAAGGCCCAGTGCCAGCATTTTTTTTGCCTATTTTAGTGTTTTTGAAGAAAAGGAATACCAAATGGAATGAAACCTTCGCGATGATCTTTCTTGGAACGAAAGCAATCTAGAAGACTTGGAGTTGAAGTCTGGAACTCCGCGAGGTGGCCACGAGGCAGGAGGGCGCACCCAGGGGGTAGGTGTGCCTCCCACCCTCGTCACTACAAAAAAGTACACTTCCGTGATGATACGTGTGTCACAGTAGGTCGCATTTTTTGTCATGCATTTACATCCATGACGATTTTATGACAGAATCACGATAGTCATACCTGTGCTGTCGTAGAAGTGTTCCATGACATTACCAAAATTATCATCATGGAAGTGTGCACTTCCGTGACGATAAATCGCGCGTCACAGAAGTTCTTTCGTCAAGGGTGACCGACACGTGGCATCCACCATAACGGAACGCCGTTAAGCTATCGGGTCGGGTTTTGGATCCGATAACCCATTAACAGCCCCGACCAATGGGGATTTTCCACGTGTAAAATCATCACTGGCTGGAGGAAACACGTGTCGGCTCATCGTTCGGACAGATGTCATCCACTCATTGGACAGAAGGCGCCTATGATACGTCAACACGTGGCACGGCCCAACAGAGACCCATTCCTGTGAAAAGGCCGGCCCGTTTGACTTGGTCAAAAGGTGGCGGGCCGGCCAATGGAAAGTCTGTTAATGGCCTGTTCGCATATAGCCCATTTACAGCCTGCTAACCCAAGGCCCGTTACGCCCTATCCGAATTAGACCCAGTAGCGTCATTTGGGCTATCCAATATGATTCCAGCCCGTTTTCACTTCTGGCCCATGTATGGCCCATGACGTTTTTCAGCCCATATGAGGCCCTATGTAACTCTTGGCCTATTAACGGCCCGTGGTGAAACTGGCCCGTAATTAACAGTGTATCACTTTACACCCATTAACGGCCCGTGGTGAAACTGGCCCGTAATGAACAGTGTATCACTTTATACCCATTAACGTCCCGTTATTCCGTTGGGCCGCTTCCAGCCCATGTTATCTTTCGGCCTTCTCAGAGCCCATTTATTCTTGGGCTCATTTCCAGCATTCGTTTACTTACGACCCGTTACTGTTATTTTCTGCTTGTGGGCCAAATTCAGCCCATGGTTACAGTCGGCCCGTTTCTGGTCCGTTAATACGTTGGGCCGTGTTCATAGCGTCATCAAATACGGCCTATTAACGATGGCCCGTTATGGTCGGCCCATGAATGAACGATTCCAACTCTAGCCCGTTTACGGCCATAATGCGGCCTGTTATCGGCCCATGTTTGGCCAATCGATCATACGGCCCGTATAAGGCCCATTGATGATACGACCCGTAGAAGGCCCATTGTTTCTACGGCCCGTAGAAGGCCTACTATTTCTACGGCCCGTAGAAGGCCCATTGTTTCTACGGCCCGTAGGAGGCCCAGTGTCACTATAGTAAATATTAGCCCATGGTTATTGTGGCCTAGTTTTAAAAAATAGGTTATTGCAGCCACTAGCAAACCACGGAAAAAGAACTGCACTGACTACAAGCAAACAAATAAACAAGACAACAAGGAAATAAATAAGTAAGCAACTTATGCTAGGCTATCACAGCTATTACACATATTACATCCACTGGGCATCAAAGTTCGCCACCAGTGCAAATATAGGGAACAAAGCAGCATATAAACACTGAAGCAAAACAAGTCCAGAACTGAAACCACTTCAGAAGAGTTCAAGAAACAATATCTTGGGTACCCATAATGCTGGCAAGATGCTTAGCAAGCTTATTAACTTTCTCTTGTTTGGTGCTTAAATCCTCCAGCGCTTGCTGTTGCAAAAGAAAGTACACATATGAATTATGCAGGGACTTCCTCAGTCCTTCGGCTTCTTGCCACAGCACAGCTGACTGATGCCTTTCAGCTTGTAGCTGAGACTGAAGGAGCCGAAGTGATTCAGGCAGCAAGTTCGAAGAGCTTGTGCCAGCGGTACTGGACAGTAACTCGAACACTACATCAACGCAGGACTGTGGGGTTTTCTCACTGTCTACAAGATCGTTTTTATCACCTTTCTTGGAGACCAACAGGGTTGTCTCACTATCTTGAACCTTATCTACATTACTTTCTCTACCATTTCATAGTGGGGTGCTCTTCTCCAATATTCTGTTTGCATACTACAAGAGAAACAAGCAGACACATCACATGTTTATCTTGTAGTATACGAAACTCATTTTGGTAAACCGGTTCAGTAGTAAGGTGGACAGGATAACAACATGAAACAAACATATATCTATGTACTATGGTCACTGTATTGTCCATATCATTCTAGTTTATGTCCCCTAATCAAGATAGAGACGCAGTTCAACTCATATATTTTTAAGACACAGCAGCATAGACAGAATATAAGTGTGAGAAACTACACAGCATTGGCAGCACTTGTAATGTGCATCACATGAGAACATAACTGTTTATACAACTTAAACTGAAATCAACATAGAGCAAGAAGTTAGAACAGCAATCCAGTTAAAGAAATAGGTTTAAAACATACCTGTTGCGCCATTGGAGTTTCAATTGGATCCTTCAAATTCGAAAGTAGTTGGTATGAGTAAATACAGTGATGCAACAGCAAAGGAGTGTGGACCATAGCTACGGAATCTGACCTGAGAACAGTTGCTCTTCTGCTTTAAACGTGGAGTTTGGGTTAGAAGTGATGGTCTTCGTGCTTTGGGCACTGCAGTAGCTTTACAAACTGCTTGTGTGGGGGTACTCTGTGGTGGACATGGTGCTTTGTCATCTATAAGTGGGTCACTATCCGCTGGGGTTGCGGTTAGATGGGTTGTAGCTGGTTCTCTGCCCAACGGTGTAAGTGTGCAATCTGGAAGAGTCTCTATTATGTGTGGTAGGGCTAGTTTGTGGGCCAGTACAACCATGGTTCTATCTGCATCGACGGGTCGCACTGTCTTTTGTGAAGAATGGGTTTTTTCTCCCTTAGATACTGCCATCACCCCCTCCAATTCAAATGGCTGATAAACAAGAAAAGAAATTGAACGTACAGACATTGTATGATAGACAGATGTGGTAATTCACATATATGTTGTCTAACCAAACAGGACAGCATGACACAATTTCACATATATGATGCCTAACTAAACAGGATAGCATGACACAGTTTCAGATATATTATGGATAACTTAACATGATATAATGGCATAATTCAACATATGATGAATACCTAAACAGGATGACATGACAAAACTATATGATGTCTTTCTAAAATAGGTTGGGATGAAATAATTCACAGACATGTTGTCTAAGTATATAGGATGGCATGATACAATTGACATAATTGATTCATATACTAAGCTGCTGGCACTCGCATGTATGATCTCTAAACTAAGCAGATAGAATTCAATATTGTGCATATGATGTCTAAACTAAACAATGCAAGACACCATATGCATCATATGAGAAATATAAACATTGCAACTTAGAGCATACACCTCAGGTGGGATATAGGATTGGTCATCTGTCTCTGAATCCTCCTCTGAGGAGCTCCCTATAACCATCGAGATATATGCTTCAATAGGTACCATTGCCTGCTCTGAAGACCTTGCTTTCACCCCAGATTTTTCCATAACCAGCTCAAATGGCTGATACACATGAAGAGTAGTTCAATATACACAGATTGTCGACATATGGAATACGTAATGAAAAAAAGATGGCATGAGATAATTCACATATATGATGCCTGGCTCCATGGCGGTGCATAATTCACATATATGATAACTGGCTGAAAAACATGGCATTGCATAATTCACATATCTGATATAGAAAGCAAACATGAGGCATTCACACAAAGCATGTCTAATCTAAGAAGATGGCATGGCAATGCAAGACACTATATGCATGATATGAGCAATATAACCTAGCCAAGTTAGAGCATGCACCACGGGGGGGAATACGACTGGTCATCTCTCTCTGAATCCTCCTCCGAGGAGCTATATGTAACCAGCAAGAAATCTGCATCGATAGGTAGCACTGACTGCTCAGAAGACCTTGTTTCACTCCAGATTTTCCCATGACCGACTCAAATGGCTGATGCACAAGAAGAGTAGATGAATGTATAAACATTGTTGACAAATGGAATACATTATGGAAAAATATGGCACGATACAATTCACATATACGATGACTGGCTAAACAGGATGGCATTGCATGATTCATGTATATGATGCCTGGCTAAAGAAGATGGCATTGCATAATTTCCATATACTCCCTCCGTTCCTAAATATTTGTCTTTTTAGAGATTTCAAATGGACTACCACATACGAATGTATATAGACATATTTTATAGTGTAGATTCACTCATTTTGTTCCGTATGTAGTCACTTGTTGAAGTCTCTAAAAAGACAAATATTTAGGAATGGTGGGAGTATGATATAGAAACCAAACAGGTGGCATTCACACAAAGCAAATCTAAACTAAGCTAATGACATACAAGATGTATAATGTAAGCAATGCAAGGCGCCATATGCATGATATGACCAACATCAGCATGCCAGGTTAGAGCAAACACCTCAGGTGGTAAAAAGGCGTGGTCGTCTTCTTCTGAATTTCCATCTGAACAGTTATCTTCCTCTGGAATACAATCTGGAAATGCAGGAGGGGGGGGGCACTTCGCCCACCATGGAGCGGTGTCTGCATGACATTATATTCGCACGCAACGGTCTTCTCTTTTTCTCTACATGTTCAGTACGATTGTGTACAATATCTGACATGCATAATAAAAAAAATAGTTAGATTTTGTAAGGCCTAAGGGGTGCATGCAAAAATCAAGATAGATGGTAGCAAACGAGTGGATGGATCCAAAACTAATGATAAAGGTAGATTATAGCTTCAGTTTAAAAACATAGACAATGGATCATCTATTGTTTGTTGCCCACCCAACATGAACCACATAGAAGACCCCAGATGAACCAGATAGTAGACAGATACTATTTGTTGCTGGATCGATATGAGACCCATGGGCAATTCAAAACTCAATATTGAACGATAAAGTAGCAGGTAGTAATAACCGATGTATAACGTAAGCAAACATGAAAGACTGCGACCTCTCTTCCGAAACTGTGTAGTCCTCAGGTTCATCTGCTCAGTTGATGATGGTAATGCAGTTGGCGTGGTAGCCAGCAACGGGCAAGATGATCTGAGGCAGCGAAAGGAAGTCTACAGGGGGGGGGATCTCTGCTGTAGTGAATGCTTCTGTCGATGGTGCACCTCAGGTGGGGTGGATGACAGCACGGCAGGAGCAGGACATAACACACAGAGTTTTCTTTGATGCCTATCTGAAAATGAAGTAAATCTGTAAGGGCTCCTTAGAATTGGAGGATTCTATAAACGCAGGGACAGGAAAAACACAGGAATAGGATAGGAATGCACGTGCAAAACAGAGCATTTGGAAACATAGGATTCAGTCAACCTGGGTGTTTGGCTCACATGAATTGGAAGAATAGAGGAATGGAGAAACAAAGTGATGCGACGAGTGTACAAAATCTTTGGCATAGCCTTGTGGACCTCAGCATCATTGGGTTGGATGTGGAGGATGGTGATGATGCTGGTGTGACTGTCGGAGGCGGGGAAGAAGATCCGAGGCCTCTGGAAACGGCACCGAGGGTACTGCTCCGCTATGATGGACGGTTCCGTCGTTGGAGCAGCTCCGCTAAGGTGTACGGCGACGAGGCTGAAGCATGACAAGACAGACAACGTTAATCTGAAGTGGGACCCTAATATCATCTGCAATAGATGATGTAAAATACATCACCAAAAAGTGCTAGATGTAAAACGCATCAGCCGCGCCACGGCCACTCCGACAGATGCTGTAAGTATTGTTCACTCTGAACTTAACTGAAGAAAATGAACTTCACAATCGAAACTGAATTTTACTGTTGAAACTGATTGAACTAGTAACAGAGCATTGCAATAGATGTTTAGGGCGTTCGAGCACTAGTAGCAGAGAAGCAGTGATCTAAGTCAGCAGACGCTCGAGCAGGGAACGCACTAGCAGAGAGCAAGTCGTGCAGTAGCACCGCGAGCGAGTGCTAAAGCAGCAACTCCTGTAGCTGCCAGAGGTCGTGCAGAAACAGCAGCAGCGCAAGCGAGAGCAAGAGCAGAGCAGCAGCACGAACGAAAGCAAGAGTAGTGCAGCAGCACGACCGAAAGCAAGAACAGAGCCGCAATGCGAGTGAGAGCCGGAGCAGTTGCAGCTAGTGCCGTTGTGGAAGTCACCGCCGAGGAAGCAACGACATGGGGGAGAGACGCTGTGGATGATGTGGTCGGCGACGGTGCCGTCGATGGAGACACGCCATGTCTGCTCGGTATCGAGCACCGGCAGCCCCGTGAGATCGAATAAAAGATAAAATGCAGTGGTGAGTGCAGAGCCTCCTTGGTAGCACCGAGTTGGCCTCAGCTTCATCGGAGGAATTCATGAGGGTGCTGCGGTTCTGGTGGGGTAGGTCAAGACGGCGCTGTGGGGATTGAGCTGGCGCGATAGACGAGGCGAACATTGGGGTAGCTCCTTGGAGGTGGAGGACGGGGTGGCTGATCCGGCGGGACGACGAGATCGACAACGGATCCTCATCTGGTGCGGTGGATGAGGGATGGCGAGCTGTTGCGGTTGACGACGTAGTCGGGGAAGAGTCTCTGGCTGGGCGGCGGTCGGGAGGCCGACGGAGGAGCGTCGGGTTTCGTGGTTTTGGCGGCCTCGGTGTACGAATGGGGGGCGAAGGGGGAGGGGAGCAAAGCTTAGGGATGTGCTTGTCCGAAATGTAGGGTAAGTTACCAGCGTACCCCCACCGGTTTTGACACCGCGACATGGAGCTTCATTTCCGGCTGAGGGGTAGAAGGGGGATTTCGTGTGTCTGGGCTGCAGGAGCGATTTCGGATGAGGAGGGAATTCTCGCGCGCGTCCAAATTTCAGGATAACAAGGCGCGGCATGGGTTGAAGAAGCGGGAGTTTCAAAGCAGGTGAGACAAAAGATACTTGAGCTTGAAAATTTCGGGATAACAAGGTGCGGATTCCTTGTTCGGCAGAACAAACTTAACGTGTAAAAAAACAATTCATACAAGACACAAGAGAGTCATGTCCCCCTTTACTATATTGCTATAGATGCCATTGAAAAAACTACAAGAAAAATGTAAAAAAATCGGGAGAACAAGATTACCCTGCACAGTACCTAATCGATTCGCACTTCCCTCAACAACAACAAAAAACAAATCAATTCCCACCAAAGAAAGAGTAAAGTCCCTTTTTATATGATTACAAATGCCATGATCTCGAATTTCAATTTTTGAATCCACGTTATGTTGAATTCGAATGTATCATTAGGTGACCTTGCGGTTTATAATTGATGTAGTCGTACATTTTGATCTTCCATCATATATGAACATTTTACTCCACCATGTGAACATATATATTGTCGTCTACCATATGGACTAAATTTGAATCAATTTTCCTTATTTGAATACGATTGTTGTCAAGTTATACAATAATTTAAATATTATCTTGATAACAAAAAACATACATATAGTAGTAATCATATTTCACTATGAACTACATGTACCATACACTCTCCAATTCAAATATTTGTATCCATTTTATGTTGAATTCAAATCATAGTACATTATGGGTCTAGGTAGCGAGATGTTTGGGATAATCTAAACCCTGTTTTCATACGTATAATTTTTGACTGAATTGGGACAAGTTTTGGAATTATTCCGGGTTCGTTTGTCATTTTTGGTTGAGAGAACCACAAAGGCAACATAGAACTACATTAGTGCCCTATTAAATTTTGGAATTATTCCGGGTTCGTTTGTCATTTTTTATACATTAATTGAGTTTCTGGTCATTTAATGTGCATACGTCAAATTTGAACTACAAGCACATGCTTTCGTGCACCAAAGTTGGTTGAAAAATCACATTTGTGTCCCCGGGTGAATTTCTAGGTCCCATGCAAGAAATGGGAATAAAATTAAAACATCTGGGCATCATGGCTCAGACTTGGTTTTAAAATTCTTGTAAATCCAAAACACGTCTGAAAATCATGAAACGTGGCATGGATGTCATGTCATGGTACTACCATGTTGTGGTAAAAAAATTGGCCGAATAGGAACAGATTTTGGTATAAGCTTTTGCAAACCGAAGCTTCTCTGAAGAAGGCTCGTGGTTCTGAGAGGGAACGTGCCACCTTTGAGTGCGAAACGATATACGTTGTCCCCCTTGAGTTTATTTACAAAGGCAACATAGAACTACATGAGTGCCCTATTAAATTTTGGAATTATTCCGGCTTCGTTTGGCCTTATTTACACATTAATTGAGTTTTTGGTCATTTAATTTGCATAATTCAAATTTGAATTATAAGCACATGCTCCCCTGCACCAAAGTTGGTTGAAAAAAATCACATTTGTGTCCTCGGGTGAATTTCTACTCCCTCCTTCCATCTATATAGGTCCTAATGTGTTTTTCGAGGCTAACTTTGACCAAACGTTAGAGCAATAATATATGACATGCAACTTACACAAAGCATACCTTCAAATTTGTATGTCAAAGGAGCTTTCAATAATATAATTTTCATAGTATATATCTCATGTGCTATTAATCTTGTCAATAGTCAAAGGCTGTCTTAAAAAACACATTAGGCCCTATATAGATGGAAGGAGGGAGTAGGTCCCATGCAAAAAATGAGAATAAAATTCAAACATCTGGGCATCGTGGCTCGGTCGAGAACATTGAGAAACTTGGTTTTAAAATCATGAAACTTGGCATGGTGTCATGTCATGGTAGTACCATGCCGTGGTAAAAAAATTGGCAGAATAGGAACAAATTTTGGTATAAGCTTCTCTCAAGAAGGCTCGTGGTTCTGGGAGGGAACGTGTCACCTTTGTGTGCATAATTCAAATTTGAAATACAAGAACATGTTCTAGTGCTCCAAAGTTGGTTGAAAAATCACATGTGTGTCCTCGGGTAAATTTCTAGGTTCCATGCAAGAAATGGGAATGAAATTCAAAATTCTCGGCGTCGTGGCTGGGTTGGAAACATTGAGAAACTTAGTTTTTTAATTCCTGTAAATCCAAAACACGCATGAAAGTAATGAAACTTGGCTTGGTGCCATGACATGGCACCAACATGCTATGGTAAATTTGCAGTCCGATTTGCAAAGGCGCACACATTAATAATCAACAAAGTCATTTTGGAACAAGTGCTGTCACCTTACAATCGGAAACACAAGTATTATTGAAAACGTGGGTGTTCTACTTACTAGTACCATTTACGTGCCGCCACGCGTCCCCATTTTTTATTAGCGTGGAGGCGCCGTGCAGGGTAGCTATTTGAGTACGAGAGGCGTGTGATTAGACCCATGCGCGTGCTTATCGGGAGGAGAGCCCTTTGACCTCCATCCACCGTCCACCTCTCTCCCAAGGTCTCCATTAATGGCGCCCGAGCCTCTGTTTAATGGCGTGGCTATGTCTCACTCGACTGAGATTTAAGAGAGAAAAAAGAAAATATGAAAACACGGATCTTGATGTAAGATCTGACGGACCTATATAGCATCTACTGCGACTTATAGCAAGACTGATGAATATATAAGGACGATTAATTTTTTTTGATCAAAGAAGGGCTTGCCCCTTCCGATTTTCATTACTGAAAACCACCACAATTCACAAGAAGTTCAGCACAACTCCAGCCTAACATGAAGGACTAAAAGCTACCAGATTGAAATTGCGACATCCCAAGAGGCCAACAAAGGCCAAACATCCGCACTAGAACCCAACATTTCACAACCGATGACACAATCCACATCCTAAACTGATTATTACATCAAAAGAAACCAGGAAACGAGTCTCCGCGGCGAGCGGCGATGAGCTCTTTCGTGTCCTCAAGGCACTGCTTGAGAACATCCACGGATTCCTCCACCAGCCTTTGGCGCTCGTTGCGGAGCATGTCATTCTCGTCCATAAGTTTCTTGACGATGACGCCAGTCCTCTTCAACAAGGCACTGGTCTCCTCCTACTGGTCTGCACTTTGGATGATCTTCTCCCTGAGCAGGTCGCGCTCCGCCCGGAGCCTCTCATTGCCCTCCCTTAGTTGTCGGATGACACCGGTAGCCTATTCAAACGAGGCTTTCATGTCGTCCTGCAACCTCACCCAGCCGGAGATCTGATCCATCTGGCTATGGACGATCGCATGCATGCGCCTGTAATAGTCGTCGCCTGCCCGCAAGAAATTTTCCCAGGCCGCCGCGGCGCGGCGGGACATCTCTGCTGCATTCGTGGCACGGCGGGACATCTCTGCTTCTTCCGCAGCGCGGCCGGACCAGTCTGCTGCATCGACGGCGCGGCGGGACCTCCGTGTTGCTTCAGCGGCGTGGCGGGACCTCTGTGCTGCTACTTCCGCGTGGCGGGAGATGTCGGCTGCTCTCGCAGCGAGGCGGGCCATCTCTCATGCTTCCGCTTCCATGCTTGCCTCTCCCTGGTGGCAATCTCTCGACCCAGAACTCATGCTGGCCAAGGCAGACGCAAGTGAAGGATGCTGAATGACTTGTTTGTTTTTGTGGATGAGGAGTTGAGGAGGAATGTGCAGTCACCTTGGCATACTAGTATTTATAACCAAGTACTAATATGGTCCTAAGTGGGAAACCGTTTAGGTTGTGATCGGTGTGAACAGGTTTGCAATTCAATATAGCATGGAGTAATTTGGAATGTGACGAGACGCAAGCTCAAAATTTATTGACGGTTCTAGTTTCAAAGTGCGGCACTATTCCCGGATGGAGTACTTATTTTTCTACTCTCTCCTTTCCGGTTTTATAGGGCTTATCTCAAAATTTTAGTTTTTCCATTTTATAAGGCTCAATTTGGTTGTTCCCCAACTCATGTTCAGATTCCAAGGTGCATTAAATCATTGCATGCAAGTATTAAGAGAAAATTGACCAATGCATGTACTTTATGCATGCATGCATTGCAATTAATGCATTGATAAACATAATTTTTTGAGAAAAACAAGAGCATTAATTAGGTGCTTTTGCAAAGTACAAAAAATATTCCACCACTCACCATCTTGGTTGGTGGGATTTTTGAATTAAGCCCTATAAACCGGAAAGGAGGGAGTACTGCTGTGTACATGCAATAACTGGCACCGTCGTATACATATCTTACGGTTAATGGGGCGTTCGATAGGAATAGCCGTGTGGCGAGCTCTAGGCTAGTCTTTTTTTCAGACACATTAAACTTATCTCTCGGGACTTCTCGCACGCACCATCGTGCCACCCACAAAAACTTGTACTCTGAGTTTAGTAGACGTTATACAAGAAGAGAAGAGGTGCATGCACACACTCGTCCTCTCACACATGCGTCTGTTTTTTCTCGAAAAGGAGGATGATGACCCCCGGCCTCTGCATCTGGGAGTCACACATGCAAATTATTGAAATATATCGAGTGCAGTGCTTTGATGTGTCGCGTCAACTCGTACATCAATGAGAAGTTTGATTATCCTCTCCCTCGCGGACTTAACTGCACCTACCTTTGGCTGTATGACAGGTTGGCCACACACCTGTCGGGCCCACCTGTCATACATGCAAAGGCAGGAGCGTCCCTCCCTCGCCCATCAGCGTGGTGGCTGGCAAGACTAGGAGAAGCTTTTGCTACACACTCTCCCTCCCGCACGCGGTGGACATGCAGCAGTTCAATCGGTGTCAGATGGCCAGAAGCGTACTGTAGTACTCCTCCAGTGCAGTAGTATTCCATCATTGTTCGACTTCCGGAAGAGGCGAAGAGCCAAGCGCAGTCCAGACGCTCGTGTGGTAGTTTCATGTGTAGAGTAGTCTAGGATAGCATGTACTATGCCTGTAAGCTTAAAATCGTTGGGGTCGGCTCCATGCTATGTGGCCGTCTTGAAGTTTAAAAAATTTTTAAAATAGTCTTCTGGCCCTACCCGAAAACTGCCGCGCGTACTGCCCGGGATAAGCCCCGCCCTCAACTTTTAACTATGTGAAAATAGTTCGAGCTTGTTCGTTCTATATAAATACAATACTTACTGTATGTTTATTCACCCGTGGGGTTGTTCAATGAATGGAGGGGCGGGGAGCACAAGTGAACAATACTGTAGTACTAGTAGTAGTAAGTAGGAGTTGTACAGTAGTCACCTTAAATAGAGAGTTTCTTTTCTTTAATGCCACATACACAAATTGAAACGCTTGTTGTGGAGAGAAAAAGGTAATCACTCCACTATATATGGATGCAGGGGCTTGAGCGCTTGCTTTACTAGGGTTGCTCTCTTCATTCTCTCATCCTCTCCAGATATAAACAAGACAGCGGTAGTGACATTTTATCTCTGCTCACCGCTGGTCACAGATCTGGTCGGATCCCTTTGGCCGGTGTGTGTAGAGGACTAAAAGGAGCATCGTTCACGTGGTCATCGCTGCCGAGGGAGGAAACCCACAGCTGCCGGAAGGGCCTGATCCTCTGCCCGTGCCGTTCTCTCTGACACATGGCCGGCTCGGGAGGTCCTCCGACCCTTCTTCCTCCCTGCCGTATTGTCTGCAGATCTGACCTGCCGCCGCCGACATCCCGGCGGCCCTCAGGTATAAGTTCTTTGAAAGCGGCCTTGCTCTACTGCCCCAGCTCCCCACGTGTCTGCATGTTCATCTTTTTCTACTCCCATCAGCTCTTCCAAAGCCACCTAAATTTTTAGTATTATTAGAGGTAAAGCTACTTCATGCATTGGAATCTAGGCTTTGTTCAAACAACGAAGAAAGGGGGGAAAGTTGTAGCATGAATCTAGGACTTGATTCAAAGAGGAAATAATATGGTGAAAGTAGTAGAGACCGGATACCCAACCGGTCTCTTGGTTGAAAAGGGAAATAATGGGAAAACACAGTACAAACTGGATAAGGAACAGATCTATTATTGGTTGAAAAAAGGATAGAAAGTGGCGGCTGGTGGACAAGTCAACAGAGTATGTCCAGGATTAGATTTGCTGCCATCACATAGTAAAAGGTCTCCAGGATTAGATTTGCTGCCCTCACATAGTAAAAGGTCTCATGATTAGATTTTCTGCCTTCACATAGTAAAAGGTCTCCAAGATTAGATTTGCTACCCTCACATAGTAAAAGGTCTCCAGGATTAGATTTTCTGCCCTCACATAGTACAAGGTCTCCAGGATTAGATTTGCTGCCCTCACATAGTACAATGGCACTCATGCTGTTTTCCCCAGTATGATAAGTAAGTTGCTCCTTTACGCTGCTGAGTGTCTTGGTGTCCCCACGGTCCCATGCCCTTAAACCAACTCTTTAGCTGCTGTTGATTTACTATGTCTGGTAACAAGCAATGCCACCATTAAAGTAATCCCATATTTGAGGAATCTCATTGTTGATCGTAATGCTTCTGGTAACATGAAGCATTGCTGACGTTTTAAAATTTCTACTGTCCTTGCGTGATTGCCATGAACATAATTAAGATGCTTCTTTTCATTTTGTATATGTTTCGTATATTCTTATTGATGAGCAACTGTTTACTTTCTATCTTTTTGTGCAGATAGGGATATCCATTTCACCTTGTTGCTATTGTGACCTTTTGGTGAACTGCACAAAACACTTTTTTTTGGAATGAGTGTCTTGTGCAGTTCAACTAAAATGTCACGTGGGCAACATCTCTCAATTTTGGTGGAACTACACAAAATGGTGATTGGAGTTTCCAAAATCTCCGTCAAGTTCTACTGGTAATCTCGTGCAACATTTTATTAGCCTTTACAAGATGGAGCCGTCACTGTCACCACAATGGCACTTTATTTTAGTGGAACTACACAAAAGGATAAGAAAATTATAGTTGCACCTTACATGAGCCGGACAGCCAACCTTAATGTTCCTCAATTTTAGTGCAACTACTAAAGAAGAACCTGCCAGCTCACAAGAGCAAGTACTTCTTGCTAGCTGAATGATGCAATCTTTGCTTCATTTCAGGTGAACTGCAGAAAAAGGCGCATGAATTGAATCATGGAACTCCAGGCAGACCTCATCCAAGAGCTGGAGGTTGAGTTCAAGGAGGCCTCTATTAAAGTGAAATCATGCTCTCCTGTCTCCTTGTTTGTGCTGTCCAAACATGCTGTGCAAACATGAATACTCAACTACAGATGTTGTGACGGTCAAGAGCATTCGCCAAGTTCTTCGATTGTATGACATGGCTAGCCAAGATGGATTTAATCCCGATATTCACTTTATCAAAAGGCTCTAATGGGTTGGTTCTGAATCTGGCAAGCTGGGAATCAGTGAGATGTGTAGGCATCTTTGTTGTACTTATTATTTGAATCTTATTTGTTGGTTCTGAATCTTGCAAGCTGGGAATCAATGAGATGTGTAGGCATCTTTGTTGTACTTATTATTTGGATCTTATTTCTTGGTTCTGAATCTTGCAAGCTGGGAAACACGGCATGATGATGCAGAGGACAACAACCATAACAAACAGTTCAAACTTGGTAGTATTATCTTTGTGAAAGTGCGACAAATGTGCTGATTGTGTGCGTCCTGAGAATAATAATTCTAATTGTTGTGCATGTTGATCCTGTGGCACTGATAGAACGAGTGAATGCATTGCTTGTTTTAAGTATAAATTTCTATTAAAGCTAATTAAATTTAAGTAAAGTGACCACTAACTCCTGTTATTACAGTACCAATACAGACCCGCTCGTGAACCGACGTGTGGCCGAGGGTGCATCTTCTGCCGAGCGTGCAGCGGACGAGGGAGGGGTAGTAACTGTTGTCGCCTATACACACTCAGCTTATTGTTGAATCCAGTTCCCCAAGAGCTGAAAAACGAACTACTGCCGCCGCCTACACACTCGTTCACTCGAAGAGACTCCAATGGCGATCCGAGGGGTAAGCCTACTGGATATGGACTTCAGCAAGGAGTTCCCCTTTGAGTTCGCCGTTCAGTCCTATGGCCGCACCAAGTTGAATGTGATGTACACCAACGATACGGACTCGGTGAAGCTCTGCCTCGCCTCAGTCCTATGGCTGCACCAGGTTCTGGAGCATTCGCCCGTTTCATCGGCAGTGCCGACTGCACCTTCGCTACAGTGGAGAGAAGGAAGAACGCGATGATTTGGCCATCTGGTGCAACAAGCTTGTCGACATCCAGAAACAATACAAGATCATCAGCAACGGGCAGGAGAAGGACTCCGTGGTTGACCTCGCTGAGACCATCATCGACCCCTGATACGCCAACATGAAAGAAGACAACCTGAAAACGTGGGAGGTACCTCTGAATCTAGCCTACATAACCTACACGGCCAAGGACGCATACGCATGCTACGACATGTACAGGCGGATCTTGGACATGAGGGCGTGTCTGCTTCCCGTAACCGACGAGTACACGGACATCCGCAGCGTCATGATCAAGCGTGCAAGGAAGGTCTAGATGTTGTACTTTATCTATTTATAAGCACCTTCATCATCTGAGTGTTTCATGCATTAGCCTATGTGTCGTAATTATCTATTTTGTCCGAAATATTTCTTTTAAGAACCCATTAACCTGGTTGCTTTTTTAGTGGCTATTTGCTTATGTATGTAAACTAGTTCACTTGTCCGTAAAAAAACTAGTTCACTCGGCTGCCATGCTTTGAATCTCCTTCCTCCCAATATATTCCCCTCCTCAGGTGGACCCAGCAGGTCTCTGAATTTTCTCCCACTTTCTTTTTCGATGTAAACTGAGTTTTCTCCCAGTACTTTCCCCTAGAACCAACTCAACTGTCCCATGTCTAGCCTAAAAAATAATAATACCCCACGTACTATTAACTCATCAAATTAAAATGATATTTTATTTCGTAAGTTGAAAGTTCTTACAAAATAATAATAATAATTGTTTATATATAACTTGGCAAGTTAACTCCTAGTGATTGCGTACATAAGCTTGCAAAGATTTTACTGACGTGCAATCATGTGTTTATGTTTTTATAACATTTCTCCGTCTAGCCCAACATGATATTTTCACCAAGCCCAGCAAGTCCACGGATTTCGAGAAAAATGCAAATGGGATTTAAATGGGCTGCATATATGCTACATCATTGTTTCACCCAGCCCACCAAATGGACTAAAAAACAAATGGACTGGCTGACATCTGGGCCAGTAGGTCGAAGCCTAAGAAGGCGTTGGATTTACATCCAACGGCCGGCATTCTTCTTCAATCTCTCGTCTTCTTCCCCCAGCGCTGCCGGAACTGCCATAGTGGGTGGCTGACTTGTGGGCCTACTAAGTTGACGAGGATGGAGGGCTTTGTCAACTTAGTCAATATGAATGATTCTAGCTCCAGTGACCGTACGACGTCCATCCAACGGCCATAGTGCTTCTTCAACCTCTGGTCTTCTTGCTCCAGCCGCCCAAAGCAGCGCCGGTGATGCCACGTGCTCCTGCATCTCATGGCCGGCTGTGATGCCGTGGAGGCCTCACCGCCCCCTACTACTCCCACCGCTGGCCCAGGGTATCCCTCTACTCACCCACACCCCTGTTATTCTGCGGCGACGGCAGCCTCACGCCGCAGCCGAACCAGTGAACCCTTGTACTCCTCTCCGCGTGGGCATCCACTGCCGCGTATTCCCTGGCTCCGCGTCGTCCCCTTCCTAGGCCTCGCCGTCGTCCACCGCCTTGGTGCTTGATACGTCCATTTTGCATCATGCTTTTATATCGATATTTATTGCATTATGGACTGTTATTTCACTTTATGTCATAATACTTATGGCTATTCTCTCTTATTTTACAAGGTTTACATAAGGAGGGAGAATGCCGGCAGCTGGAATTCTGGGCTGGAAAAGGAGCAAATATTAGAGACCTATTTTGCGCAACTCCAAAAGTCCTGAAACTCCACGGAACATCTTAAAATAAATAAAGAAAAATCCTCGCCAAAGATGAAGGCCAGGGGGCCCACACCCTGCTCACGAGAGTGGGGGGCGCGCCCCCCTCCTAGGGCGCGCCCCTACCTCGTGGGCCCCCTGGTGGCTCTCCGACACCCATCTTCTCCTATATGAAGTCTTTCGATGAGAAAAAAAGAGAAGGAACTTTTCGGGACGAGACTCCGCCGCCACGAGGCGGAACCTTGGCAGAACCAATCTAGAGCTCCGGCAGAGCTGTTCTGCCGGGGATACTTCCCTCCGGGAGGGGGAAATCATCACCATCGTTATCACCAACACTCCTCTCATCGGGAGAGGGCAATCTCCATGAACATCTTCACCATCACCATCTCATCTCCTAACCCTAGTTCATCTCTTGTATCCAATTCATGTCTCAAAGTTCGGGATTGGTGCTAGTAGGTTGCTAGTAGTGTTGATTACTCCTTGTAGTTGATGCTAGTTGGTTTATTTGGTGGAAGATCATATGTTCAGATCCTATATGCATATTATTATCCCTCTGATTATGAACATGAATATGCTTTGTGAGTAATTACGTTTGTTCCTGAGGACAAGGGAGAAGTCTTGCTATTAGTAGTCATGTGAATTTGGTATTCGTTTGATATTTTGATAAGATGTATGTTGTCTAGCCTCTAGTGGTGTTATGTGAACATCGACTACATAACACTTCACCATTATTTGGGCCTAGAGGAAGGCACTGGGAAGTAATAAGTAGATGATGGGTTGCTAGAGTGACAGAAGCTTAAACCCTAGTTTATGTGTTGCTTCGTAAGGGCCTGCTTAGGATCCACATGTTTCATGCTATGGTTAGGTTTACTTTAATACTTTTGTTGTAGTTGCGGATGCTTGAAATAGAGGTTAATCATAAGTGGGATGCTTGTTCAAGTAAGAACAGCACCCAAGCACCGGTCCACCCACATATCAAATTATCAAAGTATCGAACACAAATCATATGAACGTGATGAAAACTAGCTTGACGATATTCCCATGTGTCCTCGGGAGCGCTTTTCCTATTATAAGAGTTTGTTCCGGCTCGTCCTTTGCTAAAAAAAGGATTAGGCCACCTTGCTGCACTTTATTTACCTTTGTTACTTGTTGCTCGTTACAATTTACCTTATCACAAAACTATCTGTTACCACTTATTTTAGTACTTGCAGAGAATACCTTGCTGAAAACCGCTTATCATTTCCTTCTGCTCCTCGTTGGGTTTGACACTCTTACTTATCGAAAGGACTACGATAGATCCCCTATACTTGTGGGTCATCAAGACTCTTCTCTGGCGCCGTTGCCGGGGAGTGTAGCGCCTTTGGTAGGTGGAATTTGGTAAGGAAAAATTTATATAGTGTGCTGAAATTTACTGTCACTTGCTACTATGGAAAGTAATTCTCTGAGGGGCTTGTTCGGGGTATCTTCACCCCGTCCAGTAGAGCAAATAGTTGCTCCTCAACCTACTGAACCTATTGAAAATGAAACTCCTTTTGAATTTCCTTCGGGTATGATGGAAAAACTGCTAGCTAAACCTTTTACAGGAGATGGAACAAAGTATCCTGATGAGCACTTAGTATATGTGGATGAAGTTTGTGGATTATTTAATCTTGCAGGTGTACCCGATGATGTTGCTAAGAAGAAGGTCTTCCCTTTATCTTTGAAGGGAGACACATTGATATGGTATAGGCTATGTGATGATATGAGATCATGGAACTATAAAAGATTGAAATTGGAATTTCATCAAAAGTATTACCCTATGCATCTTGTTCATCGTGATCGCAATTATATATATAATTTCTAGCCTCGCGAAGGAGAAAGCATCGCTCAAGCTTGGGGGGGGGGCTTAAATCAATGTTATATTCATGCCCCAATCATGATCTCTCGAGAGAAATAATTATGCAAAGTTTTTATGCTCGGCTTTCTCATAATAATCAAACCATGCTCGATACTTCTTGTGCTGGCTCTTTTATGATGAAGACTATTGAATTCATATGGAATTTATTGGATATAATTAAACGCAACTCTGAAGATTGGGACCTCGACGAAGGTAAGGAGTCAGGTATGACACCTAAGTTTGATTGTGTTAAATCTTTTATGGACACCGATATTTTCCGTAAGTTTGGCACTAAATATGGACTTGACTCTGAGATAGTAGCTTCTTTCTGTGAATCTTTTGGTACTTATGTTGATCTCCCTAAGGAGAAGTGGTTACATATCATCCTCCCATAGAAGTAAAAGTAGCTGCACCTATTAAAGTTGAAGAAAAGACTGTCACTTATAATGATCCTATTGTTCCTACTTCTTATGTTGAGAAACCACCTTTCCCTGTTAGAGTAAAGGATCATGCTAAAGCTTCAACTGTTGTTCGTAAAAGCAATATTAGAACTTATACACCTCCTGAGCAAGTTAAAGTAGAACCTAATATTGCTACTGTTAAAGATCTCTTGTCTGATAATATTGATGGGCATGTTATTCAGTTCGAAGGTGAAACTACTAGAATTGCTAAACCTTGTGCTAAAGATAAACATAGACCTGTGGTAGGCGTGCCTGTTATTTCTGTTAAAATAGGAGATCATTGTTATCATGGCTTATGTGATATGGGTGCTAGTGCTAGTGTTATACCTTATGACTTGTATAAAGAAATCAAGCATGAAATTGCACCTGCTGAATTAGAAGATATTGATGTCACAATTAAACTTGCCAATAGAGATACTATTTCAGCGATGGGAATTGTTAGAGACGTTGAAGTCTTGTGTGGGAAAACTAAATATCCTGCTGATTTTCTTGTTCTTACTTCTCCGCAAGATAGCTTTTGTCGCATTATATTTGGTAGACCCTTCTTGAACACTGTTAATTCTAGGATAGATTGTGAAAAGAATGTTGTTACTATTGGCTTGGATGATATGGTTCATGAGTTTAATTTCTCTAAATTTAGTAAACAACATCGTGAGGAAGAATTACCTAGTAAGGATGAGATTATTGGTCTTGCTTCTATTGCCGTACCTCCTAGTGATCCTTTAGAACACTATTTGCTAGACCATGAAAATGATATGTTCATGAATGAAAGAAGGGAAATAGATGAAGTATTCTTTAAACAGGAACCTATTCTGCAACACAATTTTCCTGTTGAAATTTTAGGGGATCCTCCTCCACCCAAGGGTGATCCCGTGTTTGAGCTTAAACCTTTGCCTGATAATCTTAAATATGCTTATCTTGATGAAAAGAAGATATATCCTGTTATTATTAGTGCTAACCTTTCAGAGCATGAAGAAGAAAGATTATTGAAAACTCTGAAGAAGCATCGTGCTGCTATTGGATATACTCTTGATGATCTTAAGGGCATTAGTCCCACTCTATGTCAACATAAAATAAATTTGGAAGCAGATGCCAAACCAGTTCGTGATCCTCAATGACGTCCGAATCCTAAAATGAAAGAAGTGGTAAGAAAAGAAATACTCAATCTTCTGGAGGCAGTTATAATTTATCCCGTTGCTGATAGTCAGTGGGTAAGTCCTGTCCATTGTGTCCCTAAGAAGGGAGGTATTACTGTTGTTCCTAATGATAAAGATGAATTGATTCCGGAAAGAATTATCACAGGTTATAGGATGATAATTGATTTCCGCAAATTAAATAAAGCTACTATGAAAGATCATTACCCCTTACCTTTTATTGATCAAATGCTAGAAAGGTTATGCAAACATACACACTATTATTTTCTAGATGGTTATTCTGGTTTCTCTCAAATACCTGTGTCGGCTAGAGATCAATCAAAGACTACTTTTACATGCCCTTTTGGTACTTTTGCTTATAGACGTATGCCTTTTAGTTTATGTAATGCTCCTGCTACCTTTCAAAGATGCATGATGGCTATATTCTCTGAGTTTTGTGAAAATATTTGTGAGGTTTTCATGGACGATTTTTCCGTCTATGGTTCCTCTTTTGATGATTGCTTGAGAAATCTTGATCGAGTTTTGCAGAGATGTGAAGAAACTAATCTTGTCTTGAATTGGGAAAAGTGCCACTTTATGGTTAATGAAGGTATTGTCTTGGGGCATAAAGTTTCTGAAAGAGGTATTGAAGTTGATAAAGCCAAGGTTGATGCGATTGAAAAGATGCCATGCCCCAAGGACATCAAAGGTATAAGAAGTTTCCTTGGTCACGCCGGATTTTACATGAGGTTCATTAAGGACTTCTCAAAAATTTCTCGGCCTCTGACTAATTTATTGCAAAAAGATGTACCATTTGTCTTTGATGATGATTGTGTAGAAGCATTTGAAATACTTAAGAAAGCATTAGTCTCTGCACCTGTTGTTTAGCCACCTGATTGGAATTTACCCTTTGAAATTATGTGTGATGCTAGTGATTATGTTGTAGGTGCTGTTCTAGGGCAACGAGTTGATAAGAAATTAAATTTTATTCATTATGCTAGTAAGACTCTAGACAATGCTCATAGAAATTATGCTACTACTGAAAAAGAGCTTTTAGCAGTTGTATTTGCTTGTGATAAGTTCAGACCTTATATTGTTGATTCTAAAGTAACTATTCACACTGATCATGCTGCTATTAAATACCTTATGTAAAAGAAAGATGCTAAACCTAGACTTATTAGATGGGCTATCTTGCTACAAGAATTTGATTTGCATATTGTTGATAGAAAGGGAGCTGAGAACCCCGTTGCAGACAACTTGTCTAGGTTAGAGAACGTTCTTGATGACCCACTACCTATTAATGATAGCTTTCCTGATGAACAATTAAATGTTATAAGTACTTCTCGTAGTATTCCATGGTATGCTGATTATGCTAATTATATTGTTGCTAAGTTTATACCATCTAGCTTCACATACCAGCAAAAGAAAAAGTTTTTCTATGACTTGAGACATTACTTTTGGGATGACCCACATCTTTATAAAGAAGGAGTAGATGGTGTTATTAGACGTTGTGTACCTGAGCATGAACAGGAACATATCCTACGCAAGTGTCATTCCGAGGCTTATGGAGGACACCACGCTGGAGATAGAACTGCACATAAGGTATTGCAATCTGGTTTTTATTGGCCTACTCTCTTCAAGGATGCCCGTAAGTTTGTCTTGTCTTGTGATGAATGTCAAAGAATTGGTAATATTAGTAGACGTTAAGAAATTCCTATGAATTATTCTCTTTTTATTGAAACGTTTGATGTTTGGGGCTTTGATTATATGGGACCTTTTCTTGCCTCTAATGGATACACACATATTTTAGTTTTTGTTGATTACATTACTAAGTGGGAAGAAGCTATTCCAACTAGTAGTGCTGATCATAACACTTCTATTAAAATGCTTAAGGAAGTTATTTTTACGAGGTTTGGAGTCCCTAGATATTTAATGACTGATGGTGGTTCACACTTTATTCATGATGCCTTCCATAAAATGCTTGCTAAATATGATGTTAATCATAGAATTGCATCCCCTTATCACCCACAGTCTAGTGGTCATGTAGAGTTGAGCAATAGAGAGCTCAAATTAATTTTGCAAAAGACTGTTAATAGGTCTAGAAAGAATTGGTCCAAAAAACTTGACGATGCATTATGGGCTTATAGAACTTCATATAAAAATCCTATGGGTATGTCTCCGTATAAAATGGTTTATGGAAAAGCATGTCACTTACTTCTCGAACTAGAACATAAGGCATATTGGGCTATTAAAGAGCTCAACTATGATTTTAAACTTGCCGGTGAGAAGAGGTTATTTGATATTAGCTCACTTGATGAATGGAGAACCCAAGCTTATGAAAATGCCAAGTTGTTTAAAGAAAAAGTTAAAAGATGGCATGACAAAAGGATACAAAAGCGCGAGTTTAATGTAGGTGATTATGTATTGCTATAAAACTCTCGTTTAAGATTTTTTGCAGGAAAACTTCTCTCTAAATGGGAAGGCCCCTACGTTATCGAAGAGGTCTATCGTTCCGGTGCCATAAATATCAACAACTTCGAAGGCACAAATCCGAAGGTGGTAAACGGTCAAAGGATCAAACATTATATCTCAAGTAATCCCATAAATGTTGAAACCAATATTATTGAAACCGTAACCCCGGAGGAATACATAAGGGACACATTCCGGAACGTTTCAGACTCCGAAAAGGAATAGGTATGTGGTACGGTAAGTAAACCGACTCCAAAACAATTTTTAAGGCAATATTTCGCCGTCTTGGAATATTTAGAAAAATAGAAAAATAAGTAGCAGTCCGGGAAGGACACGAGTGCCCATGAGGGTGGTGGGTGTGCCCTACCCCTCTGGGCGCGCCCCCTACCTCGTGAGCACCTCGTGTGCCTTCCGGACTCCGTTTTCTTGCACGATACATATTTTGGTCGGTAAAAATTCATTATATAACCTCCGGAAGGTTTTGACTCTTGTATCACGCAAATCTCCTTTGTTCTTGTTTCGAGCTGTTTTCTGTCAGGGTTTTCCAGGCTAGGCATCATGTCGTCTCCCTCCTCCAACAATGGTGACAACGATGCTTGGCTAATGAAGATAGATCTGAAGAGGGAAGAACCCACGAGGGTCAACAAGGATGAAAGGATCAAGAAGGCCACGGAGGATCAAGCTTCGGCAGCAAAAGACATCCTTCAACTTGATCATAACCTTCTTACCCCAACTGAGATCGAAGCTTTCAAGATGATTGAGTTAGCTCGTATACAAAACAAGTATCTCACACAAGAAAATATTTTGTTGAAGGAGCATATTGTCACACTCAAGGGCATTATTCTCAAGCTGGAGGACCTCTTACGCTCGATGTGCAATTATCCGTCACCTCCACCTTCTTCACCGACAAAGGAGATATAATCACATGGGTATGGGCACTCCCCTTGGCAACTGCCAAGCTTGGGGGAGGTGCCCGGTATCGTATCACAATCACAACTCCTATCTTTACCATTTTTTCTTAGTTCGATCCTATTAGTAGTATCTTGATCTAGTAGAATAAAGTTTATGGCATGATCTAGTTCTGAGTTTGCTTTATGATCTCTCTTTGTAATAGAGTCTGTGAGCTATATATAATAAAGATTAGTGTTGAGTCAAGGGCTTGATTATTTTTCCATGATCTTGGGTGAATAAAAGAAAGAAGAAAAGAATAAAAAGAAACAAAAAGTTCATATTGATCTTATTGAGAGTAATGACTTCACATAGAAAGAGTATGATGATTAAAAGTTGTTGGGAGTTGGCAGACATAGATTGGGTCATTGTTGCAATTAATAGGAAGTAATAAGGAAAGAGAGGTTTTCACATATAGATATATTATCATTGACATCTGTTATGATTGGGAGCACTCATTAAAATATGACATGCTAAAGAGTTGATGTTGGACAAGGAAGACAACGTAATGAGCTATGTCTTTCTTATATCTGAGATAAAGTATGTTGTCATGGATCCTCTAACTTGTTGAGCTTGCCTTTCCCCCTCATGCTAGCCAAATTCTCAGCACCAAGTAGAAATACTACTTGTGCTTCCAAAATCCCTAAACCAGTTTTGCCATGAGAGTCCACCATATCTACCTACGGATTGAGTAAGATCCTTCAAGTAAGTTGTCATCGGTGCAAAGCAATAAAAATTGCTCTAAATATGTATGATTGATTGGTGTGGGAGAAATAAGCTTTATACGATCTTGTGATGTGGAAGTAATAAAAGCGACGGACTGCATAATAAAGGTTCATATCACAAGGGGCAATATAAAGTGACATTCTTCCGCATTGAGATTTTGTGCATCCAACCATAAAAGCGCATGGCAACCTCTGCTTCCCTCTGCGAAGGGCCTATCTTTTATTATTATCTTCTACCTTATGCAAGAGTCACGGTAATCTTCACCTTTCCTTTTTCATTTTATCCTTTGGAAAGCTTAGCATGTTGGAAAGAACATGATATATATATCTAATTGGATATAGGGGAGCATGAATTATTATTGTTGACATTACCCTTGAGGTAAAAGGTTGTGGGGCAAAACTATAAGCCCCTATCTTTCTCTGTGTCCGATTAAAACTTCATAACCACAAGTATTGCGTGAGTGTTAGCAATTATGAAGGACTAAATGATAGTTGAGTATGTGGACTTGCTTTCTAGCTCTAACACAGACTCTTTCCGATGTTATGATAAATTGCAATTGCTTCAATGACTGAGATTATAGTTTGTCGGAGCCCAATAAGGTTTATGATTTATACTTTTGCATTGTGAATAGATCATCACTTGAACATAAGTAATCATATGACAAAATATATATATGTTGTTGTTATGAGAATAATCATGATGCCTTCATGTCCGTATTTTATTTTTATCGATGCCTCTACCTCTAAACATGAGGACATATTTATTGTTATCGGCTTTTCGCTTGAGGACAAGCGAGGTCTAAGCTTGGGGGAGTTGATACGTCCATTTTGCATCATGATTTTATATCGATATTTATTGCATTATGGACTATTATTTCACTTTATGTCACAATACTTATCGCTATTCTCTCTTATTTTACAAGGTTTACATAAGGAGGGAGAATGCCGGCAGCTCAAATTCTGGGCTGGAAAAGGAGCAAATATTAGAGACCTATTCTACGCAACTCCAAAAGTCATGAAACTCCACGGAACATCTTAAAATAAATAAAGAAAAATCCTCGCCAAAGATGAAGCCCAAGGGGCCCACACCCTGCTCACGAGGGTGGGGGGCGCGCCCCCCTCCTAGGGCCCGCCCCTACCTCGTGGCCCCCCTGGTGGCTCTCCGACGCCCATCTTCTCCTATATGAAGTCTTTCGATGAGAAAAAAAGAGAAGGAACTTTTCGGGACGAGACTCCGCCGCCACGAGGCGGAACCTTGGCGGAACCAATGTAGAGCTCCGGCAGAGCTGTTCTGCCGGGGATACTTCCCTCCGGGAGGGGGAAATCATCACCACCGTCATCACCAACACTCTTCTCATCGGGAGAGGGCAATCTCCATGAACATCTTCACCAACACCATCTCATCTCCAAACCCTAGTTCATCTCTTGTATCCAATTCTTTTCTCAAAGTCCGGGATTGGTGCTAGTAGGTTGCTAGTAGTGTTGATTACTCCTTGTAGTTGATGCTAGTTGGTTTATTTGGTGGACGATCATATGTTTAGATCCTATATGCATATTATTACCCCTCTGATTATGAACATGAATATGCTTTGTGAGTAATTACGTTTGTTCCTGAGGACAACAGAGAAGTCTTGCTATTAGTAGTTATGTGAATTTGGTATTTGTTTGATATTTTGATAAGATGTATGTTGTCTAGCCTCTACTGGTGTTATGTGAATGTCGACTACATAACACTTCACCATTATTTGGGCCTAGAGGAAGGCATTGGGAAGTAATAAGTAGATGATGGGTTGCTAGAGTGACAGAGGCTTAAACCCTAGTTTATGCGTTGCTTCGTAAGGGGCTGATTTGGATCCACATGTTCCATGCTATGGTTTGGTTTACCTTAATACTTTTGTTGTAGTTGTGGATGCTTGCAATAGAGGTTAATCATAAGTGGGATGCTTGTTCAAGTAAGAAAAGCACCCAAGCACCGGTCCACCCACATATCAAATTATCAAAGTATCGAACGCAAATCATATGAACGTGATGAAAACTAGCTTTGACGATATTGCCATGTGTCCTCGGGAGCGCTTTGCCTATTATAAGAGTTTGTTCCGGCTTGTCCTTTGCTACAAAAAGGATTAGGCCACCTTGCTGCACTTTATTTACTTTTGTTACTTGTTGCTCGTTACAATTTACCTTATCACAAAACTATCTGTTACCACTTATTTCAGTACTTGCAGAGAATACCTTGCTGAAAACCGCTTATCATTTCCTTCTGCTCCTCGTTGGGTTCGACACTCTTACTTATCGAAAGGACTACGATAGATCCCCTATACTTGTGGGTCATCAGTGCTCTTGGCGCGACGTGGCCAATGTGGTCAACGACCGACTTCCATCGGAAGAGTACTGTACATGGAGAGGCTGACAGCTGGGCCCACGGCCACAACCCAGTTTTTTTGTGGTTTGCCAAGTAAGTCGCTTTGTCAGGCCTGTTGGGCTGCAAATCTTTCAAGACAAGGAGAGCTTCATTCGGCTGGCCGAGAAAATGGCCTATCAGTAATGAGAAATGGGCTGTACATTTTTAAAACACATCAAATCGACAATTAGTTTCAAATATCTTTTTTTCATTTCGAGATTTTAAATTACATTAATTTTTATGCATGGAGAATTTGTTGGATTTTATATTGATATACATTTATTTTTAAAATCAGTTTGAATGTGAGTCGAAATTTCAGGATTAAAAACAGTTCGGACCGCACCGAAATATGCAAAATTTTGTATAATTTTTTAACCGTGGCCACAATATGGGCTGTAATGCTAAGAAAAAGAATATGGGCTCCAAAAAAACCTTAAGAATTAGCAAATGGGCTGTAAATTATTAGAAATAATGGCAGATGGGATGTATGCTGTTTTCCACAGATTTGAGGCTTTCCTAAAAAAAAGGTTGACGCACAAGCAGTGACTGTTGGATGTCCATCGAACGACCGTCGTGCTTCTTCAATCTCTGCTCTTCCTGCTCTAGCCGCTCAAACAAGTGCCGGCGGGACTGCCTGCTCCCTCCTCCCCGCGGCTGGCTGTGCTGCCGCGCAGGCCTCACCGCCCCACCGTACTCCCATCTCTGGCCTAGCCATCCCTCTACTCACCCACACCTGTTGTTATTCTCTGGCGATGGTAGACGAACCAGTAAACCCTCATACAGTCGTACTCCCCTCCGCGTGGGAAACAACTGCCGAGTCTTCCCTGCCTCCGTGTCGTTCCATTCCTAGGCCTCGCCATCGTCCACCGCCCTGGTGCTCTCGGCGCGGCCTGGTCAACGTGGTCAACGACCAACATGCATCTGAAGTGGACTGTACATGGAGAGGCCGACAGCTGGGTCCATGGCCGCACGCAAGGAAATGCCTCCTTATTACGCGCAAAATAATGATTCCTCCACCTAACATCAGGGACCCACCGAAAGGGCCTTTGTATTACGCAAAAAAACGTTACTGCCACTGATAGCTCGGACCCACCAGCTATATCTTCGCACTCAAGGAAGTGCCTCCTTATTACGCACAAAAAAATGAATACTCCCCCTATTAGCTGGGACCCAGTATAGTGGCAGGCTGACTTGTGGGCCTACTAAGTTGACGGGATGGAGGGCTTTGTCAACTTAGTTAGTATGCACGATTCTAGCTCCAGTGACCGTACGATGTCCATCCAACGGCCGTAGTGCTTCTTCAACCTCTGGTCTTCTTGCTCCAGCCGCCCAAACCAGTGCCGGTCGTGCCTCATGCTCCTGCCTCCCGTGGCCGGCTGTGATGCGGCGGAGGCCTCACCGCCCCCTACTACTCCCACCGTTGGCCAGGCCATCCCTCTACTCACCCACACCCCCTGTTATTCTGCGGCGACGGCAGCCTCACACCGCAGCGAACTAGTGAACCCTCGTACTCCTCTACACGTGGGCATCCACTGCCGCGTCTTCCCCGGCTCCGCGTCGTCCCCTTCCTAGGCCTCGCCGTCGTCCACCGCCCTGGTGCTCTCAGCGCGGCGTGGTCAACGTGGTCAAGGAACGGCTTCCACCGGACGTGGATTGTACGTGGAGAGGCTGACAGCTGGGTCCACAACCGCAGCAAGGAAGTGCCTCCTTATTACGTGCAAAATAATTATTCCTCCACCTGACAGCGGGGACCCACCGGACGGGCCATCGTATTTCTAAAAAAAATGTTTGCCTCTGACTGCTGGGACCCACCAGCTACATCTTCGCACGCAAGGAAGTGCGTCCGGGTAAAAAAAAACGATTCGCCCCCCTGACTGCTGGGACCCACCAGCTACATCTTCGCAGGCAAGGAAGTGCGTGACAGTCGGGACCCACCTGGTCGAAGCGTACATAGCATTGTCATTCTGGTCGCGAACGTGTACGTACATATATACTGGTGGATGTAGAGGCGCGCACGTGTCGTAGTAGAGGCGCGTACGTGTCATAGTAGTGGCGCGTACGTGTCGTAGTAGAGGCGCGTACATGTCGTAGTAGAGGCACACACGTAGCATGTACACGTACATACAACGGCCAGGGTGCAAGAAAGAAAATACGGCCACATATGTGTACATACGGGCAGGGTCTCAAACGCCTACTCGCCATACGTACGTCCACAGCTCGTGTACATGGCTGGGTCGGAACGGAGAAACAATGTCGTCATCGTGTTCATGGGGAGGCAACGGAATGCGTCGTGTTCATCGGGAGGCAACGTAACACGTGGGAGCCAACCGGCTGGGTCGGAACGGAATGGTTGGTTGTGTTCATCGGGGGGGCTTGGACGGAACAGGCGATGGAAACGAGGCCTGGCGTACCGCAAAACGGAGGAAACAGACCTCCTACGTTCGGAATGGGGTCCTGTTAATCGGGAGGGGTGTGGCATACCACAAAACGGAGGAAACGGACCTCCTACGGTCGAAACGGGGGTCCTGTTGATCGGGAGGGGTATGGCGTACCGCAAAACGGAGAAAACGGACCTCCTACGGTCGAAATGGGGGTCCTGTTGATCGGGAGGGGTGTGGCATACCACAAAACGGACGAAATGGACCTCCTACGGTCGAAATGGGGTCCTGTTCATCGGGAGGGGTGTGGCGTACCGCAAAACGGGACTCCACGGGATACTGTTCATCTCCACTGTCGACCTCCTCCAGCCTCCACGGGCTACTGTCGACCTCCTCCAGCCTCCACGGGCTCCTGTTCATCCAGCCTCCATCGCACGCTACTCCACCGGCTACTGTTCAACCACCCCTCCATGGGCACCCCTCCACCGTCTACTGTTCATCCGGCCCTCCACACCACGGGGTCCTATTCAACCACCCCTCCACGGGCACCCCTCCACCGTCTACTGTTCATCCAGCCCTCCACCACACCATGGGGTCCTATTCATCCAGAGGCAACGCCACCACTCACTGCTCATCCAACACCCCCCCGCAACGCTCACTGTTCATCCCAGAGGAAGCATCGATCGGCTTCAGCTAGCAGCAGTAGCGAAGGAATCTATAACGTACCGAGACCGATGTGCTAGGTGTCTTCCAGTTATTCGCTGTTGTTGCCTTGTCATTGCTTGCGTGTCATGCATTGCAGATCATGTCATCATGTGCATTCCATTTGCATACATGTTCGTCTCATGCACCCGAGCATTTTTCCCGTTGTCCGTTTTGCAATCCGGCGCTCCTATGTCACCCGGTGTCCCTTTCTACCTCTTTTTGTGTGCTGGTGTTAAACGTTCTCGGATTGGACCGAGACTTGTTATGCAGCCTTGGTTTACTACCGGTAGACCGCCTGTCAAGTTTCGTACCTTTCGGACTTCGTTTGATACTCCAACGGTTAACCGAGGGACCGAAAAGGCCTCGTATGTGTTGCAGCCCAACACCCCTCCAAACTGGCCCAAAACCCACCTAAACCTCCTCCATCATCTCGGTCGTTCAATCACGATCGCGTGGCCGCAAACTGCACCTCATTTGGAGCTTCCTAGCTCCCTCTACCTATAAATATGTGTCCCTCCCGGAATTTTCGCGCAGATGAAACCCTAACTTCCTCCTCCGCGCGCCGCCGGACATTTCTTCTCTGTGCCGGACAATGTCCACTGCCACCGCCACCTCACTCCGATGAATCGGAGCTCGCCATGTCACTCCCGTCGCCGCCGGGAGCAACTAGCTCGCGCCACCTCACACGCGCCGCGTCCTCTCTCTCCGCCCCGCGCCCGCCGGCCCGCCAAGCCCACCTCCGGCCCGCGCGGGCCCACATCTCGTGCCGCCTCCTGGGAGCGCGCCCCGTCGCCTGTCTGCACCGCGCGCCGCCCTTCTCCACTGCCGGCCGATCTCCGCTGCCGCAGCGCCATCGCCCCCGCCGCCTCGGGCGCCCCGCGCCACCACCGGAGTTTCGCCCCGCCGCCTCGCCACGGTGTTCCCCCGCCACCTCGTCGCCGGCGTAGCGCCGCCCGACGCCACCGGCGCGCCGCTCGCCGTGCCTCTCCACCGGAGCCCGTGCCGCTCACCGGAGCCGTCGCCGGCCATCGCCGGAACCGGCCATCGTCGGAGTCCGCTCCAGATCCGGTCCGGGTAGCTGGGTGGATGAGATCCACCAGCTCTCCGAACCAAACACCTCCCACCGCGCCTGGATAGCATCGTCCCGCACCGCGCCATCCCGCGTTGACTCTCCGCAAGGTCCAAATGTCCCCTAAGTCATTTTATCCCAGTAATATTTAGGCAGTTTCATCATGGCATAACTCTGCACCCGTGGCTCCGATTCATGCGAGTAGCATATCAAAATGTTCGTCTCAAAGAGTACATCATTTCATCTCATTGCATCATTTTCATTTGAGCTCATCTTGATGCCCGAAATGCTGTTGGAAGAGGGCTATGTGATGATTATGCCAGATCTGTTTCAGCAAATGCCCTTTTGTCATTTTTGCCATGATTAATGTGTGCATGCTATGATCCTGAGCTCTACATGTGTTTTGTAGAATGCCATGCCATCTTTACAGGGGTGTATGCCATGTATTTTTTGTGATCTTTGTGGTGACTAGCACAAGAATGCAAAGTAGCGTATTCGTTGATGCTGATTTTAGGGACTTAGAATTTCACTAAGTCCTTCTCCTAATTTTTGTTGTTATGCCATATGTTCATGTTGTTTCCTAGTGATCCGTGCCTCTTTTGAGGATGATCACTAAGGATGTTTTGTTAATATTGTCGTGCTCTATCCATCCATGTCTTTGTTTGCATTTATGGAGCATCCTAGCTTGTGTCAATCGAGCTCTACTTTTGCTATAAAATGATCCTGGCAGATTGTTGACATGTTTAGCGATTTTGCCGAGGATGTTGCTATTGATCCGTGCATGCTATGTTGTTTTTCTTGCCATGCATAGCTTCTATGCCATGTCTTATTAACGGGTGTATGCTTAGTTTGTCATGCCATGCTCTGTAGTGAGTGCATCGAGCTCGTAAACATGCCTACTCGTTAACTGTTTTGCATGCTCCAGTTTTTCACTAAGTCTGAATCTGTTTATGTTTTGCTATGTTCACATGCTTGCAATTGTATTTTCTGATCCCTTTTGGCTCCATGTCACTAAGGGACTTTTGTTAAGTGCTTTGAGTAGCTTCATTCGATGCCTTGCATTACCATGTTAAGTTCTTGTAGCTTGTAGTTTTCATGCTCTAAAGATTGCTTCCTGATGATAAATTCCAGACTTGTGTTAATTTCACAAAGTCTGAAACCTGTTATCATTTGCACTTTTGCCATGCTTGTTTGAACCTGTTAATGGATGAATTAGCCGTAGCTCAGTGTTCATATTTTGTCAAGCTTCATGAGTGGATCCCTGCCATGTATTTTGTTGCCACTTTATATCGATTTCAACCAAAATCAACTCCCCTTTCCAGTGGCACTCTTGGATTTCCAAGTTGAGGCCAGGTTCAGTCATTCCTTTGCAAGTCATGCATATGCACCACATACCGCATACCGCATATCATATCATGTTCATGTGTTGGTTGTTTACTATGTTGTGTGTGCTTCTTTCCGGTGTTGCTTCTTCGGGTTGGTTCCATTAACGTGGCGTTTGTGAGGACCCATTCTACTACGTCCGTTTGTCTTCTTCATGGACTCGTTCTTCTTCCTTGCGGGATTTCAGGCAAGATGACCATACCCTCGAAATCACTTCTATCTTTGCTTGCTAGTTGCTCGCTCTTTTGCTATGCCTATGCGACGATACCTACCACTTGCTTATCATGCCTCCCATATTGTTAAGCCAAGCCTCTAACCCACCTTGTCCTAGCAAACTGTTATTTGGCTATGCTACCGCTTTGCTCAGCCCCTCTTATAACATTGTTAGTTGCAGGTGAAGATTGGAGCTTATTCCATGTTTGGAACATGGATATTTTGTTGGCATATCACAATATGTCTTATTTAATTAATGCATCTATATACTTGGTAAAGGGTGGAAGGCTCGGCCTTATGCCTGGTGTTTTGTTCCACTCTTGCCGCCCTAGTTTCCGTCATATCGGTGTTATGTTCCCGGATTTTGCGTTCCTTACACGGTTGGGTTATAATGGGAACCCCTTGATAGTTCGCCTTGAATAAAACTCCTCCAGCAATGCCCAACATTAGTTTTACCATTCGCCACCTAGCCTTTTCTTTCCCTTGGGTTCTGCAGACTCAAGGGTCATCCTTAGTTAACCCCCCCCTGGGCCAGTGCTCCTCTGAGTGTTGGTCCAAACTACAGCCCTGTGCAGCGCCCCCTCGGGGAAACTCGAGGTTTGGTTTTAGTTTTATGGAGTGCTCATTTGAGTGTGCCCTGAGAACGAGATATGTGCAGCTCCTATCGGGATTTGTCGGCACATTCGGGCGGTGTTGCTGGACTTGTTTTACCATTGTCGACGATGTCTTGTAACCGGGATGCCGAGCCTGATCGGATTGTCTTGGGAGAAGGAATATCCTTCGTTGACCGTGAGAGATTGTGATGGGCTAAGTTGGGACACCCTTGCATGGATTTGAACTTTCAAAAGCCGTGCCTGCGGTTATGGGCAGATGGGAATTTGTTAATGCCCGGTTGTAGAAAACCTGAAGTTGATATTAATTAAAATACATCAACCGCGTGTGTAACCGTGATGGTCTCTTTCCGGCGGAGTCCGGGAAGTGAACACGGTGTTGGAGTAATGCTTGACGTAGGTTGTTCTAGGATCACTTCTTGATCATAGATTTCTCGAACGTGCTTTGCCTTCTCCTCTCGCTCTCTTTTACGTATATGTTAGCCACCAAATATGCTAGTCGCTTGCTGCAGCTCCACCTCATACCTTTTACCCTTCCTATAAGCTTAAATAGTCTTGATCGCGAGGGTGTGAGATTGCTGAGTCCCCGTGACTCACAGATACTTCCAAAACCAGCTTGCAGGTGCCGTTGAACCGTGCAGATGACGCAGCCAAGCTCAAGGAGGAGCTCGATGAAGATCTTGTCCTTTGTGTTGTTCCGTTTCCAGTTGATCAGTAGTGGAGCCCAGTTGGGACGATCGGGGATCTGTGTAGCATTTGGCGTAGTCTTCTTTTATTTTGGTTCCGTAGTCGGACCTTGACTATATCTGGATGATGTAATGCTTTATTCATGTATTTGTGTGAAGTGGCGAGTGAAAGCCAACTATGTATCTCTTTCCCTTATTATATTACATGGGTTGTTGTGAAGATTACCTCACTTGCGACATTGCATTCAATGCGGTTATGCCTCTAAGTCATGCTTCGACATGTGGGAGATATAGCCGCATCGTGGGCGTTACAAGTTGGTATCAGGGCCTTCCCCGACTTAGGAGCCCCCTGCTTGATCGAATCGTTGGCGTTGTTGAGTCGAAAAAAACGTTTTGAGTCATTTAGGATTATATATCGGAGAGTTAGGAATTCTTTTTACTCCTCAGTCCCTTCGTCGCTCTGGTGAGGCATCCTGACGTAGAGTTTTGACTCTTCTCTTCTCAAATTTCACTATTTTTTTTAGGATCACGCGGGTATCTTGGAATCGTTCCGGTGGTTTTGTGACGAGAACATTGTTCTTGGTGCCTCCTGACATTTAGGGGTTGTGGCAGTGTCCCGGGGAGTTGAGCTCCGAGGTGTTGTCGTCAAAATTTTGTCGTTGCAGTTCTGGAATACCTGAGTTCGCCGACATCGAAAATCTCTTTTATGTAGTTGTTGGTGAGATAACCTTGACGCCACCCAGTACTGGGGCGGGAGTTCGGGAGTATTGCCATAACTTTTATAACGGATGCTTTTCGAAGGTTGAGGTAAACGATTTCCGAAGGCTTCTTGGCTATGTGTTGAAGGATGGATACAGCTGGATGTAGGATTTGCTAGTTTTGGGTGAGATATTATGCTTCCCCTGTATCCCCAACACCTGATTGCATAACCGGAAAGTTTCGGGAGTTTATAAGTGGGAATTCAAGTAGATCTTAGGATATCTTTCCGACAGATGTATGATATGAAATTGGGGTTCGACGTCCAGTGGTCCGCCTATCCACGGTTGGTTTTATAGTGGTCTCGTTGTGTCTTAAAGAGTCCTTGGCTATGCCGACTCGGGGACGCTTCGTATGTCATGTGCACTGCCTTGTACATGATGGTGCTGTACGATCGAGCCCGTGTAGGACCCACCATGAAAACTTCGGACGAAATCTCTATCATATGTTTGTTCCGGTTTATTCTGCAAGCCAATCCTTTGTTTTGTTTTGAGTTGTGGTATTCGAGTTGCTTCGAAGTCAAATGTTGATTACATACTTTTCCTAAATGGTGTTCTCATACTCCTATGTGAATGCAATCCTTCTCGATCATCGAGATTGTCATGTCAATCTTGTTCTACCGGCATATTTCTCTTCAAGTGGATCCATTCATTTTCAACATCCGCAAGATTCAATCTCATTTTTTCGTCAACGGTGTTTGCTTCATCCATTCCAAGTTGCCTTTGTTTTTCCCCCCCCCCCCCCCTTTTTTTTTAAGGCTTTGGTTTTTTTTTTAAATATCCATTTTATTCATGGGAATACTCTTCATTTTTGTCTTTGAATGTTCTTATCCGGTGATTCTCATGAAGATTCTAATGGAGCTCCAAGTTTGTCATTCTTCATTCTTTTCATCTCCGGTGGTTTCAAGTCAAGCTTTGTAGATCATATCCTTTTTCCTCGTTTCAAATACCTTCTCATGCCGGTGCAATTCTTGATCATTCACCTCTCGCTATTCAATTGTTCCAGAGTGCTAAAGATATCTCGAAGATTCGTGTTTCCACTCTGCTTTTGTTCAAACTTTTTCGAGAATGTTATCTCATTCAAGTCATTTAACTCAACCGGCGCAATCTATCTTTTAAATCATTCAACGGTGTTTCTTTTCAGTGGCCCCTAACCTACAGCTTGTAGGTGCCGTTGAACCGTGCAGATGACGCAACCAAGCTCAAGGAGGAGCTCGATGAAGATCTTGTCCTTTGTGTTGTTCCGTTTCCAGTTGATCAGTAGTGGAGCCCAGTTGGGACGATCGGGGATCTGTGTAGCATTTGGCGTAGTCTTCTTTTATTTTGGTTCCGTAGTCGGACCTTGACTATATCTGGATGATGTAATGCTTTATTCATGTATTTGTGTGAAGTGGCGAGTGAAAGCCAACTATGTATCTCTTTCCCTTATTATATTACATGGGTTGTTGTGAAGATTACCTCACTTGCGACATTGCATTCAATGCGGTTATGCCTCTAAGTCGTGCTTCGACATGTCGGAGATATAGCCGCATCGTGGGTGTTACAAATCGCTCGATCGGGTTCAGTTAACAGCCATCGATCGATCACTCGGGTTCAGTAACGCGTAGCCTGCAATGCAATCGCTCGGGTTCAGTTAGAGCCCAACGCCTCGCTCGGGTTTAGTTAGAGCCAACGCCTCGCACACACGCGCGTACGTGTACGAGATAAACGTGCATCGCTCGGCCCCCGACCTCCCACTGTAACTGGGAACTCCCCGAAAATTTCCTCCCCCTCGCTTCTACCACGGTTTTTTCCGTCATGGACGGCCCAAAGAATGTCATGCAGCTGCCTCTCCGGCCCGCCCAGGATGAAAAGCCCATTTTCTATCATGATTTTTGTCATAGAAGTAGGAGCCCACCACATCTATGATGATACCAGGTTTTGTCACAATTATCGTCATAGAAGTGTCATATGTATGACAGAAAAAAATTCGTTCGGCCCAAATGTCGCGGATGTGTCTTTTTTTTGTAGTGCGTGGGCCCGACGGAGCTCCACTGACGTACTTCTTTCGCCTATATATACTCATATACCGTGAAAACATCAGGGGGCCACGAAACCACTTTTCCACCGCCGCAACCTTCAATACCCGTGAGATCCCATCTTGGGGCCTTTTCCGGTGATCTGCCGGAAGGGGAATCGATCACAGAGGGCTTCTACATCAACACCATAGCCTCTCCGATGATGTGTGAGTAGTTTACCATAGGCCTTCGGGTCCATAGTTATTAGTTAGATGGCTTCTTCTCTCTCTTTGGTTCTCAATACAAAGTTCTCCTCGATGTTCTTGGAGATCTATTCGATGTAATACTTTTTGCGATGTGTTTGCCAAGATCCGATGAATTGTGTATTTATGATCAAGTTTATCTATGAATAATATTTGGTTCTTCTCTGAATTCTTATATGCATTATTTGATAACTTTGCAAGTCTCTTCGAATTATCGGTTTAGTTTGGCCTACTAGATTGATCTTTCTTGCAACGGGAGAAGTGCTTAGCTTTGGGTTCAATCTTGCGGTGTCCTTTCCCAGTGGCAGTAGGGGCAGCAAGGCACGTATTGTATTGTTGCCACCGAGCATAAAAAGATGGGGTTTATATCATATTGCTTGAGTTTATCCCACTACATCATGTCATCTTGCTTAATGCATTACTCTATTCTTATGAACTTAATACTCTAGATGCATGCTGGATAGCGGTCGATGTGTGGAGTAGTAGTAGTAGGTGCATAATCGTTTCGGTCAACTTGACACGGACATGATTCCTATATTCATGATCATTGCCTAGATATTCTCATAACTATGCGCTCTTCTATCAATTTCTCGGTTGTAATTTGTTCACCCGCCGTAATATATGCTATCTTGAGAGAAGCCACTGATGAAGCCATGTACCTAGGGTAGGGGCACGGACCTGTCCAAGGAGCCCTACCCTAGGACATCCCTAGAAGAAGTCACCTTTCAATCGACTTGAAGGTATCCCACTCGACGGGTTCAAGACACTCGACCAAGAAGCTATCACTCGACCATGAAGCCAACCACTCGACCGCCAGGAGACCTATAGTCACTCTGCAGGCAAACGGTCAGCTGTTAAGTAGTCTTTATGGTCATTATAGCACTTTATTAGGGGCGTTACCAGTAATGCCCGACCTTAAATGTACCTTAAACCCTGCATTACTGAGGGCAGGAGGGGGCCGGCGAACTCTATATAAGCCACCCCCCTCCTCAGGATGAAGGGTTCGCACCCCTGTTATTTACACACGCATAATCCAATCGACCGCCTCCGGGCACCGAGACGTAGGGCTGTTACTTCCTCCGAGAAGGGCCTGAACTCGTAATCCTCGTGTGCTTACAGCTCCTCCATAGCTAAGATCTAGCCTCTCCATACACACCCCCCTACATCACTGTCAGAGTTAGAACCACGATAGTTGGCGCCCACCGTGGGGCGGGAATCTTAGCGCCTGATTGAAGACGTTGCGATTTTTCCGATCCCTTTGATCATGGTTTCGTGTGGAGTTTTGGTGGACGGCCGCTCACGTTCATCGCCGACGACTCCGCCTGGCTTCAGGAGGCACCACTCGACATCGACGCGCTCCCCGTCCGCGGTGCGACGCACTTCCGCGCATGCGTTCGTGGCGTCCTCCTGCGGCAGCCGTCGACCCAGTATCGGTCGGTCCCCGTGTCGTCTCCCCGCTTTGTCTCCCACCGGCGCAAGCGCTCCAGTCGGTCGAGACTTCAGAGGTGGGTGAGGCATGCCGCGGCTCGCCAGTCGGCCGCCCCACAAGTTGCGGCAATCGAGCCTGACGAATCCCTCTGTGGCCTGTTCGACTGGCTCCGCGGAGACCGCATCCGAGTGCGACAGCAGCGACCCAACGGCTGAGGTTCTGGCGGTCGATGGAACGCACAGTCCTCCCGGTTTCCCTCGCGTCGATGGAGGCGCGGGTGGGGGCGACCCGTCGCATCCCCACGATGAGTATCTCCCCGAACCTCTCAGATCATTACAGCGAGAGGAGCTTCGCCGCTGGAACATGGACGCGCTCCGCACTCCTATCGTCGGAGAGATCCCCGAGGCCCGGGCCTTGGAGGACGCACGCTTGGCTAACTTGGCCGAGCGCACTCGACTGGAGAATCTCCAGCAAGCACTCGACGAGCAAGCGCGTCAGCGGGCTCCCGAGTCTAGTCGACGTCAGCTCTTCCCGCCGACGCAGGTATACCGAACCCCAGTTCAGAATTTGGCCGCCGCTGCCCGTATAGCAGAATCGATTCAGCCCTCCCAGTCGGAGGTTGGCAGGGGCTTGTTGCAGATCAGAGCGTTGCTCCGGGCGGCGGGAAACCAGAATTCCGCTGTTTCTTAGTCGCGGAATAGGATCCACAGTCGATCCATTGCAACAGATACAGTCCAGTCAGCTCACAGCCCGAGATCGTCCCCGAGGCGTGAGGGACGTGGTGACCGGCATGATCAGTACAGAAGGAATGAGCAGTATGATCACCGATCCGATCGTGATGGTCGACGTCGAGTGCCAACCCCTCCCCCGAGGAGTGGGTCATATGTGCCTCGACATCGAGACGACAGGCGCCCTCATAGTGTTGGGCAGAGGATTCTAGTCGACCCCAGGGATCCAGGCTTTGACGCGAGGTCTATCCTCGTCCAAGGTTTGGTTGACAGGAACAGAGCTGACCGAGAAAGCCACGACAGGGATGCACCTGCCAGCAACAGAGTGCGTGTTTCGGGGCCAGAGTGTTTCAATCGAGCCATCAAAGCCGCAGTGATTCCTCCCAACTTCAGGTTGGCGACTGGAGTCAGCAAGTTCACCGGTGAGTCTAAGCCTGACACTTGGCTCGAAGATTACCGAGTGGCTGTATAGATTGGCGGTGGCAATGATGAGGTGGCCATGAAGCATTTGCCTCTCATGTTAGAGGGCTCAGCCAGGGCGTGGCTAAATCAGTTGGCACCCAGCAGCATCTACACTTGGGAGGACCTCTCCCGAGTGTTTGTCACAACCTTTGAGGGAACATGCAAGCGACCCGCAGGCCTTACAGAATTGTGTTCTTGCGTACAGAAACCGAATGAAACTCTGAGGGATTACATCCAGAGGTGGATCACGTTGCATCACACAATTGAGAATGTGCCTAACCACCAGGCAGTTTGTGCCTTTAAAGAAGGCGTTAAATACAGAGAATTGAATCTGAAGTTCGGTCGAACTGGAGAGATGTCTCTGAACCAGATGATGGAGATTGCCACCAAATACGCTAATGGTGAAGACGAAGATCGACTCCGGAGTGGCAAGCACAAGGCAGTCGCCCAAGAAACCGGAGGAAACTCCAGTCGGAAACAGAAGCGGAAGGCCGAGCCAGCCGCCCCTGGGAGGCCCTGGCCGCAACCCAGGGAAATTTCAAGGGAAAACCCAAAGGCCCCTGGAAGCCCAAGAAAGTCAAGGATCAAGATGGAAATGATGTTTTGGATCTGCCATGTCACATCCACACCAAGAAAGATGAGGAGGTTAATTTTATTTACCCAAAGCATACCACTCGACAGTGCCGGCTCCTGATCCAGCAGTTTCAGGGCAAACAGTCCAAAGATAAGGAAAAAGAGTCGGACAGAGTTAAGGACAAGGAAGATAGTGGCGATGGATACCCCCAAATCAATTCCACCCTGATGATTTTTGCTGATGTCGAAAGCAAAAGTCGACTGAAAGTCATTAACCGTGAGGTGAATATGGTTGCTCCGGCAACACCCAGTTATCTGAAGTGGTCTCAGACTACCATCACATTCGACCGGTCTGATCACCCTACGCACATGGCCACCCCTGGGAGGCAAGCTTTGGTGGTCGACCCAGTTGTCGAAGGCACTCGACTGACCAAAGTCCTGATGGATGGTGGCAGTGGCCTGAACATATTATATGCTGAAACATTGAAAGGAATGGGCATTCCGATGTCCAGGCTCAGCACCAGTAACATGAGCTTCCATGGAGTCATTCCTGGAAAGAAAGTCGAATCACTCGGCCAGATCGCTCTTGATGTGGTTTTCGGTGATTCGAGGTTGTGGACTTCCAAAGTGCTTATCATGCCATTTTGGGCAGGCCAGCTTACGCACGCTTCATGGCTTGACCATGTTATGTGTACCTCAAATTGAAGATGCCTGGTCCCAAAGGTGTGATCACTGTTACAGGCAATCGGAAGAAGGCAGAAGAGTGTTTTCAGAAAGGCTCAAAGATTGCTGACGCTCAGATGGCAGTTGTCGAGCTGCAAGAGTACCAGAAGACTGTTGATCCGAGTGAATTGCTACGAGCCAAGAAGCCTGCTCCAGGATCTGCTTTTCAGTCATCCGGTGAAACAAAGCCAGCCCACATTCACCCGACCGACCCCGATGCTGCCCCGACTCACATCTCAACAACGCTCGACTCCAAATAGGAAGAAGCGCTCATCCAGTTCCTCCGTGAGAACTGGGACATCTTCGCATGGAAGCCTTCTGACATGCCTGGAGTTCCAAGGGGGCTGGGTGAGCACCGTCTATGAGTCGACCCGAAGTTCAAGCCTGTGAAAGAACATCTTCGACGGTCCACCATCCAGAAGAGGAAAGCTATTGGCGAGGAGGTGGCTCAGCTCTTAGCAGCGGAGTTCATCCGAGATATTTACCACTCCGAGTGGCTCGCCAATGTTGTCATGGTCCCCAAAAAGGACAAGTCACTTCGCATGTGCATTGACTTTAAACACATCAATCGGGCCTGCCCGAAAGATCATTTCCCTCTCCCCCGCATCGACCAGGTAGTCGACTCGACCGCGGGGTGTGAGCGTTTGTCTTTTCTAGATGCTTATTCAGGGTACCATCAGATCCGTCTGTATGGACCCGACGAGATCAAAACGGCTTTCATCACCCCATTCGGGTGCTTCTGTTATGTCACGATGCCCTTCGGCCTCAAGAATGCTGGAGCCACGTTCATGAGGATGATTCAGAAATGTTTGCTCACTCAGATCAGTCGGAACGTAGAAGCATACATGGATGATATTGTGGTTAAGTCACGGAAAGGTTCCGACCTACTGACTGACCTTGCCGAAACCTTTGCTAACCTCAGGAGATATGATATCAAGCTCAATCCATCAAAGTGCACATTCGGAGTTCCAGGTGGAAAGTTACTCGGTTTTCTCGTTTCCGAACGAGGAATCGACGCCAACCCCGAGAAAGTTGGCACCATACTCCGGATGAAGCGCCCTGTGCGTGTACACGATGTCCAGAAGCTTACAGGTTGCCTGGCCGCCCTAAGTCGATTCATTTCCCGTCTCGGTGAAAAGGCGTTGCCCCTTTACCGACTGATGAAGAAGTCTGACAAGTTCGAGTGGACTCCAGCAGCTGATGCAGCGTTTGCAGAGCTCAAAGCTCTACTCTCCACCCAGCCGGTGCTTGCTGCCCCAATCAGTAAAGAGCCTCTGCTGCTTTACATTGCGGCCACGGGACAAGTTGTCAGTACAGTACTTACGGTCGAGCGGGAAGAAGAAGGAAAGGCCTTCAGAGTTCAGCGCCCAGTATATTATGTGTCTGAAGTTTTGACTCCTTCGAAGCAAAGATATCCCCATTACCAGAAGCTTGTATATGGGATTTACATGACCACAAAGAAGATTGCACACTACTTCTCAGACCATTCCATTACAGTCGTCAGCGACGCTCCACTGTCAAAGATTTTGCACAACAGAGATGCAACTGGTCGAGTGGCGAAGTGGGCGATTGAACTCCTTCCCCTAGATATCATGTTTGAAGCAAAGAAGGCTATCAAGTCCCAAGCAATTGCAGATTTCGTCGCCAAGTGGATTGAACAGCAGCTTCCGACTCAAGTTCACTCGGAGCACTGGACCATGTTCTTCGATGGATCTAAGATGCTGAATGGTTTCGGTGCTGGGGTAGTATTGGTCTCCCCTCGAGGAGATAAGCTCAGATATGTTCTCCAGACTCACTTCGATTCCTCCAATAATGAAGCAGAATATGAAGCACTCTTATATGGGTTGCGCATGGCCATTTCACTCGGCGTCCGGCGCCTCATGGTCTACGGCGACTCAGATTTGGTGGTTAATCAGGTGATGAAGGAGTGGGACGTCAAAAGCCCAGCTATGACTGGCTACTGCAACGCAGTAAGAAAGCTAGAAAAGAAATTCGAGGGGTTAGAGCTTCATCACATCCCCCGACTGAAAAATCAAGCAGCTGATGATCTGGCAAAGATAGGCTCCAAGAGAGAAGCCATTCCCAGTAATGTGTTTTTGGAGCACATCCGCTCGCCGTCAGTCCAGGGGGATCCTTTCACAGAAGAAGCCCCACAACCGAAAAGTGCCACAGATCTGACTGAAGTCGAAGTTCCTGCTGTGGTCGACCTAATCATGGAAGTCTTGGCAATCACTCCTGACTGGACGATACCGTACATCGCGTATATCCTAAGGAAAGAACTCACGGAGGACGAGGAAGAGGCTCGACAGATCGTCCGCCGATCCAAGGCCTTCACAGTCATAAAGGGACAGTTGTATAGAGAAAGCGCGACTGGAATCGGTCACAAGTGCATAACACCAGAAAAGGGTCAGATAATCCTTGATGATATCCACTCGGGGACCTGTGGTCACCATGCGTCCTCTCGGACCATTGTGGCTAAAGCATACCGAGCGGGATTTTACTGGCCAAGGGCAAATGAGATGGCAAAAGAGATAGTCGACAAGTGTGGAGGGTGCCAGTTCTACTCCAACATGTCACACAAGCCTGCATCAGCCCTGAAGACCATTCCACTTGTCTGGCCCTTTGCTATCTGGGGACTGGACATGGTTGGTCCACTGAGAACAGGCAGGAGCGGTTTCACTCATGTGCTTGTAGCAGTCGACAAGTTTACAAAATGGATTGAAGCTAAGCCCATCAAGAATCTTGATGCTTGCACTGCTATTAGCTTTGTCAGAGGGCTAACATTCAGATATGGAGTCCTGCATAGCATCATCACTGACAATGGGTCAAACTTTGATTCAGACAAGTTCAGAGCTTTTTGCGCCTCTCAAGGCACACGAGTCGACTACGCATCGGTCGCCCATCCCCAGTCGAATGGGCAAGCCGAGAGAGCAAATGGTCTGATTCTCAAAGGACTAAATCCTCGACTGATGCGTGATCTCAAGCACGCGGTAGGTGCTTGGGTCGACGAGCTTCCGTCAGTTCTATGGGGATTAAGGACCACCCCGAACCGGTCGACTGGAAGAACCCCATTCTTTTTGGTTTATGGAGCCGAAGCAGTTCTGCCGAGCGATCTTCTTCACAACGCACCCCGAGTCGAACTTTATACCGAAGATGAAGCAGAACAAGCCCGGCAAGACACAGTCGACCTCCTAGAAGAAGAGAGGGAGATGGCCATGGTCAGATCGACCATTTACCAGCAAGACTTGCGTCGATTCCACGCCAGGAATGTGAAGAGTCGAGCCTTCCAAGAAGGAGATTTGGTCCTCCGAGTGGATCAACAGAAACCACACAAGCTCGCTCCTACTTGGGAAGGCCCCTTCATCGTCACCAGAGTCCTCCACAATGGAGCGTATCACCTCTACAATGTTGATCGCCAGATTGACGAGCCACGAGCTTGGAATGCGGAACTGCTCCGCCCCTTTTACACTTGAATTCGCCCTATAGTGAGTCGTATTACAATTCACTGGCCGTCGTTTTACAACGTCGTGACTGGGAAAACCCTGGCGTTACCCAACTTAATCGCCTTGCAGCACATCCCCCTAGTGGGTGACTTAGCTGCGAATCCGTTTCGCCTAAGTTTGAAAAATCCTACCGAGTGGAGAGCCAGACTCCCACTCGGTGGCTTAGCTGCAGCCCAGTGCTTGCCTAAGTGTTCAAAAATCCTACCGAGTGGAGAGCCAGACTCCCACTCGGGGGCTTAGCTGCAGTCCAGTACTCGCCTAAGTTCTCCCACTTAGAGACTTAGCTGCAGTCAGGCACTCGCCTAAGTTTGAAAAAATCCTACCGAGTGGAGAGCAAACCTCCCACTCGGGGGCTTAGCTGCAGTCCAGTACTCGACTAAGTTCTCCCACTTAGAGACTTAGCTGCAGTCAGGCGCTCGCCTAAGTGTTTAAAAATCCTACCGAGTGGAGAGCCAGACTCCCACTCGGGGGCTTAGCTGCAGTCCAGTACTCGCCTAAGTTCTCCCACTTAGATACTTATCTGCAGTCAGGCACTCGCCTAAGTTTGAAAAATCCTACCGAATGGAGAGCAAACCTCCCACTTGGGGGCTTAGCTGCAGTCCAGTACTCGCCTAAGTTCTCCCACTTAGAGACTTAGCTGCAGTCAGGCACTCGCCTAAGTTTGAAAAATCCTACCGAGTGGAGAGCAAACCTCCCACTTGGGGGCTTAGCTGCAGCCCAGCGCTCGCCTAAGTTCGAAAAATCCTACCGAGTGGAGAGCAAACCTCCCACTTGGGGGCTTAGCTGCAGCCCAGCGCTCGCCTAAGTTCGAAAAATCCTACCGAGTGGAGAGAAAACCTCCCACTTGGGGGCTTAGCTGCAGCCCAGCGCTCGCCTAAGTGTTTAAAAATCCTACCGAGTGGAGAGCAATCCTCCCACTCGGGGGCTTAGCTGCAGCCCAGTGCTCGCCTAAGTATTCAAAAATCCTACCGAGTGGAGAGCAAACCTCCCACTCGGAGGCTTAGCTGTAGCCCAGTGCTCGCCTAAGTACAGGACACAACCCAATCCTCAAGGACGACGAGGCGCAAGTCGACTGCTACCTTCTCCTTCAGAGTTGCGCCGCAAATACAAGGTTATTCCGAGTGAAGATCAAGTCCCACTCGATGAACCAAATCATGAAGATATTCAACGAGAAATCAAGATCAGATAAAGCCTAAAAGGTCCCAGACCTCAGATCAAAGTACTCGAGCCCTCGGCTCGGCGGAGTTTAACGGTTACAAATCCACTCGGCATTCCGAGGCAAATTTAAAGTGAAGCATAAAAGTTTCTCATTCCTCAGGAGGAGCACTGGAAGGGGCGACGAACTCGTCCAAGTCGATCCCGTCTGCAATACGAGTGGCAGCAGCAATGAAAGTCTCCATGAAGTCTTGAAAGTTGTGCTTCCTGGTATTGGCGACTTGGATGGCGGCCAGCTTTTCTTCTCGCGCCTCCTTGCAATGGACGCGGACCAGGGACAGAGCGACATCAGCACCACATCTAGCAGAAGATTTCTTCCATTCCTCCACTCGACCTGGGACTTCATTAAGTCGAGCCATCAGGGACTCGAGGTCGTTCTGAAGCGTCGTCCCAGGCCAGAGTGACTTGTTGATCCGCGACATCGCAACCTTCAGTCGAGCAAGATAGTCAACCACGCTGGCAATACGAGACTCCAGACGGAGCACGTTCATTGCAGCCTCGTCCTTCACAAGGGAGTTAGCAGGGTCCAAGCCTGGCTCCACTCGACTGGTCTCCTCTTCAAAGTTCTGGTAGAATTCTGCAAACACGATTCAAGAATAAGACAGTGACCCTACACAGACTTGGTAACTTCAAGACAGTCGGGCCAGAGTAATTACCTTCGAGCACGACGAACAGCTTCTTGGCGAGTCCACCGAGATAAGCCTCCAGATCGTTCCTCTTCCCCGCCAGCTCACCTGCCTTGTCATGCAAAGCCACGTTGTCGTTCTTCAGTCGGCTGACCTCTTGATTGGCTACCTCGAGAGCAGCTTTCAGTCTGGAGTTCTCCTGCTCAAGAGCTCCGACCGAGGCCATTTTCTCTTTAGCAAGCCTCGTTTTGTTCAAGACTTCCTTCTGTGCCCCTGCATGATCTTGGTCCTTCTTCTTCAGAGCTTCCTCTAGTTTATCTGCGATGCGTTGAGTGAAATCAACATCAAGAATGGACAAGAAAGAAAAGCCACTCGCCAAGAATGGAGAACCTCACCAGCCATACCTTTTGCTTCTTCCTGCGCCTTCTTCAAATTCTCCTGAGCAAGCTTCAAGTTAAGGTTGAGCTGGATCTGCTGATTCTCCAGCTCAGTATAGCGAGCTACAAGTTCGCAAGATTTCTGTAAAAAGAAAAATCAGTCGACAGACGGTCAAGACAAGTTGCTTCCGAGCGACTAAGAGACAATGATGACGTTTCTAAGACTACAGCCGAATCAAGAACATTCGACAGTAGTCTCGGGGGCTACACCCAGTGGGTGCACTCAGCGTGCCCCCACTGTAAAAAAAAAGTCGACTGCCCGCAGTCGACCGGATACAGTCCCACTCGACATGGCCTGACCAGACCAAGTGAAGAAATACAGCTACAGCAACACAACATAAAGACTGCAGTCGACTGCCAGCAGTCCACCGTAGTCTCGGGGACTACACCCAGTGGGTGCACTCAGCGTGCTCCCACTGTAAAACACACCCAGTGGGTGTACAGGTACAGAGATCTTCAGAAAAGAGGTTCTTCAAACAACATATCATGAACAGACCAAGTGTTGAGTCGACTGACCTGGACGTTACTCTGAAGAGCCGAACTTGCGTCGTAAGCTGCTTGGCTGGCCTCCTGAGCCACCTTCACTTGCTCCATCATGATCCCCGCCTGGCGTATAGCCTCTTTTGCAGCAGCCGCTTGGTCCTTAGGGACGGGGTATGCGGCAAAAAGCGAAGACGGATCCGCAGTCGACGTCGAGGGACGCACACTCGTCAGAGGAATGGCGAAGGTCACAGAAGCCTGAGTGGTGTCACCACCATCCCGAGCTACAGCCTCAGACATCGGAGCGGATTGGGAGGTCTTGTCAGCCGACGCCCTCTTGTTCCTCCTCACTCTCAACGGTTCATTGTCGTCGTCATCTGGGAGGTCGATAACATGAGGAGGGGCTACAAGAGAAACATTCAATCGACCAGAGTTGCAATAAATGTTTAGTCGACTCAAAGCGGAACGTCAGTAATCGTACCACAGTTGGAGGTAACAGCATCCTCCATCTCTTGGTCGTCGTCCTTGGTGGAGATCTCAGAAGTAGCAGCACTGCAAGTCTCGAAACTCAGTCAGTTGGCTCAATGAATCGACCAAGGATCTGTCCACGGTCGACAAAGGAAAACAAAGTTTTATTATTACCCAGAAATGGTGGGGACGGCCATCTTCATCTTGGGCAGAGCCTTGGGCGGCTTGGACGGCGTTGCGCGTGGGTGCTTGGGAGCCTTTCCAGTCGGCGCAGGAGAAGAGGTCCGAGGGCGTTTCGACGACTGCCCAACAGGAGCAGTCACCCTGCCACGCTCCCGCGCTGGGTCGTGTGTGAGCTTGGATCGCCCCTCCGGGCGGGAGGGTTCAACCTCCTCCTCCTCCTCCTCTTCGCTGGAGTCGACATCGTCGCCTCCCTCCCCTTCACCGTCGGACTCCCACTCGCCTTGATCGTCTCCGCTCTCACCTCCGCTCGCCTCCCCTTCCTCAGTTGGCCCCTGTGCCCCGCTGGGCGTCGAGTACATCTCGGTAGTCGCCTGGAAAACAACAGACAAGACGAAAGTCACTCGACCTACTCAAAGAAGACCAATGAAGAAAACAAGATCTCAATCAGGAGCATAAAGACATACCTGGTCCACATCATACGAGTTGTCGAGTGGAATTACCCTCCTGGCTCCTCGGGGGTTGTCCTTGTTTCCCATGATGCTCGACAACCACCCCTGCAGCATCTCATCAGTGACCTCCTCTGGGTGGATCCGAGTGGTGTCGTCGAGACCCGAGTACAGCCACATCGGGTGGTCACGATCCTGGAGCGGTTGGATGCGCCTCCGGAGGAAGACCTCCAGCAAATCCATACCCGTCACGCCCTCACGGACAAGCTCAACCACTCGACCAGCCAGCACTTTGACTTGGGCCTTTTCCTCCAGCGTCACTTTCAGAGAAGCAGGTTTTTCAGCTCGGTCGAGTGAGAAAGGGGGAAGATCAGTCGACTGTCCTGGGGTCGCCTGGTCTTGACAATAGAACTAGGTCGCCTGCCAGCCACGGACCGACTCCGGGAAAGTGATAGATGGAAAACAACTC